>NC_092065.1:9884200-10195100 GCF_039877785.1 Chaetodon trifascialis | reverse complement strand
TCATATCATCTCATCACTGGCAATTCATCGCATTTTGCTGAGGAAATCACTGCTGCTTATGACTGTCTGCTTCCCATCCATGTTAGTACGATAGTCCAGACCCCTGTACAGCACACTGACTTCTGTCAGCGGCGCTCTCTGCTTTGTTCAGTGGCACGACTCGCACAGAACAAAGAAGACGCCAGTTTTGATGAAGATGGGGAGTGATTGCAATTGATGCACATACATATGAAATGGGTTTGTGAAAAACACAAAATGTCCATCCTTTAGACGCACAAATAATGTGTGGGCAAAAGGCATATTTGACTTTTAATTCAATTAATTGCAGAATAACTTAAACATGGATCTCTGTCAAGCTACTGTTCTTCTTTTGTTGGTCTGAGAGTGATTTTGTGTGTATCTTTGAGACATTAGTACAGTGCATGAGGTGTTGTATTGGATTGCATAATGTTGTTTTGTCCACCCCCTCTACAGTATGTACTGCACAAAATAACAAGTACACCCTAGAATATAATACAATACAATTCACCCACAATGAAAACTACTAACTCAACAAATAATAATGATAACAGATTGGAATCAACAGCCAAGGCTGGATCAGCTGGTTTGTGCTCATTTCATTAATTGCACATTAGTTTGGGAGTGTTTTGTCTACCTTTATCTAAATTTACATGGTGCGTATTCCTGAATATGTTTCTCTAAATTACCTTGAACAGAAGTTATAGTCATGGCTCAGTTGATCAGGCTCTGTCAACCATGCAGTTTGAACAGATATTTTATATTTTAGGTTAACTAACAGTAACAATTAGTCGAATTTGTTGAACACAAAATTGAATAATTGGCTTTTTTTTTTTTTAAAGTGAAAATGTCCCCCAATGACGTGGCTCCAGTTTCCAAAATGAGAATGATTGCTGATTTAGTTGGTTTTTCTATGACTGTAAACTGAGTCTCTTTGTGTTTGAAACTATTAGTCAGACAGGACAAGCTGTTTGAATGTGTCAATTTGGGCTGTAGAAAAGGCAGGAGGGGCGTTTTTCACGCCCAAATGTATCGTTCAATTAATCCGAGACAATAATTGTCAGATATGTCGATGATGGAAATAATCCTCAGCTGCAGCCCTAACTGATGGGTGCTCTTGTTATTTTGTCCAGTCTATGTACATCAATTAGCAACAGAGCTGAAAAGTAAACACCACCATCACTGCCCGCACACGTAAGTGTGATGAAGCCTCATTCTTATAATCCACTTTCATGTCGACCGCTGACGCCTCCTGACACACTGGAGCGCTGAACATTCCACCCTTCAAACTGTCAAACAAACGCTGCATCTTATCAGAGCATCTTTTACAGTAAATTACGTGTCTTTGTGGCAGTTAGTAACAGTGGGGCCTGGAGGGTGTGATGGACAAAGATTCTTTGCTCCTTATTGGCTAATTCTCACTGTTGCCGTCAAAGCACTGGCCTACGGTGATATGCAGTGACAAGGGTTTTCCACTGATGTATCCACTGTGAATAGAGGCTGTAATTAACTCTGAGGCTCAGTTCTAATTAATCTTCTTGCCAGTCTTAGTGGACCTCTGTCAATCTGCTTTGTCTTGCTCACTGACAAATGTAGGACACATCTGAGGAATTTTCAGCTTTGGAAGTGAAATCTTAAAGAAGAGAGTGCGTGCGTTGGATAAAGCACTTTCAGTAATGCTTGCTGTAAGAGTGAGAACATGTCAATACAGTTTACACTTGCTGGATGGGGCCTGATAACTAATTACACCAATCAGTCTGCTACAGCTGTTAAACCAGCGTGCAGCACAGTGGCCTTGGTAGGAGGCAGTGCTCAAAAAGCAAAAAACATCAGAAGGTGTAAAGTCATTTCATTGTCACCGTCGATAGGCATTGAGCCCAGATGGAAAAGTGCCCATGACCAAGACCAAAAATGTCACTTCTAAGAGCAACCTCGTTTTTGCTTGGAGGTCTGCCACTAAACTTCTGGTGCTGCCAAAGGTCTGGTTTCCTAAAGTGTTGCTGACCTATTTAACCAAAGAGGCTGCCTGGCCAGGGATCTGTGTGCCCTGGAAATATCAACCCAAAGACCTGTGAGAGTCACACTGAGTCTTTATCTTCTCCTGCGAGGTAGAGGAGGGTGGGACAGATGATTTGCATGTGAATGATTTTGACAGATGAGGTCTTTGGTTGATTTTTCCTCCCTCCTCTCTCTGTACAGTCACATCACTAATGTGGAGACCCCTGGGAGGACAATTTCAAAAGCCTTTCTAAACCTCCCAGACCCGTCACTTTTTGTTTCAAAATCAAGAGACAAAAGCAAACACATTCCTATCCATGCAGCTCTGTCGGTCTCAAACCAGCAACCAGTAACTCCTAATGAGGTTTCAAAACTCATGTTCAACAGGAAGAACAAAGCCATGGCAAAACATCTTAAAAGCAACTCACCCTTGCATATTTAGAGGAGTAAGGGTCCTCAAACAGAGCCCAAACATACTTCTGCCACCGACTCCACAGGCTTCCACTCCTGGCATCAGGACAGTCTCCCTGCGCCAGCCTCCTTGTCATTTCATCCACATCATCCTCAGCATGCTCCGGCTCCGGCTCCGGATCATCAGCCGCCAGGTCTAACAGGCCCCCCCCGCCGAAACTATCAAGGGCCTCCTCTGCCTCCCGGTGCTGGCGATAGGTCATCCAGCAGCATGGCTCCACGTCTGTCTCATCAATGCCCCAGAAGGCCAGCTCTTCCTCGTAGAGGGGCCCGCAGACATCAGCCGGGCAGTGCAGTTTACCTGTCCTGTAGTAATTAAGGATATGTGCAAAGACGCCAGGGTGGCGGTCGAAGAAAAATTCCTCGATCTTGGCATCGTAGTCGAAGTGGTTGGGTGCATCAGGCTCGGCCAACCAGGACAGGCGGGTGCCAGGTAGAGTGCGCAGGGTGCTGCGGTATGTCTGATGTCTGATCCCTCCCACGTTTATCACAATGCGATCCTTGTCGTCGCTCAGGCCCATTGCGTCCCCTAGGCATTTCTCCAATAAGTTCCCTTCATCGCAAAGGTAAGTCTAGGCGCACCGTGCAACCATGCACAGCAGTGAGCAGACTGGAGGAAACAATTATGTAAGGGAAGCAGCGCTCAGAAACAACCTGTCGTTTCGCAGCAGCTATGAAAGAAAAGCGTGACACGCATCAGGCTACACTCCCTCTAAAGCAGCATATTTTCTACAAGAACCTGCCATGCAACTGGGGGGGGTCATAAACGCGCACAGCTGCCAGACTCACTGGAGGGTATGGAATCGAAATCCAAAACGATTGCAGCCAATGGCATCACATTTAGAATGGACGTCACATCGTCGCTAAATCCAAGATGTCGAGATTAAAGGACAAACGCTGGCAATTTTGCCCCCCGCCAGCAGAAGGAAGCCAGCTCATTGGACTGGCCAAGTTGCGGTGATTGATCAGATCAGTCCTGAGCAGGTTTATGACTTTCACAGCAAGGTGACTGCGGTGGTGCTGAGCGGACAGCGCCTGTCCGGCGGCTCCTGATGGAGGCTCGGCGCTGCTTCAGTCCCTCCTCTGTTGCTGCCTGCAGACTCACCTCCTTCACACCGACGCTCAGCCTGCTCCTTCTCTGCGTCTAACCACTCACTGTACGGCAGGTCTTTGTCTCAGCAGAGAGCTGCTCTTCCTGCGCACAGACTTTCCCTTTCACTCGAGCATTGCTGAGGAGAAGACATCCGCAGTCTGTTTGCTAAAAGGGAAAATACTGGGGGGTTTTTTTGCGCTGCGTGGTTTTAAAAAAAGAGATGAGAGGGCGACAAACCTTCTCCAAAATACGCCCAAACTGCCTGTTATTCACACCGTGCCCAGCTCTTTTCTCACATCAGATGGAGCATGCCCAGTGGAGGACTCTGCCTTTGCTATAGCACGCTGTCAGATTCTCCAATTAAGGCTGTTGAAATTGTCATGGTTGCCCAATTTGTCTTCTTCTCCCTCTCACTTAACGTCGTCGCTCGGGGGGTTACGGTCGGTCAGCGGGGACTCATTGTCTTCACGCACAGCTGGTTGGAGAAGGTGTGACCCTGGAGCCATGAACGCGCAGATCCGCCCATAACATCACAAAGAGTCTGATCATATATCTTCTCACAGCGTCGTGATATACGGGTGTGAGGATGTAATAATATAGCACATAGTGTGTGTATGTGTGTGTTTGAGTGCGTGCGCGCACGTGTGTGTGATCGTGCACTGACAGTGGAGATATTTTGAAACAAAGAGTTTGGAGAATTGTTTTTTTGTTTTTTTTTTCTTTTGCGCAACTCTTCGTGCTGCACTTGATGGAATAATTAGCCTTCACCTGTGTTTGATCCGACAGCAGGGGGTGCTGTTGCTCACTACAGAGTGGGCGATATTTGTTTGTTACTTCGATCTGAAAAAACTTTTCAGCAGATTAAAAAATATGGAAAATTAGACCATAATATAAAGAGTAAGTTCTTAGATTTCGGATCCGGATCCAGGGAAATGTATTTCTGAACATGCTCATTTTTTGTATCTTATTTTGTATCTTTTCCTCATAAAATACTTTCACTTGAATATGAGCAAAAAAATAAATAAAAATAAATAAATAAAGTGTTGCGCATGCAGATCTATGATGTCATATCTCTGTGTGTTAAACATGTTCTATTATTAAAAGATTGAAACTTGTTCGTTCTTCCTGCGCCTTTTACGCACGCAGGCGAAACACGGGGGTGATCCACAGTTTGTCCCACATTTCATCTGACCATGACACATTAATAAACTTGCAGAGGCTCCCTGTTCGCTCTTGCGGATGGGGAGCTTGTTGTTCCCTCTCAGCCTCCTTCTCCTCCTGTCCGCTTCACTTGGTGGGCAGTTCTCCGTCTCGGTTTTCACTCTTGATTATAAAGGAGGAGTTTGCAGCACAGAGGCGCTTACACCCCGACTGGCCTGAATAAACTGAGTGCTCTGGCAGAGACTGTGTGATCCGGGACAGTAGACTGGCCTCACAAACTGTTTGATTTGAGCAAAAGGACGAACAAACTGGCAACATGGCTGTGGCGGGCTGCACGAAATGCATTAAATATATGTTATTTTTCTTTAATTTTATTTTCTGGGTGAGTTGAACTTATTTTACTTTATTTTTTCGCCTTTGGTCTTCAAGTTTTGCTCTCTAATTCTTCCAACTTTCTCTCTTCTTGGTGTTTAAGCTGCCAAACAGCTGCACATTTACGCATCTGTGTAGCGCAGGGCTTAAAGATGATAAAAAGGAAAATCGCACAGGGTTTCCCGCCCTGTTGTATTAATTATGCTGCTCTGTATTTGAGAGCAGAGCAGCATCAAACGAAGAGACACAGCACTCCAAGTCTTGGCCGGGCAGGAGCTGAAATGCTCCTATTTTCTGCATGACCGAACACCAGTGCAAGGTGGCTGAAAGAGAGGGAGAGAGGAGCACATCTGACTGGGTGGGCTTCAGTCTTCTCACAGGGATATTTGTTGATATCTGTTTTTTTATCCTCCAGCATGTCTCACATTAGACCAATCATTTTAATTAATTAACTCATATTTATACTAATCAACTACTTCAGACAGGAAGGTCTGATTCCTGATGTTGTTTTGGATGGAAAACTGAGCAAAATGTTCTCCAGTATTTGGTGATTTGTTGTAATTTCTTGGTTCTCCCCAGATTAAACACACATGAAGAAGGACATTGAAAAGGGTTAACAGAGTTTCTGGGGGAGGGGAGAGCTGTTTTCCCTCTGACATTTCCTTTGTTGGTACCTGGTCACCAGACTGAAGCTTTTGCCTCCCAAAAGCTCAAGAAACATCTCAACCCACAGTTCAGTTTTATTATTCATTCATTTGTACATTCAGCATTCAGTCTGATCTCTGCCTGAGTCCATCTTATTTTCTCAAAAAGTGATTCCAGTAAAGAGACTTGCCACAGTAGTTTATGCAGAATACAGCAGTCCGACTTTTACACTTCATTACATCACATCGGACTTCCTGCAGATGTGTCGTCCACTTTATGTGTCCACTTGTGGCCTTGCGCAGTCAGAATTGGTGACTTGTTTGTGAATTTCCATTTGGTTGTCTGTACAGAGCCATCGTCTTTTTTTAGAAAAGTATTAAATCACCATATCCTGGACACGCCGCACTTGATGGAGTGTTTCCTCTGTTGGTTTTGCTGCTGTGCCTGTCATTGTGAAAACTCTGAGTCCTCTCTTCCTCGTTTTGCTATTTTTCATGTTGAGGATTCAGTTTCCTGTTTCTTGGAGAACAATGGAGAGCAGTCGTGGCACTACATGTATAGATACCTTGAAATAAACATTGGCATAACGAAAAAGAGCGTCAGCATGTGAACAATAAGCTGAACTGGATCTGATCCTTGTGGAGTCGTGCTCCATTGGCCTTTCTGTGATAACACTTTTATCAGGATCTTTCTGATTTATCAGACGCGGAGTAGAGGAAAGAGTGAGGGACATAAAGCTGAGCAACAAAGTTCTTGAGTTGGCTTTAAACAGTGCACTGTGAGGACACGGTCTGTGCCACAGGTCACCAAGGTGTCAGGATGTCCTTTCATCACTTCTCTTAAAGGACACCGGACAGTTCACAGAGCTGGACACACACACACAGAGAAACTAGCAGAAAGGTGTGGACACTGATTTGATCTTAGAAGAGTCCGCCTGATGTCATGACGCCCTTTCATGTCCTCATAAAAAAACATCGTGATGGATCTTTTTTGAAAAGTTAAATATTGATAGCTACAGGTTTGTTTTAATATTCATGCTCTCTTCAATATAAGACGTTATAAATGTCTCTGGTCCTCCCTGAGGTTTGACCCAAGTAAAGAAAATAATTAAGACCTTTTTCTGTCTGGGACAGCTGGCCGGAGGTGTGATCTTAGGAGTGGCCCTTTGGCTCCGCCATGACAGTCAGACCAGCAACCTCCTCATACTTCAGTTTGAAGGCCACCAGGCACCAGGCACCTTCTATATCAGTGAGTATCCACAAACATCAGCATCAGCTGTTGATTCACAATCACTCCAGTACTCAAATAGCACAAAGAATGATTTTGTTCCCTATGCAGAGCTAATGTGAATCTGCATTTTGGAGTTGGTCACCACATATTTTAACAAAAGTCCAACCCAGGGACATATTCCCCATCATCATCATCATCATCATCATCATCATCATCTTATGTTAATGTTTAGATAAACATTATTTTAAAATGGACTTAGACTAGCTGGGAAAGCTGTTTCACATTTCAATGCTGAATGTCCACTGACTGGGCTCATTTTTGGCATAAGCAGGATTGACAAAAGAACATCTTGTAATATAGTAAAATAAACAATACCACAAACTATGGGCTCAAAAACATACCATAAATGTCAACTACGCTCTGTCAGGGTCTCAGCAGAGATAAATTATAGTCTTCACAAAATAAGTATGTATTACAGTTACTACAACCCTGATTCCAGAGATGTTATGTAAAGTGTAAATGCAAACAGAATGCAATCATTTCCAAATGTTCCTGAGCTCATGTAGTAATATTCTTCATACAAGCTTGTGAGTGACTGAGCCTTTCCAGGATGCCCCTTTCATACCCAATCATGATACTCTCACCTGTCACCAATCAACCTGTTTACCTGTGGAATGATCCAAACAGGTGTTTTTGGAGCATTCCACATCTTTCCCAGTCTTTAGCGGCTCCTGTCTCAACTTGTTTGAAACATGCTGCTGCTATCAAATTCAGAATAAGCAGATATTTACAAAAATCAGCAAAGCTGATGAGGTAATGATGTGAAACATTAAATGTATTATCTTTGTACTGTTTTCAATCGAATATATATCAAAAATGATTAGCTAATGATCCCATTCTGTTTTATTTATGCTTTGCACAGTGTTACACACTTTTCTAGAATTGGGGTTGTAAATTAATTTGTTCTCATTAATTTCTTCACCTTCTACAAATTGCTTGATCATCACCATGTGCCCCTCCAACTCCCTCGTCAGCTTTCACCCTGTGTTTACTCCACATTCCTTCTTCTCCACATGACAGGAAGCTCACTGCTAACAGAGTGATGAAAGTTAACTAATTCACAGAAATACCTGTCGTTCACACTCAGCTGGGGCCGTGTGTATGTCCAGAAATAGCAGGAGTGCTGTGACCTCTAAGAAAAGACCAGGAAACAGGACCTGCGTCAATCCGCAGCACGACTACACCTCGCTGTTTATCCTCCGATGTCATTCTGACACTGATTGCCACATACTGTAGATGATGTTCTCTAGCTCAGGTAGATATACATGTTTATGACTTCAAAAAGGTTCTTCCAGGAGAAAGGCCAGATGCTTCAGACAGATGTTGAGACATATGTTGGGCTCTGAGAAAACTAACGGTCCGTGAGCATGGTGCACAAATGAAGCCATCGTGCACCTTCTGTCGCTTCGCACTTTCAAGTATGTGATCATTCCAGGAGTTGTGTTTTAATGCAGCGTAGCCTGCTTTCAGTATATCTTTGTAATGTGAGTCCAGCCAAAACACAGAATCAGGAGTATGTGCCTCAGGTTGTGCTCACTGCATGAACAAAAGTCATAAATCTCCATCATTGCCCTCAGCAATCCACAGATTGGCACTAAAGCCTACAATACATGATATGATTTAAACATTTCAAAGGTCCATCGTCTGGGTTTGTTGTGGCGGTGAACTCAAGTGAGCCCACTAATTTACATTTGGGCTCCTGCTGTTCTCCCATACTTACTCCTCAGTAAGTATATAGAGCGAATAAAAACCCGTGCTTTTTATAGAAGGAAGGCACACTCATGATTTTAAAGGCAGGGCGGCAAAAGGGGCCCACCCAGGCGAGATCAAGGGAATGTTTCTTTTTTTTCTCCTCCCTTGAACATACGCCCTTGCATAATTCAAATAACCTTGTACATCTGCACATTACCCCTCAAATTAGAGTTTGGAGTGGATGTTTTTGGCGTGCTGGCACACCAAAGTGGTATTTATGTAAGGCTGAAAATACACATTCTCCTACCTCTCAACCAGTGCCTGGAATCATGACTGGTGGCAGTTGTCAGTAGTCTGGTCTGGTTAGTGCTACAGCCTCTCAAACTGTAGGAGATACAATAAGTGTGACAGATTTCGTTTTTCAGTTGCTTTACACTGTATGTATAATGCAGAGCCTCGGCCTGAAAAGCTTTTCTGCATCATTTCAAAGCTGAAATAAAACTGCATGTGCATATCACAAAGAGAAAGTACTCACTGGAAGCCTCGAAGCTACTGAAACCTGCTCTGTTGCTACTTTAACCACTTTGTCTAAACAGGAAATTTCTAACATCTCCCACATGAAAATGACAATAAACAAAGATCTTTTGGGTTTTAAAGTCTTCTAAAATCTGATTCTCTCTCAGTCAATAAGTAAATGAGAGGGCTGCTTTCTACTGTTGCTTTTGGACTAACAGTTCAGCTGTCAGTGCTACTGCTCTCAGTGCAGCTGAGCGGCTATGGCTCCAGTTTCATATTTAGCTTACAGAGATGAGAGCACTACCAATCTTCTCATCTAAGTTTTAAAATGCTGTCCTGCTTACAGACCAAGTGATACTTCATCTATTTATAGTTCACACTCCTCAATTATCTCTACATTGTGAATCATCTCGACGCTAATGCACTGTGTGCTGCAAGCTTTAACTTCGGATTTCTAATATTCACTGCTGGAGGTTAGCTGTTGAAGATACTATGCAGGCATGCTCTGCTCCTTTTGCTCCAACTCTTCCTGTTAACAACATGACAGGAGGGAATGTCTATATGGAGCCTTTTTAATCATTAATCCTCACTAGGTTCATTTCAGTTCATCTGTGTCATGCTCCGACACCGTCAACATGGCTTCCCAGCTCTCTTTTTAAGATACTGGATGAGAAAAGAAGAAGAGAAGTCCAAGTGGGGCTTTTAGCCGGTCTTCACCTCCCCTTTTCCCCCCTCTGGAGATTACACAGGGAGACAAGAAATAAATGAACTTCCCCGGTGGTATAAAATTGCCTGTCTCCCTTAAAGTCTCAATGGCCTTCAAACCTCAAAGGGTGTTGTCATAGTAATGGAAGGCAGTGGAAATAATGCCTGCTTTGCCGCATTGCAAACATCAAGTCCTGAAAGAGAAAGGGGGGGGGGGGGGGGTGGAGTTGAGGCAGAGAGAAAAAGAGAGAGTGTAGATGGGAGTGTGTGGAAGGCTTGTGCGTGATATGCAAGGTACAGTGTGAGGCCTGCAGACGTAACATAGTCAGAGTCTCTTACTGGGTCTGTCTGTCCCCTTTTAGACCACTCTGTCAGGCCACATTAGAGGCTGCTTGTGTTTTATCCGCAGGTGTGTAAGAATAAAAAATCCAGAAGCAGACTGCTCCCAGATCGCTTTGCTAAAAACAGTGGTGGAGGATGTTTTCACATGCTTTATTTGAGGAAAATACACTACTTTATACACTGTCAGGTAGTTTATTTCAGTGGTTGCCAGCCTAACAGTCCGGCCCCCTGCAGAGTGTCACAAGATAAATCTGAGGGGTCATGAGATAGTTACTGGGGTGGGAAAGAAAGTGCTGCCACATAAATTTGCATTCATAGTTTGGACTTTTCTCTAATCTTTGCTTTATGTGTGAAATATTGGATCGTTTGACCTCGTTGGGTCTCAAACCAGCTGGGAAATCTCTGTTTGGTGGAACAACGAACAAAGTCAGACATGTCTGAAACGTGACAAGGCGCCCCAAGAAGCTTTTTTGTAACAGGGCACCAGCCAAAACTGTTGGGAACCACTGGTCTAATCTCTAGCATTACATTTTGGATTGTACTTCATAAACTTATCGTGTTTTATGATGTAAAAACCTAATCTGAAAAGTAACTAGTAACCAAACCTGTTAGGTACATGTAGTGCAGTAAAAGGTACCACATTTAAAGGTACCATATTATGGTACCTTTAAATGTGGTACCTTTACTTACTTACTTATTAAGTAACATGAAATGGAAATAATCAAGGGAAGTACAAGCACCTCAAAATTATACTTGAATGAATGTATTTCATTACCTTCAACCACTGACAAAAAGTATTTTGTTTTTAAGGAGTTTTAGCATTAAAGTTGGGAGTTATTCTAGTTCTATAGTTATTCTGTTGCTGAGCTAAATGTTGTTGAGGATGGATTGAAGTTACTAGATTATTCTAAAACCAAGCTACAGCTTCTGTGAAACATAATCTTCTGGCAACTTATTTAAGGTCAGCTACAGTATAAGATGTTAGTATCAAGGTTATTGATGCTAATTAATTCCTGTTGGCATGAAGCCACCCAACCTTTAACCAGCGCTGATGACAACAAGCAGAACCCCATTACAGGCTACACATAAAACAGAAGGGCTGTTCAGGCTTGACCGGAGAGACGGCAGCCGACAAAAAACACCTCAAGGTCCACTGAGTAGCTGTTCTGGAGTTTTCAGTCATATCACATGAACCACAAAATACAGAAATGCGAGATGTTCTCAAAGTGTGCAGCAGAAAAAGACCATTCCCATGACAATGAAGCAAACACTATCTGCAAAGGGACTTTTCAGGGAACCCACCAATGCTGCCATTTTTTCTAATAATTCTTCCACCACAGCTTACAACAAAATAATCAAAGCTATGAGTCTATTTTCTCACAGCTTTAACAACTTTTTAACTGTTTTACAGCAGTGACTCGTGCATTTAGAGGAGCCTGCAACACATTGACATCAATGTATGATGTCTTTTATAATCTATTACATTAATGAATGCCTTCATATCATGCTTCTTTGTATTTAATCAAACTCACCATGCAGCTCGTACAGTAGATTTTTTGTAGCCTTTACTCTGTGCAGAACATTTTCCTTTGAGCTGCATGTTGGCTGACCTCTGCTGTAACCGGAGCTTTATTGCTATTCATTGACTTTTTCCAACAACAGGACTACCCACACTGAAACCTGTTGAATACTTCTTTTTGCCATTGAAAGTCGTGGAAAACGTTGTGGCTAATGGCCAATAGTTGATTTTTGATTAGATTTTTCAAACGCTGTTCGAGTAGAGGAGTAGACTCCTCTTCATATCAGTTTAATCGTACAAAGATGTATGTGTGTGTGTGTGTGTGTGTGTGTGTGTGTGTGTGTGTGTGTGTGTGTGTGTGTGTGTGTGTGTGTGTGTGTGTGTGTGTGTGTGTGTGTGTAAGTGGATGGGTGTCTTTGTATTCACATGGTTCCCTCTGTTTCCTGGGGAAGGATAATGCTCGGGGTCAGGGGTCAGGGGTCAGAGCAGAGGGGGGTTGGGGGGTGTCTGGAAGGCATTTCCTGGCCTGACAGCTGAACAGACTCAGCTCCTGCCTCTCTCTCAGGATCTGGGGGCTGTTTATCTCCAGGATGTCAATAATGTCATGTCATCCTACAGGGAAGCCAAGAGAAACATCCAGGAAGTCCATTACCAAACAATGTGTGGATCAATGACTGGGCAGCAGGCACACAGTGCTCTGACACTGCTGCCCCCTAGTGGTGCTAAGGACCCAATGCCGCCATGATGGACTACATTTCTCGTGTGATGGTCAGTCTCCTGCTGTCTCTGTGTTTGCAGGTGTGTACATACTGATAGCTGTTGGGGCTGTGATGATGCTTGTGGGCTTCCTCGGATGTTACGGTGCCATTCAGGAATCTCAGTGCCTGCTGGGGACAGTGAGTGTCTTTCTGTTCGACTTTTATCCAGCAGGAGCTCTTTTTCTGTTTAAATTCATTTGACTCTTTAAGTTTAAAATGATTTTCTTCATTTTCTTTCTTTAGTTCTTCTTCTTTTTGATCATCCTCTTTGCTTGTGAAGTGGCTGCAGCAATCTGGGGTTTCATGAACAGGGACACAGTAAGCAACGCATACAAACACACACACACACACACACACACACACACACACACACACAAGCATCTCACAGTAAGGCTGCATGTTTGTGCATTGATTTTCCATCTGTGCTCTGGTGTAACTGCTCTGTTTGTCTCTAAAACAACTCGCGGCTGTCCACAGATCTCCAAAGAACTGATCAACTTCTACGACTCTGCGTACATTAAGGCCGTGGATGTCTCAGGGTCTCCCAGTAAAGACGCTGCCATCAAGGTGCTGGATGTTTTCCACAATACGGTACGTCAGGATGGAACTCAACCAGTTGTTCTGTTATGTGTAAAGAAGTGACAGAAGTCTGATTGCATATTTTGTTAAGTGACCTCCTGTTTCTGCTCCTTCTCTCTCCTCCAGCTTGACTGCTGTGGTAAAGGAGACGACACCGCTCTCTTCAAACAAGTCATGGGTACTTTGTGTCCCAGAAAGTCTCCAGAGGATTTTCAGAAATCTCAGGTATAAACTGTTTCTTACTGAAATTCACAACGAACACAATACCTGTACGATACCAGATATAGAATATATCAGCATCTTTAGACAGAGGGACAAACACAAATTTCAGGTTTTATGAAATTATCTCTGCATTGATTAAATCCAGCTTATAACCAAAGACTAAACAAATACAGCTGAATGAGAGACGGCAATATGACATACACCTGTATCCTACAGCACATGTGACGCATCACTGGGTTAACTTTAGCAGCACCAATGGGCTGTTTTTACCCATGGTTAGTGTTGTTTTTTATATAAGTGTTGGGTTATTGTCTCAAATTAAAAATATGGTTAGATTGACCCAGTTCAAGGTTCAAGGTTCAGCTTAATTACCATTATACAACACAGGATTGCACAGTAAAATGCAGTTGCAGCCCCCTCCATGCTACACAGAGAGAAAATGTACAGACAGATATTCACATGTTTAAATTAGAATAGAATAAAAATAATAAAATAGGCAATAAAATAGAACAGAGTATGCAGAAGTAGCACTAAAGGAAGACATAAAAATAAGTAATATATATATATATATATATATATATATATATATATATATATATATATACTGTATACTCTCTCTCTCTCTCTCTCTCTCTCTCTATATATATATATATATATATATATACACACACACACACATATACATATACATATACATACATACATACATACACACACACACACATATATATATACATATATATATATATGTGTGTGTGGGGGGGGTTAGGGTTACAGTACATTGTTGACTCATTTGTAAATGATTGCATTCTGTTTTTATTTATATTTTACAGAGTCCCAACTTTTTTGGAATCACAGTTGTATTTATGCCTCTAATAATAGATAATAGATAATTAATTATTCAGAGTTGTGCAGCCAGAGGCAGCTGATATTCAGCACCTTGTTTTGACAGCAGACCCGGCTCTCCGTTACATGCCATCCATTACACTGTGTGGTGAGTGTGAGGAGTGAAATATTCCCGTCTTTGTTCTGCCTCTCTCTCCTCCCAGAGCTGTCACGATAAACTGATCGAGCTGTTCTCTGAGAAGCTCTACCTGATTGGTCTGGCTGCTCTGGTGGTTGCTGTCATCATGGTGAGCGTCAGATTGAAAATATGGATGTGTATTTCACACGGCAGCCTCGCAACATGGCCGCAGAAGCTCCTGCTCTTATCAGCTGTGATAAGGCCGCAGGTGCTTGAATAGAAGACTTATTGAATTAAACCGCTCTGTCCTTCTTCCCATTTAGATCTTCGAGATGATCTTCACCATGGTGCTCTGTTGTGGGATCCGTAACAGCCCTGGGGTGTACTAGGAGTCCCATCAGTCCACATCAGCCTGTCATGGAGTATTTTATTATGTGTTTCTATGCATCAGCTCCCCTTCCTTATGATTATGACGTAACAAGTTGGATCTCTCTCTTTTTAGTCTAGATTAGAAAACATCTTCTTTTTTTTTTAAATATTGCTAATCCATCAACACTTCCTTACACAATAATTAAGCTTCTCTCAGTCAGATGTTCTTTATTTATCATACAACATTTATACATGAATATTTTCTACATGTTGTGAAAAGTCATTGAACTTAGTGCTGTTTTTATGGATGTATAAATTGTATATATACTTGTCATGTGTTAATAACACGTAGGAGAGTCCATGTATTCCCTGATTGATTGTTTGTGACGCATGTTGCTGCAGTGTTACAGTGTTATAATATAATTTAAGCAGCAGGGTTTAGCAGGGTTAGCCTTTAATGATTATCAGGATGATGAGTTAATCTGTGTTTTTTTAGTCGACTGTGTGTCTCATCTTTGTGCCTAATGAACCATCTTCATGCTGTCTTTCCTTCATTAACCTGTGAAACATCCACCCTAATGACCAAATCAAACATGTCTCCTTACTCCACCTGTTTTAATAATGCTAATAAATTGTGTCATCTCCCTTTTTTGGGTGGAGCATACACTACGTCAGTGTTTCCCAACCTTTTTTTTTTTGCTTGTGACTCCTTAAGGTGATGCAATTTCTCGATCCTCCAAACATGTGAGTAGTGCGATCAGACAGGCATTTTTCACCTCTCAGATGATTTTATTTCAGTACTTTTTAGAGGTCTGAAGAGGTGAAACTGATAGAGAAAAGCCAGGAGAATAAATGTGTGTATCCACATGAGATCAGTGAGATCGGGTTTTTTCTCATTTTCTACCTGAGCAATCATCTTGTGACCACTTGAAGGTTGTAGCTCCTGGGTGAAGAACCACTGCACTTCACATTTGAGTTAAAAATACAAAAATTTCACCACCTTATGCATCAATCCAAGTCCAAGTAATCAAGCATAATAATGAAAATCCTCAATTAAAATGTCTTGTGTTTGACTGTTAGACACATACTTGATCTCTATTTTACACTAACATACTGAATCTGTACAACAATCTCTTCCCCCCTGACAGTTCACCTACTTCACACCTTCTCACAAGCCTACAGTAGTTGCCGTGTTTCACCACAGGGGGGCAGTGTGACATAAACACCCCTTTTGTTCACTCAGCACAATCTGTCCCAGTGCAGCACAGTTGAATACATTAAAAACTGAACCGACTTGTATTTCTGGCACCGTGGCAGCAGACACACCCAGGACACACACTGTTTGTCCTGGCAACAGGTTTATATTCTCATCAGAGGACACAGCATGTATGATGTCACGAGTGACAAAGTTGAAATCACACTGAGGATGGCCCTGAGCTCACACACGTTCCCTTACATCTTCATGACGCATAATTGGTGGGTAGATATTTTGAGGAACTTTGTTGAGTCAAACAACAACACAGTGGCTGTGGTTTCTGGACAAAACACACAAAGTAAATGCAACACAATACATGAAAGGAGACCTTCTCCTGTTTTCTCAGTGACTTCTGTTTCCCTTCTTTATTCTTTGCCTGACTTAACATTACACCTCTCAGTACAACACAATAAAAGCACAAAGTGCAGCTTCCAAAATGACCATAAAGTTGTATCAACACCTCTCTTAAATGTTTCAGCAAAAGTGAACATTATAACCATTATGAAGGCAGGCTTTGCTGCAGGAGTGGTGTCGTACACTGTGTTAGTTTAGGCTGATGTACCTAATAACTGGTAACTGAATTAAGGTTTTCAGTAGAGTATACTGTATGTGGTGTTTCATATCTACAAAGGACCCCTGAATTAATCTCTATATGATATTATTTTTATATACATATCTATCAATATCTGTCAATACCTATCTGATTTTTTTCTGTTTTCTTGGTTTTGGCTTTGCTCTTAATGCAGCAGTAAAAAAAGCAAACTCCCTGTTTCAATATGACAATGTCCCCGTGCACAAAGCCAGGTCCATACAGACATGGTTTTCTCAGACTGATGTGAAAGAGCTGACCTCAGCCCTGTCCAGCACCTCTGGAATGAACTGGAACACAGACTGAGAGTCTGGTCTTATCACCGAGCATCAGTGCCTGACTCACAGATGAACAAATGTGAACGATTCCCTGCAGCCAGGTTCACAATCTGCTCTTAAGTCTTCCCAGAAGAGTGGGAGCTGTTACAGCAGCATTAATGCCCAAGGCTGTGTAATAATCACTCATCAATCGCATATGGGCTGTAAATTTTGGGGTCATATTTGATTCAGTATTGAAGTTTGGCAAACAGATAAATCAAGTTGTCTGAGACCTCTCACCTGGTGAAACCCCTTTATCTCCACCTGAATACTCCAACTCTTTAAATTTTGGCATCACTTATCGCATTTCCAACTAGTTAAAAATGCAGCAGCGAGATCTTAACACAAATGTGCTGTATGGGGTCGTGGAGGCCCCGGGCCAAATTTCCAACAAATGTAACTGGAGGGCTAACAAGCAGATAGACCTGTCTGCGGTCTAATTAACTACAAACGCAAGTAACGTCACTGTGTAGGATAGCGTACTGTACATTTAGCTGTCTGTGAATGATGTTGCGACAGATATATGCTTTCACTCTCACTGCTGCCAGGAAGCTGATTTGGACAAAGAGCTCTAAAAGCCTACTGGGCGCTACCTGCTCAGGATTACAGACCGAGCTAGCGATGAGCTGGTGCACATAGTGGAGCGTCAGTGCTGATCTGCTGTGGCGGGAGGCTTTGGACAGGAGTGTGACTAACATGTTCACGTTCAGAGTTTAAGCCAACAGCATCATCTGAGAGCGCTGGTTCACCTGCAAAACATCTCTTTCAGTCTGAGGGTGAGTATGAGGTGTCACATGTCACATGTCTGCTGCTATAATTTCTGATGACATTTTAGTGTTTGTATCTCCTTCTGCATGTGCCGAGTGAGTGAACGTGTGAACATTTTTTAGTATTATGTCTTATTTAGGGCTGCAACTAACCATTATTTCATTATCGATTAATTTACCAATTATTTTTCACAATTAATCGGTTAGTCTATAATATGTCAAAGCCCAAATTTACATCTTTAAATTATTTCTTTTTTGCCAAACCAACCATCCACAATCCAAAGACTCTTCATTTACTGTCATACATGACAAGGAAAAGCAGCAAATCCTTATATTTAAGAAGCTAGAACGAGAAAATGTTAATTACTCGATTATAAAAATAAAGCAAATGGTGATTAAATTTCCTTCGATCGACTAATCGCTGCAGCTCTATTTTTTTATTGTACATTTATTTTTATGATTTTTTTGATGTTTGGCTTTTGGGCACGTAGCGTAGTTTCAGAGATTACCGCAGTCAGACAGCTGACGCATGAGACAATAGGCAGAGCGAAGTTGTCACTCTCGCTCTCATGCAATCACTCTCTCTGACGTGCATACACACACACACACACACACACACACACACACACACACACACACACACACACACACACACACACACACACACACACACACACACACACACACACACACACATTTCCCTAAGTCAGTAAGCTTTGGGCTGATTCCTGTCACTCAGTTCCTCTGAACTGGGCTGGGAATTCAGTAATACAGCTGTACAGATGAGCCGCTGCAATGATTAAGTGAGTCATCTATGAAATGTTGCAACATCCTTAAAAAAAAATCAGATGGTGTCTTATCACACACTGTAAATGAAATGTTTCTGTGCAAATTTATACCCCAAAAAAACCTCAACCTCACATCCCATCAAGACTCTCCTCTTGGGTTGAAAAGCTCCAGTGTAACTAAACAGTGAACTGTATTTTGTGTTTGCTCCTGTTCCTGTTCAGTGCATCACAGTCAGACCGTCTGCAGCTCTCGTCTGTTCACGCCCTATGGAGTCACACTCCTCTTTGACTCATCTTTTTGTTTTGTGTATGCTCGGCACTTATCTATAATGGATAAAAGAGAGCTGTCATCTACAGGGCGGCGTCTGTGAATATAACTTGTTATTCGATTTAATATTCCACCAGATTCGATCACCTGCATAGACGAGCAGGTGCACCACAGCAGAGAGCAGAGCAACTACATTCAACACAGCTTCAATGGTAATGGTGAGTAAAAATACATTTCCATCTATTTCACCGCTGTTTGGACTATAAAGTAAAACCACCATGTGAGAATCACTGCGTGTGAGGCTGTGATTGGCTGTTTCTACTCACAAATACACCAACAAAGGAGAAGTCAGTGTGAACAGATTTGGAGCGAATGTGAAGATTTGCACAAGTGAAAGATGATTTCTCAGGTAAAGAGGAGCAGAGGAAGGAGAAGGCAAATTGTCCAGCGTCTGTAGACCTACTGCATCCAGTTCAGTTTAAACCTATTGGCTTTGATCTGCTTTGGAGAAAGGAAATCTTTTTGTCCTCAAATGCGTCTAAACAAAGGGAGGCAGGCAGTAATCCAGGAAACAAAGCATTTAGAGCGGTGATGTTTATTCTGCTGCAACAGTGTTTTTTCTTACCTTGTTACCTGTACCCAGACAGGTAAGATACCACAGACATGCATCATGGAACATGTACTCCGTGCGGCTTCATATCGCTTTCGTATTGGCAGCAGTGACTCATAGTTGCTAAGCTGAAATAAAACAAACCAGATAAAACTTAGGTGTGACTCCATCTTAATAATTGAGTGAGACTATGACACACCTTGTAACAGTCCTCCATTCAAGCTTCCCGTCAGTTGCAAGATAGATCTTTAAATCATATCAGTTTATGAAAACATCACAGACAAAGCTCAGCGGGAGATCAAAGGCCTTTACTGCTGCACACAGACTCATTAAGTCTATGTGATATACATGTATTAAGCTCGTTATTACAGATTCAAGAAGAGCAGAAATATCCACTGATCAACAGTATCACTGTACAAAAACCTCATGTTACTACATGTAGATAAAATTTGTTCTCTCTTTGTTTTGTTGAACAAAAAAATGAACAAATTACAGCGTAAACTATGTGAAGCTTTTAGTGCTCAGAGTGTCACAGATCAGTTGTAATCAACTTAGTTGTTGCACAGGATTGCATTATATTGTGAAGTGTTGCTTTTATTTGGTCTTCTCTCTTTGTGGGGTGAAGAGGGGACAAAATAAGTTGAACACCTTATGTGGTTTTATTCGTTGAGTGGATTTCTCAGACTCGGTGCATCCTTCATGGCACAAAACTCTCTGTAATAAGCGGGGAAGTTTGCCTCTAGACGTCCTGCACACATGACATCTGATGACATCAGAATCATATATATCATGTCACTGAATTAGAATCAGTGATACATTAATGTATGCATCACGTTAACATTGCAGCAGGTAAAGGTGGAGCTAATTTCAATTACTTATCTAAGATAACCTACAATAATACGCCACAATTTATCTGTTGATCTACATTTTGTATTCATAATCTGAATCTGCAAGGTAACTAGAGTCTAATAAATCTAAGTATAAAGTAGCAAAACATTGAAATACTCAAGTACAGCACTTCGTTACGTTAAACCGCTGTAACAACAGTTTTTCAGCACTCAATTTGTGGCATCTTAGTCTTAATGAATTATGCTAACTTTAGACATAAAGTGTGTCCTGTCACATTTAATCTCATTATTACTTTGAGCTTGACCTCACTGACATTAACGGCAGCACTGAAGGACTGACAGCTGTTTCACCTGGTTTGACCACGCTGTCACTTTCACTGTTACACCAGTTATAGGAGAACTCTTTGTTTGTATTTTAATGTTCATAATACATAACTGTAGTGTAAATAACATGAAATCAAAAGTCCAGCTTAATGTTACATTGAAGTCTATTTTAATGTTTTTTAAAAGCCTGCAAGGCCCAAGGAGATATATTAAAATATTTTTTTGTTGTCAAGAAAAACAAATACACAGAGGGAGAGGCTAAGTATGAAAACATTGCATACATAGCAGAAAAGAAAACAAATCAGTGTGCCTCCACCTCATCTCACCTGTATTCAAGCTGCACTGTAAGAAGTACTGAGAGCTTGAGTAACAGTAGCAACACTGCAGTACGAAAATCATCGAACAGAAGTTATACTTCTGCAGTGAAAGCATTACTTAGGTATCTCAGTATTATCAGCAGAATGTACTTAAAGTATCAAAAAAGTACAGAACATAAACCCTATTTTTGAAAATATTTATTTTATTTTATTTTATTACAGTTACAGGTGCGTTTAGGTGTAAGAAGCATTTCAGTGGCTTTAACTACTTTATACTGTGAGTAGTTTAACAGTGCATCATGTTTTATAAGCTTATTGTGTGCATTGCATGTAAAATCTTAACCTGCTAAATAGTTGGAAAGTAAAGTTGTCCAATGAAAACAGTGGAATAAAAAGCTCAATATTTCCCCTGAACTGGAGAAGAAGTATAAAGTATGTAATGAAAGTACATTTCTAAAAACTGTACTTTGTACAGTATTGGAGTAAATGTACGTAGGTACATTCGTCCAGGGACTTCAGGTGGTGTTTTAAAATGAAATTAAGCTCATGAAAGGAGAGAAAAACAAAACAAAACAGGAATTTAAGAAAACGCGGTTTCTGCTATGTTCCCAAACTTTCTGTACCATGCTTTACAAAAACTCTGGAAAGAGTCTGACTCAAGCAACAGCGCAGTGAGATTCTTATCGAAAAGAAAACCAGCTCACCTGTGAGTCATTTACAGAAGACAGGGCAAGTAGAGGCATGCGTAAAACGTGAGTGTGGAGACAGTGTGGAGACGGTTTGGAGGGCAGAAATTGGCAAATTTGAAAGCTACTGGACGGACAAGACTTTCAAACACGGACACTGAGAAAGACTGTCCAGAAGCTGGCAGTGGTGCAACGCTCAGGGTGCAAACTGCTGTCACACACCGAGGAAAGAGAAGAAGAAGAGCACCTGTGACTCAGGTACTCTGGTATCGGCTCACTGAGGCTCCACCTCCTGCCGCGCGGCTCCGCTCGCTCCGCGCACCTCCCTGCGCGCTCCGCACACACTTTGAGCTGCGCAAACGCTCTGTCCGCACCAGTGGCTCGTCCGGACGCTCAGACTTGCGTCTCGTTCCTTTACTTGTCACCATGAGTATCATGGCTTCAGAGAACGTTTTTCTGTCCGCTTTACAGCCTAACACCTCAGTCACCACCTACGGGCTCCCGTCTGAAATCCATGTCGGAAACGGGGGCTCCGTGACGGACGAGGTGGCCAAAGCCCGGCGCGTCCAGCAGCAGGTCCAGATGAGACTGGCTGAGAAGTCCACACTTCCTCGTCAGAATGGATCAGCCTCGCATTACGCCATGTCAGGTAAACATTAACAAGTCTCTTAACTCACTTTAATAAGGATCTACGCCGAGTTCACGTTCTGCTTCGTGACAGTAATTCCGTGAAGGGCGCAACATGAGTGGACGAATGATTTCGGCTCAGGGAGGAGAGACAGTTTAAGGTGAAACCACATAAAGTCCCCGCACAGCTAAATGTACAGGTTTAGGTGTGGTTGTCATTGTATGTTGCTGAGTTTATAACCTGTACGCTGGTCCCTTATCTGTGCTACAGAAGCTGTTACCTCACCAGTATTTCCTTTCACTGAGCCTAAGATTTGGTCTGATGTGGCTTCAGTGGGGATGTAATAAGAATCAAATACTGAACAACTCATATAGCAAAACTGTCAGGTTCCTCTTTATAGTTTCAAAAAGTAAAACCCCTTAAAGGTTTTCCTTTTTGGGAGTTCGCTGAATATTTTCTGCAGTGATGGATTCATCGTTTGGTCCATAGATTGTCAGAAAGTAGTTTCCAGAGCCCCCATTGACGTCTTCCAGCATCTTGTTTCATCAGATTTGTCAGTTTAACAGTCAAAGGAATTCAGTTTACGCTTAAAAAAAGACAAAGAACACCAGAAAATATTCATGAATTTATGTAAAAGAAAGTGCTTAAATCATGAATACAATTTCAAAAGAATGGCCGATTAGTTTCCAGGTGATCTGCTGATTTTTTTTTGTTTTACTGGAACCCACTTCGTAGTTCCTCCAAGTGACTCAGGTCAGTGGAGGAGCTTTTACTTTCAAGTGCTTCAAGTGCTTTTGTGCACACTTGTCCCTGCTGCATTCCTGCAGACTCATCAGCCCATCAGGGAGTTTGTCCATTTATCTGCTCTGCAGGTGTGTAGCAGACGAACCTGAGTTGATGCCTCATGCAGCGGCAACCTTACAGTCCTGTGTGTCATGTACCTGCACATGGGAAAGGGTTAATGTGTAACAGGCCCAAACAAGCGCCGCTTTCATGAACCTCCCTGATAGCAGACTAAGGTGAAAGCCGCCCTCTGTGGGATTGGGTTTCAGGTCTTACTCAGCTTAAAGAGGTGAGGGTTCATGAGATACCTGGGAGATGACAGTGATCGTGAGAACCAGCTGTTGTATTGGTCAAAAAAGTGGCGTTGTCAAAAGGTGTCTGTCTGATCTGCTTTGGCGCACAGACAGTCAAGGTGGAATTGTTATGTAAGCAGTGGTGAGACTCCCACAGCGGCAATATATAAGGTTTCCAGGAGAGCTGGTAATTAGTTTACTAGATTGTTATGACACGTTTTAATGCTTTGTTGAGGTTAAGGAGCTGATATAGAGTCAAGTGAGGAGCTACACATGGACGCAGTCTTGTGTTGTTCCTGAAATTGGGTGACTAAAACCTCTGCACCTGCTTGCTGCTGCTTGATTCACAAAGACATTCCTTCACGTCCCATAATTCACCGTGTTCCCCCAAACTACAGGCAGCAGCTCGATGCCAGGTCCTTGTTTATATGGCCTCTAAAAGAAGAGTCTCTTTCTCACTCGTCTAGTTTCAGTATTTCCCTGAGGCGACAACATCACCCGCCTCAACAGAAAAACATACTGCATGTGTCATTTTTAATGGCTAGAATTGAGAGGGACACACAACTCAACTGCTAAATGGTTCGAGGTAGAAACTGACAGTTGCAGTGGCAAGCACTTTGCAAATGATTATGCCGTTTCAGTGGTTTTTGGCTTTCAGACATGGCCACACTGAATGGAAAACTCATCCTGAGTGAGATGCTTTACTGTCCTATCTTTGCCTGTCCTTTGCCCTGGGCTTTGCTGGGAGGAAAACATGCTGTACAGTTGTAAAACGTTGCCACGTCATATCCACCCACTTCTGAAACCTGTACGAGAAAGAGAATTCCTTACAGCGCAACAGGGAATGCTGCCATTTCAGTGGTTTTTGGCTTTCGGGGAGCTTGTTATGAATGCACAAGTGCCAATAAAATTAATTTAAAAAAAGATGAATGCACGAGTGTTCACACAGGGGGAAAACACCTGGAGGATTCTGTGAGGAACTCCTCCTCCTCCTCTGTATCTAAATGCTACAACAGCTGCAGTGCATTTATGGCAATGACTGATTGGTGTGCAGGGATGGACAAGTCTCAGCAGAAAGTGAGCGTGTTTGAAGGCTTTATGACCCTAGTCAATTTTTCGACAGTCAACAGATTAAAAAAAAAAGTTCAGTTTCCTCGCTGAGGGAGTTCTCAAGGTGTGTTTTCTGTGTGTTGCAAAGGTGTGTTTTGTTGGGCGTTGCCAGGGTTTGGCTGGGGCTGGGCCAAGGGACGTACTCTGACATTCTCCTCTATACAAACTGGTTTGGTGTGTGTGCGTGCACTGTAAAAATTAAGAGTGAAGACAGTTCACCCCTCCCCTCTGCTCACATGGGAGTGTAAAACCTCAACATAGAGATGCACATGTGCACTACACTCACACATAAGCCTGGCTACAATCACACACATAATTTTCTTTGTTTTCTGAGTAATGATTCCTCAAATTATTTTACTTGGCACTTTTAGTTGCAGTCTGACATCATTAAGTGTTTTGACTCCCCCGGTTTGAGAGCAAAGCATTCACACACGCTCGGTTCTCCCAGCAAAGGGGAACCAGAGACGTCGGAGCTGCTGATTGGTCAACTTCTGCTGTTACGGATTGTGGTCCTGTTTACACTTGGCGTTCGCGTGCATTTTTGGTAATCAGGTGACAGGTGGACAGCTCAGAGCACATCAGTTACACCTGGGGTGCTTCTCATTACGTTGAATTGTGCCTCCTCGTCTCCTCTGTCCTTTGTCGACCCGGAAGTTGTTTCCCCTCCGCCATGATGAAGGATCTTCCAATTGCTTAAATGCACCTGTAGGAGACGAGGAGCGAGGTGAGAGGAGGCTTCTGAAGGAGATCAGAGTGAGGATACACCGGTGTAGCCTACGCGGAAGTCTTTTATTATTTAAGGGGCGTGTCGAATGTGTCACACGTTTGAATCATGGCAGGAGCAGGTAAACGTCATCAGTAACTGACGTCGCTTCGGACTGACGCTGTGGAGCGAGGATTTTTCATTTCGGAGTTCCGTCTCCTCCATCCTCACGTCTCTTCCTCGCGTCCCTCTTTCATGTCCTCGCTGGGTGGAGCTAAGACACGAGGAGAGGAAGCGAGTGGAGGAGACAAGGAGATCAATTTACCGAATGAAAAGCACCCCTGGTGTTACAATGCATATCCACAGTGATCACTTGTGATCAAATCTAACTTTGCTGCTGTATATCCAAATGAACATGTACATCATTTCTGTTTGCAAGGACCAAATGCCTTTTTGACAAACAGACAATGTTTTTTACACAATGAAAGCAATAATTTAATGTAAAACGTTTGCAGAGCTTAGAAGAAGAATTTGTCATGGACATTGTTTCAAAATGTATAAAATTTCCACAACAACTCACAAAATTGTATGATTTTTTTTTTTAGGAAGTCTGGGGACTTCCATGGGTGACAAAGAAGTGGCCTATATTGGTTACTGTTTACTGTGTTTGTAAAATTTGTTAAAACCTCAATAAAATGTTGTTTTCTTTCAGAAATTTAGCAGAAATCAGTCAAACTATGTGTTCAAACAGCTTGTAAGTGTTGGCAGGAAGATGCACTTCAGATGCAGAGTAGCTGACGTGCTGGTGGGGCAATGCTGCAACAAACTGATGATGTTTTTTACAAGGACAGAAACAACTGAATGCATTGCATTTAATGCTGAATTTAGAAGGCGCAAATGATTAAGAATTTGCATTTGCTGTTTCATTCATTGTATTTCCCCTCAACATTTCTCAAAATTGCACAATCTTTTAAGGGAGTCTGTGGATATTGTGGTTACAAATAGAATGGTGAAATCAGCTGAAACAGATGGTTTTTCACAAACATCTGCTGCTTATTTTGGCAGGTAAGAGAGCCCAAGCACTTAATTTGCATTGCAGTGAACCACATGGAAATCAGACAGGGTGTTTCAGTGTGGCCATATGCGGCCAAGACCACCTCTGAGTGTGGTCTAAACGATCGGATCTCAGTGGGTGTATTCACACCTGTACTTATATCCCTCAACTTGTGATTGGATCACCCAGCATTCTCGTTAAGGCCAGGTGCAAAGAGGGCCTGTGTGCAATCGAATCTTCAGTCTTCAGTGCAACAGGACACCTGCTATTTGACCTGTATGTCGTTTCATTGTTGGAAATGAAAGAAGCGTGGCGCCCTGTTATGGCCATCATACCGTGATTAAATCTACCTTCGCTGTACGTGAAATGTTCCATGTTTAGAGTAGGTTTTGCACACCTGTAGTCAGTCTCAGTTATATTCAGATCAACTTATGTGAGTAATAAGAGCAACTCAAAGAAATGTAGGTTTTAAGTTGGAAACATGAGCTTTGTGAATGTAAACAGGATTAATTTTTCATTGTGTCTGTGATTGGTTGGGGTTGACTTGATGCTGTGTTATTTATGTATGTGGCAGAGCTCAATGATCAGTCGACACAACAAACACCATTGAGACTGTTTAAGACTTAAAGTTCTTCTTTTGGCTGAGGTATTGCCAACTTATAGATCCAAAGAAATGGCATTTGTCACATTTTCCGTGCGCTCTTCACCTCTCAGTTCTCCGTTCAGGAACACAGCCAGCAGCTGAATCAAGCTGTTTCTACTTTCAGAATGAAGACATTTGGGAACTCTGTGCTTGCAAAAAGTGAAAATATTCATTACCACTTCTGGTGCATATGAACAAAAGTTCACACACGCAGATGTGTGAGCAACACATTTCAAGCACTATATTTGATGTCACTGCCTTTAAAATAAGCACAGACTTTGTCATGTGTTCTTAAATTATAATATCCTCTTGAAGTGCTGACTGATCATGTAACTTTTTAGCCCAACAGTATGTTGAAAAGTGAGAAATGACTGAAGTGTGAAATATCTCAACATTTGAATTAGAGCAAGAATATTTGTATTCTATCCTTTTTTTCCACATTTAGTTTTGCACATTGAAGTTTATCATGTGGGTCAGGCAGCTTTGAGAAGAGTTAAAAGATAAGTTCACAAATATGTACACTGAAGCACTTTTGGTTTGCTGTCATCATACCTTCCTAATGTGCTTCCAGTGTAAGTGATGGGCTCTTTGTTCTGTGCAACAGTGTATTCCAAAGTTTATCTGACGTTAATATGATGCTTCAGCAGCCTGAATTAATCAAATTAAATGTGTATCTTTGTCTTTTTAGTACAAAATTCCCTCTTTGCCTTACTGTCCGGCCACTGCAGTTTTACAAGGAGACACTATCTGTGGAAACACAAGGCGATTATTCTGCACTGAAAGGACTGTAACTATGAAGATAAACACTAAATTAGATTAGCTCAGAGTGCTGAACCCTGGTATTTGCTCCAGATAAACTTTAGAGTATTTTTGCATGGAATGAGGAGTGTGAGTTTTGTCCTCCATCACTTACATTGAAAGGACATCAGGAAGAGATCTTTTAATGGCCAGTATAAAGATGAGGAATGGTTCCAGTATGCAAAATCTGTTTCATTATTGTTTTATATGAATCTAACCTTTAAGGGTAGACATGTTAGTGTTGTGACAGGCCAATAAAACCACATCCAGTTCAGTTTAGTTCAGTTTGGTATTCATGTGTTCTTCTGTTCCTCTACTCCCTTCCAGACTACGGTGGTTCTTCAACAATGAAGTATAACACCTATAACCCAAGCTACAGCTCTAAATCATCCTACATGTACTCCGGCTCCAGAACAATGGTGAGTGCTACGTCATTTCACTGTTTCAGCATGTATTCACACACATTCTGAAAGCATTCAGCTGATCATGTAATGTGTGCAAGAAAACAAACCCCATCACTGACCCTCTGCTGGTGGCACAGTGGGTCACTCAGGACGCAGCAGGTGTGGTATTTCACAGTAGGCTGTGATGAGATCAGCTCAGGATTTTCAAGTCCACCCTCTAGATTCCTCCGTTTTAGTGATTCAACAGGCTTTGTGCTACAGATGTTTGAGCTTAATCGAGAGCTGCAATGTGTTTTCTAATGTGTGTACATTTTGTGTTAGAGTGTCCTAAATGAATTGTATTTTTGTATGACAAGTGGAAATTAATATGACAAAAAATACAAAGAGTGTGTGACCTTTGTGTCCTGAATGGTGGTCACATGCCTGTGATCAAATTTAGAAACAATTTTTGTCCAAATGCAGTGTAACAAATTCTCCCACACATAGAGTTCAAGACCAGAGTATCTCTGGTTTTGAGTATAACGGTTACTCCTCTCTTCATCATCAGGGTCCACGAGTATCCCAGAGGTCGGGATTCAGCTGCCAGTCCGCTGGCCCAGAGATGGCCCAGTTCCACAGGATCAGTGTCGGGGGTGGAGGAATTGGTGTTGGTGGTGGTGGCGGCGGAATTAGTGTTGGTGGTGGTGGTGGCGGCAGCAGTTTTTATCGAGAGGAAGTACGTATGGGCGGCTACCCAGGGACCATGAGACAGCAGGGCCGGATGGACTCAGAGGCCCTCTCCATGCATGCAATGCGACAGCAGCCAGTACAGGTGAATCCCTGGATGATCGATGGAAGTGATGCTGCCAGCATGGTCTCTGACCGGGACGCCACCTTCAGCCGCCAGTATGCTCAGAGCGCAGTCAACGGCTACACCAGCCAGATAAGGCAAGGAGGAGGCAGCATGACCTTTTCAGCTCCCATGCGCCGATCTCTTAGCGGCACTATTTCCCGTGGTGGAGGGATGACAGGAGGAGAAGTGGAGATCGCCCAGCAACATTCCTTCAAAGGCCCAGCCCACCGCACCATCAGCAGGATTACAAACCGAAACCGTATGAGCATGGGTTCCATGTCTGGGACCCTGCAGCATCAGATGTCCTCAGCTGGGAGCAGCTATGGCGGGGACAGAGTGGATTCAGGGTTCATCACACAAGGACTGTCCTCTGCTTCCCAGGGGAACCTAATGATGCAGCGCCCGGGCACCCTGTCCCGTGCCGTGTCAATCAAGAGCATGCAGAGTGTTGGCAAGGGCATGGACATCTTTGGGCAGATGGACATGGGAGCCAGCATGGGCAACCTCAGCGGGTGAGACGCTCACACACAGTCATCCACATTCACAACAATTATGTTTCATTTGAAACACTGGGTATATTGCCTGTTCTCTGTACTCTTACTGAGAGTAATGTAGGCTTTATATGCAAATTTGTATCTGCAAAAATGCCCACGTTAACATTGGTTAGATTTCATCCTCGTCCTCAAACCCAAGAACCAACCTGAGTACACGTTGACTGATTTAAGGAGAGTGAGCAATAAGTCTAGAGATATTCTTCAACTTTCCTGCTGTCAACGAATCCTAAGAAAAGACCAAAACCAACGATAAGCTGAACCTCCTAATCAGTGTTGTCTGTGTAAGCGAAGCCTGATGTGCAGTAGCTCAATCCTCTGCACCACAGAGAGCCTCTGTGCCTCCATTGTCCAAAAACCACACTTTTGTGTCCCTTCATTATGATGCTCATGGTCGCTGTAATTTACTTTGAGTCACTCCCACACACACCGTCCTACTGTGACTGCAAATGTGTATTAATCCGCTTCTGAAAATAGTCCCCAACAAATCGTCTGTTAACTGTACTCTTTTTTTAAGCTTCATGTCATCAGTAGGATCGACAGGGTTTGGGGCTGAGAACCACAGGCAGGGTAGCAGAGTCAGACAGTATTGAGGGATGGGATTGCATGTTATTTGTTTTATTCTTTTTATGGGATTTGTTGACAATAAGAAAAAATAGAGAATAATTCCAGCCTCATCCTTTAATTAGGTTCTAATACTCAGTGACAAAGATAGCGGCTGTAGACAGCTTGGTGACTCAATTTGTTGTATTTTTCCTGAACGTCAGTGACATTCTAGCGAATGTGATACACCAATATGATGGTGTCACAACAGTCATATGTCAGAGGTTTTAGTGAGGGAGTGTGTGATGTGAATAGTCTATTTCCTAAGAGCTGTGGATTGGGAGGTGGCTCCATAGCGGCAGGACTGGTTTTGGGTGTGGCAGCTCAGTTTCAGGCCTCGCATTTCACACATCCCACAACGTGTGGTTAGCTGAGTGGATTTGCAGACCACTGTGTGATTTGGAAGAAGTTCAACAAGCTGACTTTTGCAGACAAGAAACAAATCATCTATGAATAATTACTGTGGCTACCCTGTCCATTCAGACATCCAAAAGACAGATTTTGCACGGCCATACAAAACAGCAGGGCAATTAAATGTTTAGGATTCTTTGGTTGAATTTGTTCATTTGCTCCTTCTGTAGGATCACCTCCTTGGACATGCCCACAGCAGTGCAAAACCTGAGAGAGCCCGACCCTGAGCTGCAGGTCCTGGGGGCTGCCTACATTCAGCATGAGTGTTACAATGACAGCGATGCTAAGAACGAGGTACTTCAAACACATTAAACTTGTGGTTAGAATTCCTCTGGGTCTTTCTCTCTGAAATCCCTTATTGAGAAACTCAGTCATGAGAATTGTTTTCGTTCAAGCAGAGGCATCCATTCTTGGATGGGTCTCCATTTCTGATGAGATAAAGTAGCTACAGTTGTTGCTTCTGTTCTGCTGTGCTCCAGTTGTTCCACATGTTGCTCAATTTCTGTCACTGGTATAAACATATCTGGACTCTGCTCTGTAAATGTGGCAGATATATACTGTAGTAGGATAAAAACCTCTTATCTTATATGATACACTATTGTGGCAGCTCAATGGCTTAGTTTGGCCCTGTGTTTTCAGTTGTTGATTAATGAGTTTTCTTGACAGAGATTCAAGTGATTACATTAGATTTTTAACCTCCTATCACTTGGCATCCACATACGAGGACATTATACTGCTAATTATATATAATAATAATAATAATGATATATTGACAATACTTTGTTTTTACACTCATCAGGTCCCAATCAGCCCAAATAGCAAAGAGAAATTAAAGATGCATGCCATGCAAGAGTTCGGGTCTTAGGAGTTTAAAATTGCTCAACATTTTGGGAAATTAACATGTCATCACTTTCTTTCATACGACTCTCATCTACATATGCTAAATATGAATTTACAAGCCAGCAGCTGGTTAGCCTAGCTTAGCTAAAAGACTGGAAACAGGAAGACACAGCCAGCCTGGGTCCATTCCAAAGATAACAAAATAGTCTCAGCACCTCAGAAATATTTGCCTTACAGATGTGAGAGTGATATGAAATCTCTTGCCAAGAAAACAAATAAGCTTGTATGTCAGAATTTGGCAGTTCCTAGTTTCCTAGTAGAAAAATACTGTTGCTGACAACAAGGCCACCCTGGAAGTTAGAAAAATTTTAAAGATGCTGTAAAAATTCTACATATCAGGCCTTTAATCCATGAGAGGACCATTTCTATTTAGTTTCTTGACTCACCTAATCATTGGAGAAAGTAGAGTTTGGAAACATTACTAAACAAGAAAAGCACAAATCCTAAGCAGAACTTTATTCCTGCCTCTCCGTCTCTAGGTGCGTCGCTTGAAGGGCATTGGGGAGCTGGTGAAGCTGTTCAACTCTGAGAACCAGGAGGTGCAGCGTTTTGCCACTGGTGCCACGCGCAACCTCATCTATGAGAATATGGACAACAAGGTGGTCCTGATTGAGGAGGGCGGCATCCCACAGCTGGTTGAGGCACTGAAGGAGCCTGACGACGAGCTCCGCAAAAACATCACAGGTAGGAAAATCCCATTCTCACTTGTTAAAATAGAAGACATGACATAACAAGCAGAGTTGATCTCAGACAGTAAAAATGAATGCATATTGGTTAATCCCATTATTTTAATGCAACATGATCTTGGCAGTATGGAGTCCTTGAAGTTTCACCGAGCAGTAGCCTTTGAAAGTGATTTCATTCCACACCAAACAAGCAGGAGGATGGCGGCAAGCTGTAACAAGACACTTTTACAAGAATCCACAGATTATGAGTTTACTGTAGCTAAATCACAGTTTGAGCTGGGTTCATTTAAAGAGGAGACGTGAGAAACAGTATTCTTTCCTTCAGTCGAGTGGTGTTGTTTCTCTGTTGTCGCCCTTCAAGTCTAAATAGTTTTGTTTCCAGTTGCCGTCAGCAGTCACACATTCTCACAAGTTCATCTGCTGTCATCATTCACTACCAGCTGCTGTCAGCAGAACTGGCAGTGATAACTTCTCGTAAGATTAATGCTGACTGAATATTCAGAAAATGAAGGTTGCACCTACAACTCCATAGTGTGTATTTGTAAGACATGTAGGATGTAAATCAAGAGTAGAAGGTGGAGCTTTGCCTTTTCTAGAGAGTGTGTGAAGAAACAGGATAAGTGAGTATGTATGAGTCTAGACCTGACAGTATATCTGCCACTCCCCTTGATGAGTGATGGGTCTGTCACTCTTTCTTTAGAGGCGCTACACCTTGATTTTTATGTGTTGGATTGCTAAAAAGACCCATGTTGGTGCCACATATTCAGTGAGAAACTAGATAACAGAGTACCTCTGCACTTTTTTCTGCCCAGTTTGCCAAAGTGTGACATAGAGATCTTATCTTACCCGCATGGTGTGAACTGATGTGTGAGTTCACTGCCATTTGAGTTTCTCTCATAGGTTTTGAAAGGATACATGTGTCTAAGTGTTTTACAGTTTGTTCAGCTAATGCAAGACAATGTAATCCTCAAGGGAATAGTTCAGCATTTTGGGAAATACACTTATTTGCCGTCTTGCAAAGAGTTAAGTGAGAGGATCGATGCCACTCTTATGTCTGTATGCTGTATGTAAGCATGAAGCTACAGCTTAGTTTACCGATTAGCTTAGGTTAGCACAAAGACTGGACATGGGGAAAGCAGTTCGCCTGGCTCTGCCCAACGGATAACAAATCTGCCTTTGTTTGGTAAATAGTTTTTTGGCAGAGACTGACAAGATGTAGCATGTTAAGTAGTGAGCTAACAGAGGTGTGGAAGGTAGTTTTTGTTTCCTTTAAAAAGAGCCAGGCTTGCTGGTTCCCCTTATTTCCAATCTTTATGCTAAACTACGCAAACAGACTGCTGGTTGTAGCTTCACATGGAACGGACAGACACAAGAGTGGTATTAATCGTATAGTCAAACTCTCCACAACAACGCAAATTAGCCTACTTTCCAAAATGTTGAACTACTTCTTTAGACTGAGGTTACTGTAAAATGATTATAGAAGCTACAGCTATCTGCAAAATGAGGCACTAAACTTTTCCTGGTGTGTGTATGTGCAGGTATATTGTGGAACCTTTCATCCAAAGACAACCTGAAGCAGAAACTGGCCAGGGAGACACTTCCTGATCTGACCGAGAGGATCCTCATCCCTCTGTCAGGCCTGGGAGACTCTGATCACGTGGAGCAATCCGCCTCAGAGTCAGAGATCTTCTACAACACCACAGGATGCCTGAGGTGCGCCTCACTTATCTGTGTCTTCCCTCTGCAACATACTCCAGTGTTCAAATTAATTTCTTTCCGGTTCGCCTGTGTCTACCTTTTCTCTCATGGCCACATCTGCATTGTGGGAACTTGTTCTGGCATGTGTCAGCTGTCAGCGAATGGAACTTTTTACCACACCCATCATTTTTCAGTGCTGTTTGCAAAAGGCCATGTCACTCCAGCATCCAGCTGCTTTGATTCTACTCTCTTTATATGCACCCTAGAGGGGTTTTATCTCCAAATTAAAAGTCATGTGGGAAATATTTGCAATTCTCCCTGCACGATATTTATCATGTTGTTGCGAAATTAATGCTTTAATGGTGTATTGCTGCAGCACAGTGCCAGGAGTGGAAACACACTCCCACAGCCCTCTCCATTTGCTGGTCAATGTAACAACATGCGTGAATCCTAACTGAATAGTACCTGAAATAGCTCTCTGACCTCTCTCTCGCTCTGTGTGTGTTCAGGAATCTGAGCTCTGTGAACGACAAGACCCGTCAGCAGATGAGAGATACACAGGGACTGGTAGACTCTCTGGTGGCCTATATCAAGAGCTCCCTTGAAGAGAGCAAGGCAGAAGACAAGGTGAGACAAGAAGAGATGCAGCTGAATTTAAGCCGCTGTTTTTGTTTGAAGTCATGTGTATTAATTTGTCTGTGTGTGTGTGTGTGTGTGTGTGTGTGTGTGTGTGTGTGTGTGTGTGTGTGTGTGTGTGTGTCTATTCGTAGGGGGTTGAAAATGCAATGTGTGTCTTGAGGAACCTCTCCTACCAACTCTACAGTGAGATACCTCCATCGGCTCAGATGCGCTTGGAAGGACCAAGCAGAGCTCAGGACACAGGAAAGGGTGATGCCATTGGCTGCTTTACACCTCAGAGCAAGAAAGCCAAAAATGTAAGCGCATGTGAGATTTACCCATCAGCATTTTCTGTGCATGGACCAGACTGTCCATCTCAACACTGCCTTCTTGTGTCTTCCTTCCCCTGACAGAGCAAGAACCAGGACCTCTCCACTTTCACCGAGGTTGCTCGGGTGCCAAAGGGCATGGAGTGGCTGTGGCACCCGCAGATAGTCGGGGTGTACAACCGTGTGCTGCAGCAGTGTGAGATCAACTCTACTACCCGCGAGGCAGCTGCAGGAGCACTGCAGAACATCACTGCTGGAGATAAGAGGGTAAGCAGCGTGTTCCTGCAAAGGCGTTCAAATGCAACAATCAAATTCTGTCCTGTATTTGAATTGCCTCTGTTTTTGTCCTGCAGTGGGCTTCAGTGCTAAGCCGGGTGGCTCTGGAGCAGGAGCGCATGCTGCCGGTGGTGCTGGACCTCCTGCGTACCAACAAGGACGCGGAGCTGCGTTCCCTCACAGGCTTCCTCCGAAATCTGTCCCGCCATGCCAGGGATAAGAATGACATGGGTCAGTCTTCCTTTTTTGTTTTGTCCTGAATCTGTTTCATTGGGATAATGTGAGAGTGGCCTGACAACAAAACATAAGTGAACAACACCCTGACTGTCAGTCGAAAAACAAAACAAAAACATGTATAAAATCTCTCAAGAAACAACCAAACTGTTCATACTGTTGGTATGGAATCTCAGAGCCAATAGGGATTATCTTACTGTGAAAATAGGTTGTGTACATCTGATCCTAACAATGCTTAAATGGTCTCTCCAGCCACAAAGGTGGTGAACAACCTGGTGACCAAGCTGCCTGCCGACGGACACCAGAAGGAGCCCTCGACTGAGGTGGTGGTCAACATCTGCGGAGTTCTCAATAACTTGGTGACCAGCAGCTCTCTAGCTGCCAGAGACATCACCTACTTTGATGGCCTGCCAAAACTCATCGGCATCAAGACCTCACATGACGGCTGGTGAGTGCTTTGTAAGGTGGCAATTAGTTCAACGCACTGTACTAGTTAAATGTGTTCCTACGTGAACCCTGATACAGACGTTTGCATTTCATGTTGAATGGTACGCAAATGATGCAACACATCTTGGCACAAGAGGTTATTTGTACTGAGTGTTGACCTTGGATGAATCTTTTTTTCTAGCTCTGGGAGGATAAAGGCTGCCAAAGCAGCAGCCACAGTTCTCATCAACATGTTCCAGTACAAGAAACTACACAACTCATACAAACAGGTAAGAAGACAGTAGAGATGACTGAGGAGGAGCTCTGCATGATTTATGATAGAGTGCCCAAATTACATCCATTCAAATGCCTTAAAAGGATTTAGGAATTTGTGCATGTTTAAAGTTAATTGTAATTGTCACGCATTACCAACTAATATTAACGTATGCCAGTGCTGCGCTGATATCTTCTGAAGGGACTTGACTCCAACAGCAGCTGCCCTCGATGTGACTGAAGCTTCAGTCCTTTTTATCTGTCGTCTTTTCTCTTAGATTCTCTGTCGTCACACGTTACAGTGATAATTATGTAACGTGTAAATAAAAAGATGTAAAAGATGCACAGCTTCAGGGAGCCCCACCCTCATTACCCTTTATGATGTGTGTGTGCCTGAACGTGAAAAAGAGTGAGAGTGGCAGACATGTGCATGGGCGTGTGTGTGCGCATGTGTGTGTGCGTGTGCGCGTGTGCGTGTGCGCGTGTGCGTGTGCACGTGTATTACTCATGTTGTAGGGACTTAAATATGTTTACACAGTTACAATGTGGGGACTCGCCTTCCTTATGGGGACAAAGTGCAAATCGCTGTAATTTAAATCATTAAATTTTAGGGTGACGCCTTAGGGTTAAGGTTAGTGAGGTGTGTGTGTGTGTGTGTGATTCTGATCAGATAGTTCAAGTAAAAAAAAAAATAAAAAAATCTAGTTGCTCAGGTTGGATTGGTTGACACCAAAATTTAAGATGAGAGCATTTACTAAGTGCAGCGGTCAAAGTTTAAATGTGGGAACAACATTGTCGGGTAATATCTATTAAGACTTTAACAATGATCATACGATAATAGAAGAGTAAAACTCCAAGGTAAAACATGTCCATCTGAATTTTTGGTTTTTTTATTAACAGTACAAAACACTTTAAAAAACTTTAAAAATTTAAAAAGTCTCCTGACCTCCAACACAGGCAAAAACAAGTTTGATTGAGTGAGTGAGTGAGTGAGTGAGTGAGTGAGTGAGTGAGTGAGTGAGTGAGTGAGTGAGTGAGTGAGAATGACAGTGGCACAGATGACATTCCTCTCTTACTGCAATTCCTTTGTCAGTTGGATGGAACATGTTCAAAACCCATATATCTCTGACTGTTCACATTGCTGCTCTTTTAGCATCCACGCACACACACACACACACACACACACACACACACACACACACACACACACACACACACACACCCAGTCCTCCACCTCCTAGTCTTGGGCGGGACCAGGTAGGTTTACTGCCTTTAGCAGATCATGACTTTCCCCTCCCAAGGGTGTGGTGTTCAGATTATTTCCTAATGAACAAGCCCCAGCAGAGCAAAAAATGCGTTAATGTCGCGTACAGTTTAAAATGTAATACTGGGACACGTGCACCGCCACGGCACATGTTACTGAAGGGTTGTACAAATGCAGAAATTAAGCTGTATTGAATTGCGTAAGTCTGACATGGACTTTGTTGTATTGTGAGCTGAGTAGTCAGTCCAGGTCAGATTTCAATGCAGAGTCACTGACATATTCGAATAATTCATGAAATAAATTACACCTTTGTCTGTGTGCCACATCCATAAATGTCGTAACACTATCTTGTTTGTTTCTTTGTATTACAGAAAGGGTTTACAAGACAGGATTTTGTAGATATGGTGATCTAAAACAAAGCACAAGTTCACCTCTACAACAGTGAGCAGTCCCGCACTGCGTCGGCCTCCCTGTGGAAGAAATCTTTGCAGGTGTTCGGGTGTAAAATAGACTCTTTATACTATTCAAACATGACGTAGGTAAAATTTTGTACTTTGTGAGGAGAACAAGAACAGACAAGTGATGGAGGATCAATCGACGGAGAAGGGCTTCAAGTACGTTTTTAAAACTCGATGGACGTGAAATGTGGATCCAGTATGGTGGAATATTGATGGACTCTGATACAAATGTGCACCAAAACCATTTACTGCTTTGTTTGAACGCTGTGTGTTTTAGCGTGGAATCAGGGATTTCTTTTCTTCCAGAGCAGCCTGTATTCAGATCAAACTGCAGCTTTTTGCGTTTCTGCCGTGTGACACCAGTTCACAACTGCTGATGGACAATGTTGTGGACACTTATGCCTTATCGTCTCGCTCTTGCACCTCAGTTACAGAATGCAAACAAAATGCGGTGCTGATGTGGCATTTTTGTAAATACTGCCTCCTCTTTTATGCCGAAATCAAATGTTTTTTATACTGTAGCTATTTTGCATTTGTAGTTTTTGGAAATATAGAATAAAATAAATAATAAATATCTTTATAAATGAGTCAGATAGTTATAGAAGAAGGTGAGCCACAGGAGATTTATAGAAACACTGATCACTGAAATTTGGATGTTTGTCAATTTGATTAGAAAATCTGGGGATAATGATTGTGCCTTATATATTTAGTTATGTGCTTTTTAAGTTTGCAAAATCTCAGTCTTGTCATATGAAATGCTGATGTGTGACATTTATAATCGCTTTGTCAAACACAACTCATAGCAACACCATCATGTCTGTTGATTTTCCTTTATTATGCCATTGTAACTGCTGTTAGTCTGTATTAAAAATGGTGTGAGTGTGACACTTAACTTTGTTTTCAGAGCAAATACAATGTTTATTTAGTCTTTGCAGCCTTTTTTATGTCTTCATGAATGACCAGTTTTCAGATTCAGACCCCACTGAAGCATTTTTATTGGCAAGTATACTAGTTTCATTCTACTCATGTAACTTGTAAATATTCATTCAACAAATTTATTTCAAAAACTCAGCTTGAATCTTTGTAACTGTAACAGCTCTTTGGTAGAAATGGTGACCTTTCTGTTTAAATATTTGCTCTTGTGTTGTATGCAGAAAGATGTTTTGTGGATATTTTTCAGCTAATAAAGAGATTTGGAAGTGAAATGTCCTTTCTCCCGTGTCTGTTGTGGCTGTAACAGACTGACACCGACATGGTGAAATGTCAGCCACGCCCTGTTTACATATTTGCTCCTGCTCAGACAGGAACAACACCAGACCTTCCCTGCTGCGCCCTTATTTAGGCCATTATTTCACTGCAGGTTATCATTAATCCATGACGACCGAGATGGTCTGCACCTTCAGAGAGAGATATCAGGCATTTTATTATTGTTAGTGTGACTGCCACATTGTCATCATAGTCGGGTTACAACACATTAAAAGCCCTCACCTGTTAAGAAATGTTAAAACTTTGAGTTCTTCGGTCGTGAACGGCCTTCTGCCTCAGGTGACTGGAGTGTGAACACATACCAGTGTTTTAGGTTCAAATCTGACTCCTCACCTGTACTTTGTCTGTCTTCCTCAACCTGTCAGCTGTCAAATTAAGACAAACTGCTTAAAAACAAGAATTCCTTCATATCTTCTGACACTATTCTGCCCTCTGCTGGGGACCTGATGAGAGATCTTGTCTGTGAAATGAAAATAAATCAAAAAGTTCCATAGTAAATTATTTAATCCCCTGATTGACACAAATATTTCAGATAATTTCTTAGAAAATATTTCACACCACAGTAAAAAATAAAAAAATTAAATCTTTGGTAAGTGGAAACTGAAAAAGGTAACACTTTGATTTTAACAACACGCTGTACAGTAAAGAAACAAAAATGTACCATATTGACATGGTTCATATAAAACAATGCTAATGAGCATCTCCACAAAGGCAGCAGAAGTGAGGGGAGTGTGGATCACATGTCCTCTTCAGTGACCAGGCAGTAGAAGTCTGAGCGGGCTCCGTAGTTGCGTAATCCCAAGTCCGACACGTCGATGTCTGAGGGTTTGGGCTCAGGCGCCATGATGGGAGCAGCGGGGAGGACGGGAGCTTTACAGGCCAGAGCCTTGTACACAGGGACACGAAGCCCTGCAACACAAAGAGAAAGGCTGAACGATGCAAATATGTGGCATTTTCCACTGCTGTAGTGTTGTTCTGTTGGAGCTGCGTCACAATGTTAATATGATGAATAATCTCCCCTGAATTTCACATAAAATTCTGCTTTTTGTCCTACACAAGTCTGCCCCTAGAGGAAGAGACTATGCAGTGACAGGATGATGTAAAGCTGGACTCCATTTTCACTAGTTTGACATTTTGTGAAATATATATTTGCTATTTTGCTGAGAGTTAGAAAAGTGATACCACTCTCATGTCTGTCTGCTTGTTATGAAACCACAACCAGCAGCGGGTTATCTTTGCTTAGCATGAAGACTGTAAACAGGGGAAAAAACCTGCAGCTCTAAAGCTCACCACCACACAGTAAAAACAGCAGGTTGTGGATTTACTTCCAGCCTTCGTGCTAAGTTAAGCTAACTGACTGTAGCTTCATCATTAAGTGAGTGAACATGAGTGATATCGATCCATTCATCCAACTGAATGCTGAGCTATTCAATTAATATCAAAGCATTTGCCTCGCATACCAGCTGGATATGTATTGATGGATCACAGACAAGCTGCTATATAAAATAACCTCATTATGTCATATGAGTTGCCTGTTCTGAGGTTAAAGATTAACTGTACTTGAGTCCATGTTTGTTGATTCAAACTAGGTCACGTATAATGGGTTTCAAGTGCACACAGCGTGTTGACAAAGAGAAAAGAGTCTCTATCAGGTTGAGACACACTTGCATGCAGGTTATAACTTTTTATATTGTAGTTCTCATGTGACAAGAAGTACAAGAAAGGCCAAACAGCTGAAGCATTCACATCTCTAGATCAGTCAGTACATGACTGTGGGTTAACTTGAGCAACACAACACAGTATGTTGTCTACGAATTGACTTTTGACTGAGATTTTTAAACCGTCACCTTGCTGCCATTTGTGCAAGATAGTGCAGCTTTAGAACACATTTCTTTCATTTGCATGTGTAACAAAGTGAATGGCATTTGTCATTTATGCAAAATGTCCTTTTTTTTGCATATTTAACTTTTTACAAAATGTGAACCTAACAATAGTACTTATTGGGACTTTTTTTAGTCCACTGATTGTTGTTCCTACCCAGATCTCCAGCAGGGTCAGTGTCTGAGCGGCAGTCCAGGTAGTCAGGATTGAGGGTCAGCATGGGGTCCTTGTCATCTTGCAGCATAGTCTGAGGGTCGCCAGCAGACTCACTGTGGAAGACGAGTCTGCGAGGCATTGCTAAAGCCAGCTCCTTCCAGAAGACTGAGGAAGGAGTCTGTGGGTGATGGCAGAAACTGACTAATAAACCTTCCTCACATGTATCACACTCACAGTGTTGGAAAACGATGATGTGGTTATACATGCGGGGTTCAACTGGAGAGGTAATATCTACGGTGGCTGACATGGGCAAACGCACCGCAAACGGCAAAACGCTGCAAACACAGGTTTGTGTTTTTGGCTTTGCATCATTCCTGTGTTTGCAGCGTTTTGGCGTTTGGGGCGCGTTTGCCCTTGTCAGCCACCATAAATATCTCATACTTTCGTGCATCAGGATTTGGCAAGAAATAATATGTGTGATCATAATCACACTTTCGAGTAACTCAAATCTGATCAAACCACACCCACACAGCCATAAGGAAGTTCATCAGTTGAGTTTTTGAGTGCTAAATGCTTACAAATAAAAAATCCTATCTACAGATCATTTTTCATGAACATCACTTGATTATTTGGTCATGAATATTAAATATTTTAGAAAAAATACTAAATTTAAAGAGATTTAGAGATTTTGCTGTAGGTTTGAGCTTTTGCTCCATTTATTTATATTGTGGATCTTACCACAGAGTTGTGCCTCCAGGTGAGTATGGTGAGGCAGTGCTGATGCTCACTCAGCTGCTGCTTGATCTCAGGCCTCATGCGTTTGTACTGACCCTCCAGCATGATGAGGATGGGACACTGACATAACTCCAACAAGTGCTGAAGGCCCTGTCTGAAAACACACAGCCACAGTGCATCATGACTGGACAGACTGCTGACATGGCGGTTTACAGCAGCAACACTGACCTCAAGTGGTGTATCATCATGATTCCACCGTAAACTGTTTTATACAATAGATAAAGTGTGGTTTGAATGTTTTGTTTCTGTATTTGTTTCTACGTTAAATTTGTCTGTGTGAGTCTGACCTGAAGTTATTGGAGCACCAGTCCTGCTCAAGGTAAGCATGAGAGAGCAACACGATGAGACGGCGAGAGCGACTCATGTTCATGAGCAGCTCTGCAGAAGGTTCTGGAGAGACATAACATGAGTTAACATGAGAGAAAATGATCTCATGTTTCAAATGGGGTGAAACAGGACCCAGAATAACAGGTAATGACTGTGACAGCGAGTATAAAAATCCTTAATTTTGAAAATTAAAACCTCCAGAAACTGCATAAAAAAGATTTTACATATTCCACATTTCCTTTAATTCCAGAAAGCTAACCTGAGCCAGGTAGGATTTCGTTGTCATTGAGATGCACCTTGTACGCATTTTTATTCTCCAGGTGAGGTTTGAGAATAAAGTTGACAAACTTCCTGTCGTGATCATTGCTCACATACGAGATATAGGCATCATATAATTTTCCATCTGAAAACATGGAGACAAACATACCAGAGGTGTTAATGCTACATGAGATGTCATGACTACAGCATTCTTCTATCACTTCAACAGAGGTCTCACCATTCAGCTCGTAGTCGCCGTAGGAGTTCCTGTACCAGAGCTTGATGTTCAGGTGACACCTGGAGTACACAACAGCAGCTACAGCCAAGAAGAGGAGGAGGACGATGGCTGCAATAACAGCAGCTGTGTGGCTGGGGCCGTCTGAGCAAAAGATATCTCAGAATAAGCAAACTGCAGAATATGGGTCAACTGAGTCCTTGCAATTAAGAATAAATTAAGAGAACAGAAAATTGCACACATTTTCCATGTACAGTTAATTCGGGCTCAGTGACATTAATCAGAATCAGTTCCTGTCGTGAATCAGAAATAATCTGAAATAATACTGACTGGATGTTATCTGTGAGTGTTAAATGCTGTATGTAATAAAAAAGGTTTGTCCCCATTCTGAAGTCGTAAAATCCATGGATCTAGATGTGTGGAGCTGGCCGATTTCCTCAGAATAGATTAGATACACACTGATCGAGTCTATAATGTACTCTCATATGCTTTTTAATGTTGATAAAGGATATAACTGTGCTGCTTTTTATTTATGGAGTCTTGCCTTTCACTGTTGTGATGGTGTCTTTTTCATTTTTGAAATCTAAGACAAGATGCAGGTCAGCCTGTAAGAGGACACAGCATATACTGTATAGGCTGGTATCTTTAGTTGTCTTACCTGGATTGTGTAGGCTGAAGTCAGAGGACATGTTTCTCACTGTGCAGCTGTAGAGCCCAAAATCGTCCACCTCCCTGAGGGTGATCACCAGCAGACTGTTTACCATCAGCTGGCCAGCAACAGGAGACCTGAAAAGTAGGACAGAAAACTTAATCTTACTTTCACTCTCAGATACTTAAACTTCATTAATGAAAAACTGCTGTGTTATGAGCTTCAAATCACCATGAGGAAATATTCTGTGTGTAAAGTGTGTGATTGGTGAGGGGCTGGCCATCTTTACTCCACTGCAGTGTGGTGTCACATTGCTCCTCTTTTGGGTCCCAGAGGAGGAGAGCAGTGCAGTTCAGCTCCACAGTAGACCCCACACTCTTCCAGATTGTGGACAGACCCCCATCGGGTTTAAACTGTGGGGCTTTGGAGCACTGGGATTCTGTGTAAAGACATACCACTGTTATCTGTGTTCACTGCAGGAGCTCCAGACAATAGAGGCCTTCATGTGCTCTGCCAGATACAGCCGGCTGCTGGAAGGCACGCTGAAACAAAATGCCTCCTTGCAGGTGTATCCGTTCAACTGGCCCCTTCACCCCCCTTACAAACTCTAAGTTTACTGTGGGGACTAATAATAGTTTTCTGTAAGAGCCACACAATTACAGTATCAGGTTTAAGGTGACTTCATTACACTTACACACGGAAATAATACGCACCTTTAACTATGAGACGCACAGTGAATGAGGCTGTGCTGTTGCCCTGTTGCATACAGGTGTAATTCCCTTGGTCTTCCAAGCTGAGGCTGGCAAACTCCAGGTAGGGCTTCCCTTCCTGTGCGGGGAGCGGCTGACAGTCCTTCTGCCAGGTCAGCTGGAATTGAGGGGAGCTCTGGGGCTGAACAAGCTCCACAGGGCAGTTCAGCCTATAGGGAGGCCCCTGGTGCCCCACATAGAGCACCTGCTCCTGAAACCTGCTCTCATTCACACAGGTCTGAGCTACAAATAGAGACAGGGGGAGTTTACACAGTGCTCATTACAGTAGGGATTCAACAATCTAACTTTTTCTGTCCCAAAACTGACCCTTCAAGAGTACTCCTACAACACATCACATAAAGCCGAGTCACAACCTGCCATGACCTGAATTTTAATGACATAACTGAGAAAACAGGAACTGTATTTGAAGCGTCAGTCATAACATAGCCAAGTCATAGAAAGGTCAGTGCCTGGTATATCGGATTGGTGCATCTTTACTTTATGTTCTGTGATCAAATACACGCAGGAAGCAAATGCCTAGCAGTGGAAGTGGCTTTCCTCCCTTTTGGGGAGGCACTTTGCATATGATCTGTGGATGCAGTTTGCATACAGTCTGTGACAAACCAGAAGACGGTGTTCAGCCTTGGTGTACTTTCTGGCAAAGAATGAGTGTCTAATGGTGCATGAAGGTGAGCTTGTTTACTCTTTCTCACTGGCAGACTCTGAACAAAGTGGCGTTTTGCTGACTGAGGGAAAAAAAAAAACCACTGCCTAAACGTAGACCACATTTCACTGCTCCTCTGCCAGGGCGCATTTTAAACTCCATGTCAGACACTCTATCTAATGAGAACAACCTTATTGCTACTGAACCTGTTCTTCAAGACGTTCTGCGCATGCGCGCTCACACTCGCTATGACCAAAACCTCAAATAACCAGACCGGCTGCCCTCTCTGGTTCCTCTCTGACCGCGCAGTGTTTTATTTTACATTGCTCTTGAGGATCTCTCAAACAAAGAAACACACGTCCGGGTCCAAAGTCCGGGTCTGGTCCTCTTGTTGCCAGGCAACAGCATGTGACTGAGTGACAGATACTGTGACCCTGGACACACTGACCACATGAGCATTGACCTGGTGTTTACCCACCCAGCATCTCGTAGGCCTGACTGTGACTAATAGTTTATAATGGACGAGTATTCCAAAAATAGCAAGTGGATCCTACAGCTTCGAGCGAATTCAGTGTATTAAAACTGTAGTTTCGAAAAAAGTAGATAAAGTTTCATTTTATTAATCCTTACCGGCGGCGAGAAAAGTCTTGTCCCAGTCAAAAGCGCACACCAATATGAAAGCGACTAAAATCACAGCCATGAGCCGCAGTCTTCCTCTCCCTCCTTCCTCAGGTGAGAAATGAACCGGGTGGAAAAGGTGTGTGGCCCTACATCACCACCTGTAGCACAACGTCCTACTTTATTACAGTTTAGTTACGTTCAGCGGAGCCGTGGAGGTGACCGTGCAGACGACGCCTTCTGGTTGATGAACTGCACCTGTGGAGACCCGAAACTCTGCTGCCTATTGGCTCCATGCCGTCACGTGACGTTTGCACCGGCTTTCACCTTCATTACGGTGAAATTGTAGGAAGTGAAGAGTTGGTGTGGAAAACTGACTAAAATACATCTCTGTGTTATTCCTACAGTATTTTTTTTAGTGTTCAAGTTATCTCTTTCCAATAGGGCACCCTTTTATTGTAAGTAAGCTCTAACTAACTGGTTTTATAATGGATAATAATAACAATAATAATTTGGGTTGCTACGGTGGCTGGTGTTTTTTGTTGTTATTTGGATTAATTTACAGTTATAAAAGTTGGTAGTCTCTTAATACATCTTCATGACTCGTTTTTTTTCTATTGCAGGTATAAATGTCATTAATAAGTAAATAATAAAGAGCTTCTATCATCATCATTTTTTATTTTATTTTATTTTATCTACCCACATGATAGTCAAAAGTACTGTATCAAAGCTTGTCCATACTGCCAGGAATACATTTCTGGTGAATATGTTTTAAATAATATTAAAAAAAAATGTAAATATTGAGGTTAATATATACCACCATGTGTGACTTCTATGTAATTAGATAATGTAAGAGCCTCCTCAGGTCATTAAATCCCCAAAATTCCCCAAAACAATGGGGAAGTAGGAGCTGACTTGGGAGTCCTCAGCAATCGCTGCAGCCCTGAAGACAACGCTGACATTAAAATGACACCAGCATCATTAGTTTGTAAATTCAAAATGTCAACTATGCACACATTTTAATCAGCTAAATGTAAATTGAAAAGACATTGCATGAGGCAAAAAGTGTCCTCTTTTATTCAATAATATAAAATATTATAATGCAAAACATTCTTGTGTCTGATTTACAAAAGACACCATCAGATTTCCTATGCAGTAAGGACATTCATCGCGGTGCTTTTTTACAGTATAAGGCAGCATTGTAACACACAATCAGTACTGTATGCGCAGTAGCAATATAAATTATGTTTAAGATTTCAATAAAAACATTCACATACATCTCACAAATATAGAGATCCAACAGTAAGCTATCAGTGCATTCTTAAAATAGAATAAGAATAATCTCATGAAAGACGTGGTCAGTAAAATCAGTTACCGTACACTTGTTTTGTCCAAGAAAAATTAGTCTGTCTTCAAAGTCCATTTCATAGACGAGGATCCGAGTAGCCAGCACTTGACATTTGACTGCAAACAACAGAGTCTCAACTCTTCAGAGAGATGATTAATGGCTTTGTTTGACTCAACACTGCGATAGGCTGGAAACTTTAATGCACAAGGCAATACTGGGTTTACGTCCTTAGGGGAAAATGTGTAATATTAAAGTGTCTGAATGCTGTCAGGCTTCAAATGAACTGTAAGAAATAAAAACAAGATGTGGTTAGTTGCAGTATCTACAAAACACATCTTAAAAACAGGCTTTAAAATGTCGTGTCTGGTACAATCATATAATAAACATATAATTAAAGCAACAAATGTCATATTCATATTATCATTTAGGAAATGATACAGTTCAAAGTTTCATATTTAAGTAACATTGAATTTGGGTAGAATATTCATTTCTTAAATGTATACATCTTAGCCTCTTCAGAGGGCAGAGTCATTGCAGGGAGCTCACATGACAAAGGGAAAAATGTGCCGTGAAGCTAAAATTAAATATGTTTTTCATAGCTGACATTTCAGCTTGTCCAGCACAGGTGTGACTAATCAGCACAAATTTGTGCCATTGCTTTGCAGTATTTGTTATTAATTAGCCGTCATTCTGTTAAATGTTCTATCTGAGCTTTTCCTGCTCAGACAAGTCAGACTGTCTGTTGTGAAAAATGTCTGCCATTCATTCATTAAAGAAATGAGTGCCCTGATGCTATGAATGCTAGCATTAGCTTAGCTAGACAACACATGAAGCAGATAGATAAACAGACTTCTTGACAGGGTAGCAGCTATGATGCCAATCAGCAAAACATGTCAGTCAATTAAAAATAGAAGATGTCTATCTTGCTGTTGAGATTACAAGAAATATAGCAGGAGCACTTTGTGTCTTTTGTGTGTTAAAACCAGCAGTGAGGGCAAAGTTTAACCTGAATTTTTCATTTGCGAAACAGAAATGTGCATGAAAAGAAACACGGCATTATTATTTGGTTTAGAGATGCACTGATCCAACGTTTTCTCTCTTGATGGCCATTTCAATTCCTCATTTTTTTATATGAAATCTGCAAACCTCACAGCATGGAACTCATTGGGATAAAACAGAGGTTGCAGTGCCAGAGACATGAAATGATCAGACTGGCACAAAGGACTAACACAGACTGGCACTGACAAAGAAATCATATTTACTGTGGATCAGTCACATCATGGCCAATACCTGATCCTCCCGATAAGATCAGTGCCAATACTGATCCAGCATATCAGATGGGAGAATTCATGTTAGGACATAGCAGAAATGCTTTGGGAACCAGTCCATTTTTGTTTTACAATACTTAAAATAACTCAATCAATCAATAAAAAACTGTGCATGTTATTGCATAACAGTGTGAAAATGGATGAGCAAGATTGTGCTTTTTTTGGAGACCAGCTGCCACACCAGTCTAACCGCATAATATTTGAGACTCACCTGAGCTCCTCTTTTAGTCTGTTGAGTTTATCGAAGAGTCTGTCATTCTTGACCTGCATGGGAGCGCTCGGTACAAACCAGGCTGCAATGAACTTGCATATGACGACAACGTGCTGCAGGCAGAGAGAGCAATGTTAGGAATGTAATCTCCTCTTCTGTCTGCGAATAATACGGTTTCACTGAACACTCCCTGATTTTGTTATAGAACAGGTCACCGATCTGACGTCCTGAGTTTCAAACTAGAAAAACAGTGAGCTGGAAAGGCAGCGTGGGATTTTGGTGTTGTGTTGTGTCGCTACATTACAAAAAAAGCCCACATAAATCAGTGTAAGAACAGGTGGTTAGTGGCTTCTTGTTTGGTCACAAGGCTCACCTCAAACAGGATGACAAATGCAAAGCGCACAGCTAAAATTAGCCAAAACTGTGGCGTAAAACTGTAGTCCTCATTGCTCCTGTAGTCTTTGTAGCTGTGAATAGAAACAGAAAGCTGATGTAAACTAGATGTAAGAATGTAGAATTTATGTATATCACACTTCTATTCGCTGAGGTTGCACAGTGTGTACAGGAAACAGAAACAGTGCAATAGTAACAGGATAATAACAGGACGCGAGCGTACTGCAAATGCTGAATAGTTATGAAGACTAGTGGTGAGCAGTATGAGAACTTTCCACTCTGTTGTTACTCAAATGATATGTTTCGACTTTGGCTTCTCCTAACCTAAACATCAGAGTCGTGGCAGTTAAAGAACAGATGTTGAAGACAAATAACAATAAAAGAGAGCAAACCTGCAGTGAGAGACATTCAAGCCACTAGCAGTGACCATCTGACTGGCTGAAAACTCATTCAGGATGCTCTGGTCACCCACTTGTGCAACAGAGAGAGTGTTGTTGATGTAGCCAGCCATGCAGCTTGAAAAATAGAAGAATTTATTTCAAAGTGAATGTTGCACACAGCACGACACAACATGAAACTTTTTCTAGAAGAATGCACATTCTCACTCAATATCTGTTGCTGTGTTGTTGGCACATGGGCCATAGCGGTAACGGTACACCAATCGAGGGATGAAGTCTGAAGATATACCGATGACCAGCCCGTTCGCAATGACAGCTAAGACACCGATGGCCTCCAAGATGTCTATCCACACACCTGAGGAAAGGAAACGCTGATGTGAGGAGAATTTTACTCACAGTATTAACAGGAAAACAACCTTTTACTGGCAAAATATGAGTTATCGAATTAAATCTTAGTTCAAATGTCCCCTCACCAATATCGTTGGTTTTCTTGGGAACCAGTCTGCGTTCCAGAGTGACCATTTTAATAGCATCCAAGCGTATCTCAATGACGTTATTAATAAGGGCTAGCAGAGGAGCAAGAGGAAATGCTGCCACAAATATGGTGGTGAAGCTGAACTGGATCACTAAGGAGAGAGCAAAGAAAAATCTGATTTGCCAAAGGCAGTTCTGTACTTGTCTTTCCTTTTTGATGTCAAAGCTGTCACCAGAGGACATACCCATCTCCAAAAACTCATTGAACAGGCTGAAGGAGTCAACATCATTGAGCCGGTAGTTGCTGAGCCAGTTTCGAAGCTTGCAGTTGTCACACAATTCAGCTCCATGTTTGGGCTCTGATTCATCTTTCAGATAGCAGTAGGCACATTTCCTCTGTAGCTTCTGGGTCCTCCTTTTCTTCAACCACCTGCAGAACCAGCTGATGCAAATGGGAGACAGATACCCAGTTTACGCCTAACTAAGTGGATTACACAGTGCACATGTATATAATCACAGATCTGATTTCTACTTACGGGCCAGTGAACTCGAACACGTTGCTGATGGTTTGCTTGAGTACCATTATGATCGCCATTTGGATGAACAGGTCTGTGAGACACCCACTAGGATGACACTGCACAGGGGAGAGTGAAATGTTTGAAATGTAATTAGATGCAATATTTCAATGTAAAACATATATTTTTATTTAAAAATGGATGTTTAGTCATATCTACAGTCCTCACCTCCTCTAGCCTCCATTTCCCTGCAATTCGGACATAACCACCAGGATGGCCATTTATCCTGTCGTGTGTTACAAAGACAAGACACACCTTAATCATTAAGAACAATGAGTTCCCTTCACTTGGACATGAATGTTGAGTCTTTTGTTATGCCAGTGAGCAGTGTGGGTTTGGAAAGTGAGTCTAGCACTGGATGATAAGGTTGAAATGATGTTAATAAGCATCAGAATCCACTAGTTCTTACCTGCCAAGAAAAAAGGCGACGTAGAAGAGGGAGGAGAAATAGGTGAAGAACTGGAAGGTGAACATCTTGACTGTGAAACTCTTCTCTGTGGCAGCAAATGATCTTGTTTTCTCTGGTAAAGACAGACTTTGTGTTCATGCAGTTCACTATTTGGACAATGGATGGCACAATGAGAGTACTACTACAAAATATAAATTTGACATCATTTTATTACCTCTATTTACATTCTATTCATCGAAACAATGTTATGTTGGTGCACACACTATTAAGACATAATTTTGAGCGTTCAAACTTGATTGGCTCCCTGCCGGACACAAAGGACGAAAGAACAATCAGCATGTCATAGCAGGAAAAGCACACATGTAATGCAGCCAGTTAATTATTTTATTGGCTGCATTCTAATCAGCTGTGCCACTTCCAGGCCCCTGATATCAGGCATGCTGCCTCACTAACATGGTTCGCTTCAAATGGGTGAAGCGATTGTTAATTTCAGAAATGTCATTAATTACACCTAGGGCAGAACAATATGCCAAAAAATAATACTGAGACTATTTTGACAGGTACTGTGATGTGCTGTGAGTCACAATTTTAGTTGGAATGGTAATTTTAGCATTTGATTTTCACTGAAAAAAAATACAAAAATGGTGATGATGTGAATTTTGTTGAGGTCTGTACCCTTCTGTTCCCTTCCGTCAGGAGAATATGATTTGAAGTTGGATATTGGACTTGGCAATATTGTGGTTTTGATAATATATTGATTAATTGTTCAGCCCTAATTACATCTGTCCTTCTCCTGTCATGACAAGTTGACATTTCTGTTGTGAACTCTATAAATCATTCTTTTTGGTATTCACTTGTGACCCCTTGTCTCTTCTCTACACAGTGTGATGTTCCCATCTCAGATTGTTTCATTTGAGGATTTCACATCAAAATAAAAATTCATTTTTTCTCACTTTCTTGTTCTACATGCTCTACATGACCAGGCCAACAGACTTGCTCTAATCTAATGATGACCATATTTTTTTATATGAGGATTCCTGCACCATCTGCCTCTTCTACCTCTCTTTCTCTGTCCACTCCTCTTTCCACTTGTCTTTAGCTATGTTTCATCTCAACTTTTTTGGAACCAGGGTTGTACATCTTGTCACACTTCATGCTCTCTCTAGTTCGCCTCAGTGAGTTCCCTTCCTCTGAATATCACCTGATCTATCACACACATTTACAACTTGCCCTCATTTCCCCAATCAGTGTATATGGTGGCCCAGTTCCAATGTCTACCCTGAACCCAGAAAGTAGGACTCCAGTAGTGGATTCTGGATTTGGTCCACAGTGTAGAGGGACAGCTTTAAGTTTCTCTCTTATCTGTCTGTCATATGTGCGTCTGACCTGCTTTCCGTCTGATTACCTGCCTTCCTGCTTCAGCTCCCCTGCATTTGTTTGTCTGTTCTCACTGCCACCATACTGACAACTATAAAATTGGTATCAACCCCTGAAATAATTGCTTATTTAACATTTTCTAATCCCGAAATGAATTATGTTTTAAAATAGGATCATGAAAGGACAATCTTTCTAAAGCTAAATTTGAATTCTGTCTGGAAACGAGTGGGATATTAGTGTAACAGCATGTCTTTAAAATTTGGCGCCATATAAAAATAAGAAGTAATCACAGCGGCTACAGTAAACGTACCTATTGCACAGAGCTTCATGGCTACAATCCTGTTGATCTGCAAAGACAAAGACATGGTCAGAGTCACAGAAGATATTACTAACAGGTAACAGAGCTGCTCATTTAGAGACCTGCATACCCTTGTCATGACCGTGATGATGAGGTAATGGAGGACGGCCCCCAGCATCATTGCCCCGCTGCTCGAGTGGTTGCTCAGAAACTCCCATGATCCCTCAGCCAAGAGCACTGCTGCAATCACCCTGAACACCACCAAGGCATGTGTCAAGCCAATGATCACCAATATCTGTGGAAAGACGAAAACACTCATTTTGTGACAGCTTCCATTAACTACATCTGTTGCAGCTCTTGGCTACACTTGAACCTTACCCAACTTCAACCTGATTCTTATTTTAAAGGTTTAATGTGTAAGATATGGTCACCTGTCAAAGGTTATCCAAACAACTGGGGGGCAGCATAAAACCAGAGTGACCACTGACTGCTGTCACTTGCTCTTTGCTGTAGCTATGTTTGGCTAGCTGCTGTTAGCTACTTAACTCAGTTAGCCTCAGTGTCTAGAGCCAGAAGTAAGGGTGGAAAAACAAGATGGTTTTGGTGAGTTTTATTTTGTTTCTGTTGAACTGAGCTTGTCTTCGCTCAGTAAAAGACAAAACCTTGAATTCAGAAAGTGTGCGGTTGTATTTTTCCATTTAATAAGGAAAGCAGGTGTAAGAATATTTCCTTTCTAGCTCCCAGCTGAAACTACAGTGGGCTACACTTTTGAACTGTCACCTCTTTAGATACAAAGCGGTATTACAGGACAGGACTGCAGCTCACTGGTTAGCATGCTAACTTCAGTAAATATCTTTGCAACACAATATATAGATGTCTTTGACATAACATCAGAACCATTCTTCATGTTCTGTTGAGGTTATCTTATTTTTTGAATGTTTCAAAGTAAAACCATATCTTACACATTGCCCCTTTAACCCGAACTCTGAAGATGTACAAGCCCTTTATATACTGTATGGGAAGAGTGTAAAAATGACACCCACCATAGCTGTGACACAGATTAAGACCAGAGTGCTGCGCAGATAGGAGTGCTTATATTGTTTTGGTTCACAGTTGGCGTTGTTCACAATTTCCAGGATCAGTTCCTCCTACAGTTAAACATAATACAAAAAAAAAAAACCACGCACAGCCGTGAATTCCAATGACCGCTGAACTGGTATTTCTGAAATGCTACCAAAGAAAATAATGTTTAAAACTGATCATACCTCCTCCTCACACCAATCGGACACTTTCCATTCGCACACATAGGAAGCCCGGTGTCTCTTCCAGAACTCCAAAAACAGTGTTGCTGTAAGGACCAGGGATTTAGATGAGTTCATAAAGTCTTTAACAATATGACAGTGACCTCTCTGGTGTTACTAATGATTGCCACTTTTGTGATGTTTGGTTGCAGTTTTGCATTAAATTTCACTGAATGTATGAAGCTACTTAGATGCCTCTGATTAAGGTTTCACATCCTGTGAAAACATTTTAATTTTGCCATATACACACTTTTGCTTTTAGTTATAGCATGCTGACACAGGGCCAGTCACAAAAAGTACTGTGCTGAAACAGCTAAGACAAACAGTTATAAAGATGAGGGTTGTGTTTAAGTTCTGGGAAGTAAGACAACTTTGGATGTACAGTAGTTTGGGTTAGGTTTAGTGCATGAAAGCTTCAGTAAAAAATAGAAATTAGAAAAAAGAAATTTGGCAGGGAGACTCAGGAACTGATCCCTACTCCTGTGGTCTTAGTGTAAACTGTGATTTTGCTGGTAAATTGAATAATCTGAGCAATAGCCCTTTTTTGCAAAATTATGCAGGATTTCTTTTTGTTTATCACAAGTTTTTTCTTTCTTTATCACAGCCCTCCCTCCTTTCATACTTTAGATATTCCCATGTAATCGCTTTTTTGTCATCTTGCCTGAACCCTTATTTTCTACAACACGTATGTATTTGATGAGGAGAGGTTAGACAATGGACTGTGAGCATTTAAAACTCCATAAACACACAGAGGTATTAAAAGCAGACACGTTGAATAAGACAGTGACATAGCATTTATGTGTTCTTATAGATGACTGCTTGACCACCCCCATGGCCAGATGGCCTGGGCTGATTAAGTAGCCAGGACGAGTAGGTTCTCTCAGTGATGTGGTATCTCCTTGGCAGTGCATGTCTAAGTGATCATGAAAAATATCCAGGCAGTTGGATAAAATAAATCTGAGGCAGATAAAAGACTTGATTGTACAAGTTGCGCTGTAAAGCCAAAAACATTTGGACGCAAAATAAAAACCCAACAGTATTGGAGACGAGTTCTGCATCATAATTTTCAACTATTTCTTACTAAATGGGCTTTAGCGGCTATGAAGAAAAACTGCATCTGTATGATGCAGGTGTGACAAATCACACCAATCTATCTTAAAATGTGATCTGAATATTAAAAATACATGATTATTTCTATCAACACAAGAACAATTATGTCACACAGACACACAGAACTCACCCCACACTGCCATGAACATCGCAAAGAGCACTGTGCCATTGTTATCGAACAGCAGGCTCACCTGTAGGCAGACAGGACCAGTGGTGAGCACAAACAGGCAAGCAAACACTGAGCTGTCGACTGTAGATGCAATGATGTACCTTGGCATAGGTGCAGGTGTCGGAGAGTTGCCACACTTTGCATCTCTTGTCACAAAGTGGACACATGACTGTGTCAGCCTCACAAACCTCCTTTCTACAACACAATAAGCACTTCATTTGATACAGTGTATATGTGCTGTTGTGACACAGATACTGTGCAGTTGTGGAGAAACTTACATGAGGGGTGAACTGTTGAAGAAGGCAAGGCCATAAAGGAAGACTATGACCCCAATGAGAGCAGGCGGGATGAGCAGATATGTGTACCAACCCAACCACAGGTAGTACAAGGCCACCTTTTCCCCAAAGTAGTTCCTGATATGACAACACACAGACACCGACAACACACACAAAAGGAAAAAAATTACAAAGCTTATGAGGTGGTGATATGCAAATATCATCATGGGAAAATTATAGACATACATACATTGCACATTTGTAATTCAGAGGCAATGGACAACTGCAATTCCAAAAAAGTTGAAACACTGTGTGAAACGGAAATAAAAACAGAATTTCAGTCATTTGCAAATTAACTGTGTTTACTGACAAAGGTTTCAGTAGTAATCTCCTTTATTCATTCATGTGTTCACAAAGTTGTGAACCTCACTTCATCCTTGCTTGTGAATGACTGAGCGTTTCCAGGATGCCCCTTTCATACCCAATCATGATCCTATCACCTGTTACCAATCAACCTGTTTACCTGTGGAATGTTCCAAACAGGTATTTTTGGAGCATTCCACAACTTTCCCAGTCTTTAGCTGCTCCTGTCCCAACTTGTTTGAAATGTGCTGCTCCCATCAAATTCAGAATAAGCAGATATTTACAAAAATCAACAAAGCTGATGAGGTAAACCATTAAATATATCATCTTTGTGCTGTTTTCAACTGAGTATTTGTTAAAAAAGAATTAGCAAATCATCACAGTTTGTTTTATTCATGTTTTACACAGTGTCACAACTTTTTTGGAATCGGGATTGAAATTACAGAGACGTTTGCAACCAATTTCATACAGACTTTACACAACATTACTGTGTGCGCTTTCTGTATATAATACGTTGTACACAAGATGAACATGTCATGCTGTTTGAGGCATACATTTAAGAGTTGTATGTGGCCCTAAACAATCATTCGATGAATTATACTGTCAATGTCTACTGTGGAAATTCTGCAGAAAATGTACTTTTATCAGCAGAAATAAAAACACTGTCCATATATAAACATATAAAATTTAGAGCAGAAATTTTCAGATCTTTTTTTTTCAGGTGGGTGTGTTTTAATCTGATGGTATTTAAAAACGTTGAGTGATGGTCTGTAGTGTATCTTGGCACTGTGGACTGCTGATAGGCGTAATGTCAGTGCTGAAATCATAGCTCACAGACACAGCTAACTTGAATTAACATGAAGCTTACACATATTTTTACTTACAATTCAACACATGATGCATGTTTGCATTGTGAATCTAAAGACAGCGACATCTCTAACCTGCACCAGCGTTAAGTGCTGTACATCCTCTCAAACAATCCCCGCATCATGCGTGGGGAGTGACATGATTGCAGCTTTCGTGTTACTGGAACCTACTTCACGGTAGGATGACATGGAAAACAATAATGCTACAATAACTGCAACTGTAAAGAGCAGAGTGATGAATAGGCTGTTGTGTTGCAGTCCAAACCTGACAGCAGTTATGGGTTGCCCTTGGAGACAGGCTGTCCATCGTGCCCAGCTCTCCTTCAGCTCTCTCTGTTTCTTTTTCTGAAAGCAGAAGGACAGAAAAATCAAAGGAAATCATCAGCGTGAAGAAGCGCTTCGTACATATTGGTTAACACGGCATTCAGTCAAACTGAAAACAGAATCTTACAATGTAAAATTACGATCTACTGATTTTACTATCTTTAATCTACAATTAAAAGAACATCCGAAACTAATGCTGCATCATATTTACAATAAGAAATGTATTTATGTTTTAATTCCCTGCATATTTAACTTCATGGAATCAACTTCTCCTCCCACTGTGTTATTGTGTAAACAGAAGAACACACATGTACATGATTATATGTGTACATATGCATCACACATGCCCACTCACTGCCAGCACTGAATGACTCACTGCATTAATGTGACTCCTATAGTGTCTCTGTGAACAAATACTTTTTTGGCAGCAATCTACTGTTTTGGCCAGCTTCTGCCAGGTTTTCATTTCATAATTTCAGAAGCTCTTAAGAAAAGCAAAGAACTTTAGAGATTTCTCAGTGGAAAATTGTGTCACTACTTAAGCAGAAGGATGTGTGGATCCTGTGGTCACACGGCCTTTTAAAGTCGACTTTTTAAAGTCCTGGTAATAACACATTTATCAGGCAAGATATCGTGACAACGCTGCAAGCTGTAATAGATCATCATGAATCATAGATACAGCAGAAAGCACAAGGATGCCAGAATGTATGTATGTTTACCTCATGCAAGCAGAACCTTGCCTCAAAAACCTTCATCGTCATAAGATCCCGCAAACTCTCTGGGAAGAATAACAGGTGAGAGATGAAAGATTAGGCGGCATATGAGCTGAGGAGGATCAGGATTGTAAATATAGTAGGAAAATGAAAAAAAAAAAAAATCATTTTGCGATTCTTTTGACAGACATGGCAACATGCTTTGTGTTTCATTTTCACAGAAAAAAATATAAAAACGATGATGGTGTGATTTCTGCTGAGGTCTGTGCCAAACAAGCATGAAACCTTATGTCTGGGGAATCTGATTTGTAGGCTCGGGCATCTCTGTAGTACCACAATCCTTCATTTATCATGGCATGTTGCGACACATTTTACATTTATCATGAAATTGCAGCTCCTGTCTTTTGGATATTGCACTTGGCCATATTGTGATACTTCAATTAATTGTTCAGCCCTAAAGTACAGCAAGACTTTCTCACCTCCTGATCGAAGAGGGGTGTGATTCAAGATGAAGTGGACAATCCTTATCCTGAAACAAGGACAGAGTTGCAGCGAGAGACTTCAGAACTTCTTTCAGATGCTTTAGAGATCATTTGCACGAGAACAACATCATATGGAGGATGTAAATAATCAGAGATACATCAAATAGCTTTACCTGGTGCTGAGTGGTACGACGTTCTGATCCGAGCTCCAGTTACAAGCATCAGACACTTTGAGCAGATACCTGTACTTCTCAAAAAATTCTTTAGGCGCCTGAATCCCATAGAAGACGAGATCATCATCTATAATTGTCTATGAGAAGCAAATGAAGATGAGGTAAATGAATGAATCATGACCTTTGCAACACTTTAACTCTGGGCTGTTAAAGAAAATAAGGAGTACAGGTGAATATCTGTTTAACTGAACACTTACTGTGACTTTCATGTTCTTTTTTTTCAGTTCTTCAATGTATTCATTTTGCTTCTTGAAAGCCTCTTTCTCCTGGTTCTCAACTGTTTTGGCGACCAGGACGTAGTCATACGATAATGGAGTGTGCTGAGTGACAAAAAGGATACGCCAAAGTCAGACTTTCAGACATTGCACGGATCAATCTGAATCTGTGATGGACAGGACGAGTGAGCATGTTGTTTAAGTGGACGCGTTAAATTCTTACCACAGGTGGAAGTGATGTCTGTTCATTGCCGTTCTCTCTCACCACTCCCATTAATTCCAGTAGTTCAATACTGGGCTATAGAACAAAAATATTGTCACTCAAGGAGCACAATTATGGCAAATTCACACATCACAAGATAGTAATGATAGTTTTCAAACTGACAAAAGCGTGACTGATGTATAATGATTTCACTGTAAGGGATAATTTGGTTTCATCAGTCCATTGATATGCAATAATAAAGCTTGTGAAAATCAGCATAGGTCATCATCTACAAAAGAATCCTGTTTAACTATGACGTGGGGGTGTGTCAGCGAATGCCACAGTGCTGAGAGAAACCCGTGGCGATCCTGACTCACCGTGGAGGACTGAGAGCGAGGAGGGTTAATCTAAACTGACTGAACAGCATGGCATGCAGATGCGCTCTCGCTGTCATGCCAATCCATGCTATTCACTTACAGGCAGCCTACACAAAGGTTACACAGAGGCCATAACAGTGAAGGAGTGGCAGACCCAGACGTATAATCTGAACATGAAGATACCAATGGAAGTGCACACATCCCATTCAATCCTAATTGGGACGAAATCATGATTGTGTAGTTTAGATCTGTGTAAGGGTGGGTCTCTACAGCACTGGAATAAGCTTCTGATGCAGCTATTTCGTGCAGGATTGGCAGGCATGTTACAGACAGCAGCAGGCCTATGGCAACATAACAGACGCTTAAAGTAGGAGCTGACCTCAGATCAGCTCCATTATGTATCCATACAGACTCTGTATTTTGGATGTATGAATAAAGTCTCCTACCTGCCTCCTGTGGACGGGCATGATGAGTTAAGGCAGATGCGACTTCCCGGATTTAAAAAAAAAAAAAAAAACCCTCAGTCAACATTCAATGATCCCAAAGCCTCAACCTCGCTCACCAACCAGCACGACTATAAAAATGACATGAACAGGCAGTAGGCAACTTCCGTACTTCCCCCAGGAACAAGCGTATTGTTGTACTACCAGCTAAGGAATGCAACAAAAGCGACTCTACCTGTTGCTGATGTCAGAGCATTTATATTTGGAGCCTCCACCTTTTTTCCCTCTCTCTGTTCAGCCGGTGCAAAGATGTGATCATCAATCACACAAACAAGCTGGGTGTGCAGCGTGTTTCAGACAAATAGATACTACCTCGATGTGGCTGGTCAGGTGCAATGGTATGGCATATCTCTGCCGTCGCCTCCTCCTCCTCCTCCTCCTCTCTGATGCAGAATAACGTAGCCTACATCCACCGCTAGATGGAAGCAAACACGGTGACTTTTTAACAGCGTGTGAAGCACCAGCTGAATCATCCAACACTCATCGGTCAGCACTGACTGTGACATTTGTTTAAATATAACACTTCTTCACTTTGAGTCATGAAATTACAATGAAAACATCTCCGGGGCCCCTCGTGGAAAGGCTGAGCAGGCCCATTAACATTCACAGGAGAACAGGCTGTTAAATCTTAAGTGCCCGAACCAGCATGGAAATAAATAAAAGTGAAATAAATAAAGTCAAACCTAAAACCTAAATTCATCATAAATATCAGGTCGAGCGTTAATCATCTGCTTGTATACATCACCGTTAGTTCGGCTGCAGATAATCTACCACAAGCTAAATTATGAGGTGTAATTAATGAATGCATGCATGAATGCTGCCAAACTTTCCACACTTCACGACGTATGAAAACAAAAAGTCTTGTACCCACTGCAATCTTCAGATTCACTGGGCGGATTGACATTTAAATTACTAACAGGAAAAGTTTTCAGTGCTGAGAAATAACTGGACTTAAGTACAATTGTGAGGACTCGCATCTTGTACACCACATTTCACAGGGAAGTATTGTACCTATTTACTCCACAGCTTTATTTAAGCTATAGTGACTTTTCTTTATATAGGCCATTATAGTGTTATATTCCTATTTTACATTCGAATAGTCTATTTGCCCAACCGGTGAAATATGATTGAAAATCATTCAGTTTTACTCTTTACCTTAACATCTTCATTGAAAATGCTGCTTAAAAAACAAATGGTAATAATAATGAAATATAAATATTATCCTGCAAAAAGGTTCGTTCCGCATAACGAGTACTTTTACTTTTAATAGACCTACTTCAGGTATATTTTACTGATAGTAGTTTTACTTTTGTAAAACTTTAGATGCAGGTGCTGTGTATGTATATTTCCATATTTTTACATTTTACTTTTTTGAATCTATATTTGCTTTGAATTATAATGACACTTGCAGTAGTAGACATCTCTATAAATAGGTAGGTCTCTTTGATGTTTGTGAGCTTTTTTATTTAAATATATCTCTTACATGCGATTCCCACTGCACAGCCCCGTGGACCTATTTCTGTCTCCCATCCCCTCTCTTTGTGAACTAAACATGACTAAACTAACATGTCAAACGGGTGGCCCTCCGTGCCTTGTTATTAAAGATGATTTTGACCATTAGCCTTGCAAACCTATGATGGCAGTGCACACCCAAGAAGACCCACATGTCAAGTGAGGAGAGGCTGGAGGAGAAGTGGTGGCGAAAATAAGCGGCTGTATTTCTGTACTCAGCCACACCCCACAGAGGAGGATAACATAATTACACCAGTACAGGAGCGTGTAGACCACTTGAAGGGTGACTGAGGGGCCCACTGCTACTAAATTTGACCGGAGTGGTAGAGAGGTGGCAGGGAGGAGTAGGGAGGCTGCTGATGGACCCCTTGCTGAACTCCCTGTCACAGAGGGAGCAAATAGAGAAGTGTGAAGGACTGGGAAGTGAAACCAAACATTACACTGCTTTAACCAAAACTAAACAAAACTAAACATCCGAGTGAAAGCTGCAGGGTCCAGTAGATCCTACAGGCCAGGCCCTTCAGCAAAGAATTGAATGTCTATGCCTCTATGTTACTGACAATTATAACCTAAAAAGATGATTGATGGTTCACTCTCTAATTATAATGGGAACAGCTGTTTCTCTGCAGCTAATCTCAGGTGGGAGACTGGGGTTTCTTGCGGGATCCTTGATATGAAACAGTTGTGGAAAGGCACGAGTTAAGAGGCTTGTGTGGTTGGCTGTGAAGTGCCTGGAAGCTCTCACTCTGAACAAACAACCTGGACTTATATAAGCAAATCATTTAAGGGAACATAGTGACAGGGCATGGAAACCCAAAACACCCAAATCCTTTATAGCTTGTCCTTGTTTGCATATTAACAAATTACCTGAAATCCGTGAGTACACTTGGTTTCTCTTCCCTCTCATAAAGTGCCAAAAAAGATGCCCTTGCCTCAGAATGTTTTTGTTTTATTCAATTATTCAATTTTATTGACAACACGTCATTTAAAAAAAAAAAAAAAAAAAAAGGTTTCTGATTGGCTGGCAGGTGTTAAATCGCAAACACTCTCCACGTGCTCTCATCTGGAAAACCGACATCTAACTAGAATCTAAACTGACTGCATTTCCTTTCTTTCCTTTTTTGGTAAGCAGAAAACTGAAGTGTAAAAGTGCAATACTAGTTGTTTTGTTTTAACGTTAATGACCTTCATGAAGGAAAGTTCGCCTCTAACATGTTTGTTAGCTAACGTTAGCTTCCGTTTGCTAACACCTGTTAAATATATGAGCCGTCCGTTAGTGTCCGTTAAGTCCTAACGTGCATAAAATGAAGGCATCTTGGTACAATATCCGTTTATCCCCAGCCAGGCTCAGACTATTGGCTTGTGGCGTGGAGCCACTCCCCTCACAAACCTCCCTCTGTGCGGAGGTGATGCAGCAGTCCTTCAGTGGGTGAAGGGGGCAGTCTGCCAAGTAGCCTGGTCCGCTAGCTGAGGAATCGCTGGAGAGGACGGCAGCGAAGGGGAAAGGCTCGGAGCTCAGGCGGGACAGAAGGCGTCGGGCTGGGGGTACCCTGGTGCGCATGAGGACCGATAAACACGGGGGGTATACGGGAGACTCGACATGCACCGAATAACGGGGAAAGCGGGAGAGGACAGTTTAATTGAGATGAGCCCAACCGACTCTTTAAGCGGTGAGTAACATTAGCTAACAGCCGGAGCCAGCCGGCCGGTCTGCCCTCGAGCTCCGTAGCTTCATGTTTAAAATGTTGCTATGAAGTTACTGTGTTGACCTTCATTAGTGTGCAGATACCGTCCCACTGGGAAATCAATGAATTCTGAACTGAGGTTGGTATTCCCCAGTCTGTACGACCTGAAGTTTTCGAGAGGCACTAAACAAACATTACACTTAAACTACAACCCCCCCAAACGTTATTATGAAAGAATATTGTGTTGGTGCTTACTCCAACTGACACTCTCTAACATTTCTAAATTGACAGCAGGGGTAAACAGCACATGCTGCATAAAATGAAATGTGCTGTTATATGTTCCTTCCACAACTTAATTAAAAGTGTTTAGTTGTCAACTATTAAATTAATAGCCAACTGTTACTATACTATGATTGATTAACCAGTTTGAATATTTTTTCAAGAAATAAAAGTAAGAATTCTCAGATTACAGCCGCTTAAGTGTGAATATGTTGTGGTTTCTTCACTCCTCTATGATGGTAAATTAATATCTTTGGGTTGTGGAAAAAACAGAGCATTTTAGGACATCTTCTTAGGCTTTGAGAAACACTGATTGACATTTATTTATTTATAGACCAACCTACTAACCTTCCGTGAATCACAGAAATAATTGTCAGGTTAATGGTCGATAAAAATAATAATTAGTTGCAGCCCTAAATGTAAGTAACATTTGCTCAACTATTTTAAAATGCAGACTGCACATTTCCCCTTTAACACCATAACCAGCTCATGGTCTGGCTTTCTTTCAATGAAAACAGCAGTGACTCAAAACCAGTCAGCCTCTGACAGCTGGCCCGCTTACTGGAAACACCCTGTCACTTGCAGACAGCCACGTTATCCACCAGCACAGACCTCAAATCCCTCTCTGCTTTTGGCTAAATTTGAATTATAAATTCTTGGGACTGTGTTTTAAGCCATTTATGGTGTTGGAATGGAGTGTGCTCCTCCTCAGCAATCATTACCTGTTTGAATCAATGTAAAGTGTTATGTTTCATCTGCAACATAGAGAGAAGCATATTATAGCAGTCTCTCTGCAACTGAAATGTGAATGATCACTACAGGTTCATGAACTATAGTTACTGTTACCTTGGTGTTGTGTGTTTATGATGTGTTGAGATAACAGCGGAAGCGGTGTTTCCCCCACCTCACATTCACAGCTCCACAACACAAAATCACAGTAAGTCTTGATTATTTTAATGTAGAAGTACGGGCACTGGATGTAACCTCCAAGAACAATCAGAACTGAACATCTATATTTTATTCCTATTGTGTGACAGAGGGTCAGCAAAAGTGAATTTTCAGGTTGTAAATATACACTCAGAAACTCTCACTGTTAATGTTATATATCCCCAGACTGCAAGTATTTCCAAATTATACATTCAGAGTTTAAATGAATGAAAAAAAAACATATAATTTGTGAGTCTTTAAATGTAATTTTAAGGTAAATGCGAATGCAGTCACACAACTCAAAACATGTGGGAAGCTGAAGGTCTCACAGTTTACTTACAAATCATTGTGCACTATATTTAAATGCAGATCCAAACCACGTTCAACATAATGTAGGTAGATTCCCGAAGTACCCGTGGTTGTGGTTTGACCATGCAGAGTTAGACTAACATGGATTGTTGCATCAGTGCTCGCCCTTACTGTAAATATGGATTTCATTTATCTAGCATTGTCTTGTGAGCTGGTCTGTTAAAGTAGGGGAAGGGTAACATGAAGATAAAACCAGCCACTTTGTTTATATGCAAAATTAAGGAGTTTGAGGCTGCCGAATTTATGTTACCACCCCTGCAAGGTGGCAGTGGTAACACTGAAATACTATGTGTGCAGAGTACAGCTTTACAGAAACTTAGTAGAAACAGCTTGGAGGTCATATCACTGTTATATCAGTAAACTGCCGTATTTGTTGTTGTTTTAGGATTCAGCCAGATTTGCCTTTTATTATCAGTATAGAGTTGTAAAATAACTTTGTGTAAATAATACACAAAAGGTTTGCTCTCTTGAGTCTGTTTGCTCGCTGCAGTAATAAAAACGCGAGACAGAAGCAGCCTTGTGGCATTTCCACTGTGATCAGCTGTTCTCTCTTGAACAAAGCCCTAACTGTGGAGGCTTCTTAGCTAGGTGGGAAAAGTCTCTTGGCATAGCTGAGTGGGTAATACTGAATACTGCATCCAACTGTGCAAAAATATGCTCAGCTGTTTGGGAGGAATTCTCACATGTTGTGAAAGAAATATAATTTGGAAGCAATTCAAATCAAAGTCAGTATCATAGCTGTTTTTTTTTTTTAAGGAAGGTGGAGGTTGCCTTTAATGGTGTTGTTAAAACACAGTGAAACTCTTGCATAAAAGGGTGGCTTTGTGTTTTAGCTTCAAGCCTAAATCTGTGATAAATTGTGCTGTATAGTACTGATTGTCAAGCAGTCTTCTTCATGGGGTCACTGCTGGTAGATAACAGTTCCCTCTGAACTTCCACATCCTGCCATGAGGCAAAAGATACTGGTCACAATGTGCATGCTGTTTGTGCACATGATAACAGTAAGTTTGATTTTCATGTTCTAGATAAACAGTGATTCAGTCCACAAAATAAAAAAAAGCAAAGGTCTGCATCGCAGGCTGTACTCTGTTCAGTTCAGGAGGGGAGCTTTTATGATAAATGTCATTCATTTTAGTTTTGAACCACTAACCTGTAGTTTGTTGATTTTGTGCGTAATAATGTAGAGACAGAGACGGTTTACATATTACAAGGTTCGAATGCTTGTTTCAGGTCTGTGTAGGCACTTTTTCTGTGTCGAGTTCAGACTAAATATAACCTCAGAGACCATCAATTAGGACATTTCTATTTTAAAACACAGACACTGAGGCTGAAACCTTCTTTTGCTTTTTTTTTTGTCAATGGTGGTGCCAGCAGTACATGATGTTTGTTTTTGCTTTTCCATCTGACCTGCCATTTGCTCATGTAAATCTTTTTTTTCTGATAATGTTCTCTGGAAGGCTTTAATTGCATCTCACAGGCAATGAAGGGCATGTGAAAGCAGAGTTTTATCATGGTTAAAGCCATATTTCATCACACAGGCAGCTTTCGCTTTCAAACACATTCAGGGGGGTTGCCAGTTATGTCAGTTTCAGTTCCTGATGTCGCTCATGTAGCAGTAGAATCGCAGCACAGCAACATGGTTGTCTGTATACAGTGATCCTGTTCAGTCATGCTGTCTGGCCTGTGGGAGCACTGCCACAAAATGCTGCACAAATATAGACCACAACATTGGTTGTAAGTCAGCGCTCCTCTCAGGCAGTTGTTCATGTGCCTGAAACTTAACTTTACAGCCACCAGCCTGCCTGTCTGAGATTCACTATGCTACTTGTTATTCTCCTTCAGTGGTTAGAGAATGCTTCCATACGTAGCACTAGTAATTCTATTGTTAATCTAGTGTTGCTTTTGTCTTGCAGATGATATAAATGGCTACCACCAACATGCCTCATCCAGCGCAGGATCCCTCCAGCAGGGACAGTTTGCGGTAAACACCAAACTCAGCACATGCTCACATTCACTCAGCACCTTCATACAGACTTACTTAAAAAGCAACTTATTTTGCCTTGATTGTAGATATAGTTTCTTGTCATACAAATTCAGTTAAGTAATTTCATAACATCCCATGTTATTTCATAACTTTACAAGTGCATCAGAATAGTTTGCAAAATTGGGTCTGTCCTATGTATGTTAGTATTTTGCTTTCCAAGACAGACGTATAAAAGATTTCTCTTTTAAAGTGTCATATTTACACCTGCATCCTAAACTCTGTAAACACGGTAGCAGGATGTTCATTGTGTACAAGTGAAATGCTTTATTTAGATTTCCCTCCTTCTCTCTCTCTCCACTTAACAATTGTTTTCTTCTTGTAAGTCCACTAATCAACAGCCCAATGAACAGGATTTAGCTTTTGGATTTGAATAGAGCCCACAACTAATGGTCTCATGTTTGAGATTTCAGCCATTTTTCCAATCTGGTCATAGTAGTTTACAACCTGCAAATGACATGAGAGAGTCAGAGCTAACCTTTATGCTCCTGTCTATTCTCCTCCTCTCCCACTGTACTTAAAGTCTCCTTTAATGCCTGATGTGTGTGTAGAGACCTGTGAGTCTCTCAACACCAGCCTGGCCTCCCTGGCCCCCTCTGATCACAGCGACAGCCCACAGTTTGAGGCTCTGACCTTGGAGCAAATCAATGCTTTGACTGGGGTAAGACACCAGCCGAGGACGCAGATGGATGCTGCTGTGTCAGTGTCTGCGTGTTTGTGTTATCTCACATTATCACCGAACTCAAACCTTCAGAAGACCTGAGTGTTATCTGTAATGTCTGTAATGATGTGTTAACTTAGTGCAAGTGTGGAGTGTCTGACACTTTTTAATCCATGTGATCAGCCCTGTAAGGTTGCTGCTATAGTTTTAGCTGTTTGCTGTTGAATTTGTTGTATTGTCAGGCTTCCCCTCACTCTCCACTCGGTTCCTCCACAGCTGTCGAGAAAGCGGGCGCTATTCCTGAAGTTTCGTTCCAGGGTATGGCATGGTAAAACAGGCTTGTGATGTGATGCAACCTCATGCATACAGTATGTCTGTCTGCTGCCAGCCTCTATTTGCTTCTTGAGGAAAGTCTGTTCAAGGTTGAGTTTGTCCACTGGGATTAGATATTCAGAGAATGAAGCTTGGACATCAGAGCTGAAATCAATACACATTTCTTGGTAGAGAGCGGATAGTGTCTTCTGGAAGGCATGTTTTTTACTGCAGAGAGTTATGGAAACTTGCTGGCATGAGCTATGTGTTGATGCATCATGAGAGTTCATTAAAAATGGAAAAGGCCTTTTCACTTGCTTTTTCTCACCTTTGATAATCGTCTGCTTCACTGAAGAGAACACAACAGCCTGGTGGTGTTACAGCATAATTAGGAAGTGCACACCTGCATACACTCACACACACACACACACACACACACACACACACACACACACACACACACACACACACACACACACACACACACACACACACACATTCAACTGCCTGGCACCCCATTAACACCTGCTTGTAAAATGTGATCTGTATCTGGACACGTTATCTGGATAAGGAAAAACGCATGTTAATGCAAGGTGTAAATGTGTCGTTTGGAATGTGATCAAATCTGACTGACTTCATCTGGAGGTTGTCTGGCTCACATTGGGCTCAGATTTTAGGTTGATGTGAATGCACTCATACACTGCTGGCATCCGTAAGCTACACAACATACAGATATTTGTTTTTAGCTAGCACATGATATAGGTCGTTGTTCAAATTTAGAGAGGCAGCAAGCGACAAGGAAATTGAAAGCTATATGGATGGGAAATGAATGATGTACAATTAGAAATAAGTGTGTGTGCGACGGTGTGCACTGCCCTTGTCTGTGCACCTCATCTGCTGGAAGCAAGACTTTTATTTATCTCGACACTGAGTAGTCTACATGGTGGTGTTTCAGCACACTGGGGCTAAGTGACGCAATGTTTTTTATACAAAGGAAGGAATAACTGAATATAGTACATTAGCTAAATTTATAAGAGGGGACGAATGAGAATTTGTCACAGACAGCATTTCACAAAGTTTATAAAGTTTCCCTTAACTCAACATAGCTCACAAAACTTTTTTTTAAGAGAGTCTGGCCCTGATTTCCCACCACTTTAGATTACTAACATGCAGGTTTTGCTCTTGAGAACAGAGTTTCAACCTCATTGAGGATGATGAGAATGCATTAACAATACCAGGTGTAAACACAAAGGCAAGAATGGATCTTTTATTATTTGCATAACCTATCCAGATACAGAACCCATTTAAATCCAGATATAAATGGAGTGTTGCTTTTTTTAAGGGGACATATCTATGTGTGTATGTGCGTGTGTGTACTTTTAAGTGTATACTGTCTATACTGTAATCATGACCCTGCCCTGAGCTTATGACAGGACTGAACTGTGCTGTGGCTAACCATATAGGCTTCTTCTTTTGAATCCTCTAAAATGTGGTCTTCCCTAAGGAGCATGTAACTCATTTTAATGAAAAGTGGAATCATTGCCCTTTTTAACAGAACCTAATCTTTCGGGGAAAAAACACCATGCAGTAAGCTTTTCTAGTAACCTGGTTCCCCCCAGCTAAAGGCGACGATTTAGCAGAGTGGAAGATAACATCAAGGAGTTTTAGAGGGAAGGCAGCTGCTCATCTATAAATTGCCTCTGTAAAGAAGAATGGAAACAAAAGCTAAGTGTATGGCCCAGAGAAGTTTCAGCTGCATGCAGCTTTTCTGCGCTGCTGTCGATGTGAACTTTAAGCGAGGCTTACTGAACCAGATACAAAAATTTGGAAATTGGAGTGTTCAATTTTCCTTTTTTAGCTCTGAAGAAAAACATTATCTTCTGTGTGCCAAGAACATTCTTGACAATTGCAAAGATTTATTGCAATGAAATAAAGCTATAATCCAGAGATATAAAAGCAATCATTTACTAAATTTAACTAACAAAACAGAGTTATGTTCTTTGCTTTCTTTGAAAAAGATGCTTCAGTTTTATATTGTTAAGAAATATAGCCAACAAAACAAACAAACAAGAGGATTTCACTCTTGCCATTACATTTTATGGTCCTAATATCAGAGTGCATTAGAGACTGAAGTGTAGACAGTGAAACGAGACAGAATAGTCAGGATGGTTTCTACATCATGGTTATATATTTAAAATCAAAGAGGTGACCAGCTTCATAGAAGTTATGTCCCAAACTCTTTTATTCCCAAAAAGAAATGCTTTGAAAATAATATTTTAAAGAAACCCCTCCCTGAAACTAGTAGCCTATTTATCTTACACCATGTTCTACATTTACCCTCCCTAATTAAGATGAAAGATGTACATATGTCTCAACAACCAGTAGTTAGGGGGTTGGTTGGCAGATGTATAGAAGTCTGTGGCCTCTGCCAGCTTTACTGAGCAAAGCAGGTCCCAGCAGATGCCCTGATTCCATACGGCTGATCTATAATTACGCCAAATTAAAGAGTTTCTGCAGCAACGTCCCAGTTAAAGAAGGCACCCACCCTGCCATGATCAGCATCCAATCCAGTCTGCAAGGCAATGGAGACCAGTGGTTAGAATGTATGCATAATTTGGAATAAGAAAATGGTTGAACACGTAGACACAAATTATTCTATTAGTTCGTCCAGTAACAACTGGGGTGGTAGATCCAGCTGAAGAGCGAAAAACAGCTGTTTCACTTATAGTATATTTGTAGATTTGTGCAACATGTCTGTGGTAACTTACAAGCATTTTTCATTGATAGTGTAGTGTTTCCGCTTTGTGCGCTGTTTGGTGAGGTCTTCAGATTGTATAGTTCATAAGTTTCAAATAGTCGACTCAGACCAGGGGGATTATGCACCAGTTAGTTCACCATTACCAGCCCCATCAGACCAGATTTCTTCACGTTGTCAGTTGGCTTTTAAACTGAGGTTTTACTGATGATCTGAAATTTTAGACTTGTGTGAGGGACTGTTGCTTTTGCTCTCCTGATGGTCAGTACTGTGATGTCACCTCCCCTTTTCTGATGCTGCACTCTTATTACATTAGCCAGCTAGCTAGCTGGCAGCAGCATCCCCCTTGCTGATGTCAGCTGTAGGAGTCTCCTCTATTTCTCTCCTTGTATCTATCCCTCCTCCTGTCTCTCTCCCTCTCCCTTTTCTGGATTTCTGAGCAAGTGAGGGCTTGTCCTGGGACGTGAATGGTCTGGATGGAGCTCCTCTGGCCGGGGGATCAGAGTGAAGTGAGAGTGAGAGAAGCAGTGCTTTCAGGGCTGGACTGTGCTCCCTGGAGAAAGGCAATTTTGCAAACGGCCTTTCCGCTGATGCTTCATAACCATAAAGGGAGTAGACCATGGAGGTAAAGTGCTCTTCCTTTCCTCCCAACCCCCACAGTGTTGTGCCAGTCGACAGGCAAAACTCTGTCAGAGCTGCAGTACAGTGTGCGATGTTGTAGTTTTTGTGATGCTAAATGTATGACTTCTTTGAACCGTCTGCAGTCCTCTGTAGGTAGCGTCTTTAGCGATGACAGAGGTTCATAGCCTGTGGTTATTTTTAGCTTTCTGAACAGCTGAAGCAGCACCGACAGCAAGCAGTCATGCTTACTGTCCTCGCTTAAAGCATTCCTCTGTAGTTCATTTCTCTTCAGCCCTGTAGCTTCTGAAGAGGCAGCCATTGAACAGTTAGTGTTTGCTGATACACATGCTTGGAATTTCTTAAGCCACCAGTACAGGTGTTTTCAGATACTATGTATACCAGGACTTACATAACCGCAGAGGCAAATACAGCATACTAATGTGAGAGTGTGAAGCCTGATATGACTGCTGGATGTCCCTGTTGTGTAGAGAATGGTATGTATGGATTTGTAGTTGTCTCCACACATCCTTTACTGTGTTGTGTTTACTGAGTTGGCATATGACCTGAAATCGAAGCATTCACAGGATTCAGGATTAGATTCTGTGATACAACCAAGATTTTTTTAAAAGCTTACCCTCTTCTTGGTCAATAAATCCTATTAAGGGGACACAAGCAAAATCCTAGTCATGGCACATGCCCTCCATTTAGCATGCTGGTTGTGTATGGAGTGAAAATATGCTAATCAGTATTTTTGTTGTTTCAGACAAACAGTAGAGTGTGATGTGGTGTGGACGCCTTGTTCTTTGGGTTTGCTGTTAGCCACTGACACAAACTGTAGTTTGACTGTCTGGTCTGCTGCGCTGAATGCATCCAAAGACTTGTTGAGCTGATACTGTTCCTGTGCGTGTGTGTGTTTAAACACTGTGACCTCTGTTCTATCTCATTTTAGATTGACAAACAACAACTCAGTAAAGACTCCGTGTTCTTCCGTGATGGCGTGCGCAGGATTGATTTTGTCCTGTCCTACGTTGACGATAAAGATGGCGAGAGAAAACAGGTAAGAAACAACTTCTTGGTACTGTGTATACACAATACATTTAACTCAGTGGAAAGACAACGAATATTATTCATTGTGGTCAAACAAATAAATACTTGAAATCCCAAAATATCACACTAAAGAACAGCTGATGTTATGTCCTCTTCTTGATTAAAAAGCAAGAATTCTTTTGGACAGGATATCCCCAGAGTTCACAGTGTGTGTCAGCAGCATACCCTAAATACCACAACACTGATTAAGTTAGATAAACTGTTATTTTCAGCTTGTATCAGTAATCCTCTTAAGGAATTTTCAGAGAAGGTCACTTCTAGAAAAAGACTTAGGACCTTATTTTCATCAGTAAATGAACAGTTTTAGTGTTTCCATGCTGTTGTCTTTTTGTGGCTTGTCTCTTTTATCAGCTGTGTAGTGCTGAAAGACTGTTAAAGTTTGATACTGAGCTGTTAGCCTTCACATCTGGGTGTTACCACTCCTTGGTGGCTATGAGGCAGTTTACCCACAGCCTCGGCAGTGAATCAACACTCAGACCTCTGGCATGGTCAGGAACTTGCTCATTTTTTCCACTGTTCACAGAAGGACAAACAGGAGACCAATTCCTGTGTGTTATCCTCATGAGTTGTAAAATGTGACAGTAAATTACTGCTCTAACAAGGACAAGCGTTTTTTTGTTTTTTTTTTCTGTCCGCCTATTTCTGAAAACATAATTCCAAGTGTCATATGGTAATGTTATGTCATACTACTGCACTACCACGAACAACTTTCACTGCCTGTTTGCACTCAGTGATTGCTCATATTGAAAGTACTAAGCTACTGTCTCTTCCTTGCCCACACTGGTTTGAACAGCACTTGTTTTTAGTTGTTTCACACCACTTTTATACCTACTGCACTGACTGTTCACTTTGGTTTCACATGTTTATTTGTGTTTTGCATTTCATCTCACATTGACTTAATAAGATCTGGTCAGTTGTTGAAGCTGTTGAACTATTTATTTCATTTATTTATTTAGATTTTAGCTTGATGTACATACTTATTAGCAGTATTCAATCCTTATTGCAGTTGCATATGATACAATGTGATAAACATTGTGCATCATATTAGTGCATGTCTGTATATTTCACAATCTTAACTACATGCTACGCACTGTTTTCATGTGTAATGTTTATTCAGGCTCTTTTATTTCAAGTTTTGTGTATAATAATGTTTTCACACAGTTTGCATGTACTTAATGTTATGGTACAATAGATTGTTGTACGATGTTAAATAAAGGAATCCAATTTACATCAAACTAATAAATATATGTATTTGTGCTTTGTTTTCTTCTAAAGGAGAGGAGGAAGGTGTATGAGGCCAATCTGGAGAAAGTCGGCCTGGAGTTGGAGACAGAGGATAAATCGGTAAGACTGTGATTGATTAGGATTCATGGAAAGGAAACGCTGCCATTTATCTTCATACTGTATATTAGGACTGTACCTAACAGTCTTTTTGTTATCCATCAATCTAACGATTATTTTTTCCATTAGTTGATTAATCTAAAAGCTAATTTATTTTATTACTCTAAAGAATTTTTTTACTCGTCTAATATGTTGAGGAGGAGCAGTCATATGCACAGCACATAAGTGCAAGACTATCAGAAAATAACATAAATGAATAATCACAACACTGTCATTATTAAACTTTTGTGGCATGGGGTAAGTGTGCACGCAGTACATACTTTCATATTTGTATAGAAAAATGTATTTACCCAAACTAAATATCAAGACGTGTCTCATTAACATTTTAATACTTTAGTCAATCTTATTTTCTTGAAAACAAGTAATACCTTTGTACTTAACTTAAAACTTAAAATGACTATGGCATGGACTCATTCATCACTGGAGTTATATGCTGTGAGGATAATCACTGGCAAAAGCAAATTACAGAGAGTGACAACAGTCTATAATAATACAACAAAGTTAGATGAATCATGAGGTAATGTTACGTTACCAGAACAGCAGCAGTGCAAAATCTTCTTTTAACATGGGAGCGATGAAGGAACATTTAGAAAGAAGTGACTACTATTAACAGAAACAGTTCTGTTCTGCACAACTGCAGCCATCTCTGCGACGCACTGACACACGTTACACACATGGATATATTTCCATATTTGATTTTGTCAATGAGTCCCCTCAGCTCTACTACATAGTTAACAAACTATGAATTTTGCATAAAACCTGTAAGATGCACTCCTTTTATTACTGAATTGTGTTTTTCAGTTTGTGAATCAGTAGCCCTACATTCATTATACTGTGACATCTGTCTCACTGTCGTCAGGAGTCAGAGGATGGAAAGACTTCCTTCGTGAAGGTCCACGCTCCATGGGAAGTGTTGGCCACCTACGCAGATGTGCTGAAGATCAAGGTCCCATTCAAGGCCAACGACATCCCAGACAACAGCGAGATGCCCATGAACTGGCTGTCCACTCCTTTTCGCCTGCCAGAGCACATCATGCACCCTGAGCCAGATTATTTCACAGCTCCCTTCAACAAGAGCAAGTCTGACTTCTTCCTGATCGACAACAAAGACACCTTCTTCCCCCCTTCTACTCGCAACAGGATAGTAAGGATACTATGACCATGACTGTTTTGTCTTGTTTGTGACTTTTGTGAAAACAGAAGCAACTTTCAAAATTCTGCTTTTATCCATACAACAATCAAAACTGCCAAACACTGAGTCCGTCTATTTCCCAGGTCTACTACATCCTGTCCCGCTGCTCGTACATCAGGGATGTTTGTGCCGACAAAGACAAGAAGGGAATCAAGAGGTTACTCAACAACGGCACCTACACTGCTGCCTTCCCGCTGCATGATGTGAGCCTCGTTTGCACTCATTGTTTTCCAACAGTAGCGTCCTGTTGAAGGCAATGTTGGATGTTCTATGGCAATGATGTATAATGTTTAAATTTACATAATGCAATGAATGTGGTCGTGAACTGTGTCTTCTGTGCGCATGCAGTCTAGGTACTGGATTAGATCAAGGGACCCGAACTGCGAAAGTGAGCGATACAACCTCTACAAATACTGGGCCAGATTCTTGTGTTTCTTCAAGGAGCAGCCCCTCAATCTTATAAAGTACGACTTGAAAACAAAGTAATGATATCTGATGTGTATATGCATTAATGTGGTGGTAGAATTTAATCAAACAATGTTGTTTTTCCCTTCAACAGGAAGTATTATGGGGAGAAGATCGGTATTTATTTTGCCTGGCTGGGTTTCTACACTGAGATGTTGCTGTTTGCTGCAATAGTTGGAACAATTTGTTTCATCTATGGATTTCTCACTTACGATGACAACGAGTGGAGGTGATTTTTACCAAGAGTACTAGCTTATGTCATTGTTTTAAAAGGTGTTTTATTTCTGTGTTTGAGAAGAACTCTCATTTCCCTCCAGTAAAGAAATCTGCAGTGAGGAAATCGGAGGCAAGATTGTCATGTGTCCGCTGTGTGACAAGAAGTGTGGCTACTGGAAACTCAACACAACGTGCAACTCCTCATGGGTGAGACATCCAGTCTTTTTGTTTTTGTTTATCATGATTCATGTTCTATCCATAATGTGTGACATTTAAAGGGTGGTTGTAGCTAAATGTTAAGTTTTTCATTATCGTTCTGTTTTTCATATGTTTTTCTTTCAGCAATCACACCTGTTTGACAATGTGGGAACGGTGTTTTTTGCCATATTTATGGGGATCTGGGGTGAGTAAAAATGTCTTTGCTCTGCATTTTTTATTCTCTAACCCAGTGCACCACCTAGTGGGAGCTGATGAACTGTTATTAGTTATGAAAATCACAGTTAGACACTCTCTTTATTTGAACGACCTACCCACCCAAATGACAAAAAGAACTCCCACGCTTTCACACTTACTTTGCATCTACTTGGCTGCTGAGATGTAACACTTCTGCCACCACACCAATATAATAGAGGTGAATGAGGGTCAAAGCAGACTGAAAAATGACATTTGGGGGTTGTATGCTCTGCAGTGACACTGTTTCTGGAGTTATGGAAGAGGCGGCAGGCTCGTCTCGAGTACGAGTGGGATCTTGTCGACTTTGAGGAGGAGCAACAACAGCTGCAGCTTCGGCCGGAGTATGAGACCAAGTGCACCAACCGCAAGATGAACCGCATCACTCAGGTGTTTGTGTGCTCATGAAATACTAACATGCTATATGAGTCTGTTGTAATGTACAGTTCTGGGTCTGTGTTGCTTCCACAGGCCTTTACCAGATGGATAAACTGTGTGGTAGGATTTGGACAGATTACAGTGTCTGTGGTATTAATTGAATGCAGGTTCTTCACACTGAGTTGGTTGCAGTCATTCATTAGGCCAGTTTGTGGACTGAAATGTGGTTTGAATGGAGACTCTTTGATTAAGGAGAACATTACCAAGTAAAACAGACCCCCTGTGTTTGCAGGGTATCACTAGTTCGGGGCAGACACAGACTTGTGAAACAAACAGAAACAGGGTGCTGTAATTTGTCTTGACCATATCCCACCCATCTCTAGGAAATGGAGTGGGTTCTTGACATAACTGCCACAAATCTAATGGGGAAATTGCTTCTGTGCTGGGCCACCGTGGTACTCTGGGTAAGGGTAGCACTTAACGTGGAATGCCAAATTGGTGAGGAAGAGGTTTTGGTGTGGTGTAGTTTGTGTGGATAACAGACACTTCTGGAAAGACTGAGAGGCACGAGTTTCTTTCTGTTACGCATTTCTCTGGTGGATCAGTCTCTTGAAAGAGGTTTTTGCAAAAGCATGGTTTCTCCAAGAGACCGTTAGATGAAAGAATTGGACTTGGACTGAACCGCCTACACAAAAATAGCTGTGATGGGCGACCTCTCTCTGCCTTGCATCTGAGGCCAGTGGTAATTAAAGGAACCTGGCCTTTTAGAGCTGTCTTTTCAGGATTTAACAACGGGTCACTGACTCCCTTGTCCCTGCTTTGCTTGCTTATGATTTAGGAAATGGAGCCATACTTACCCATAACAAGCAAGTGTGCACGCACATGTCTGTCTGGAGCCACCGTCCTATTCTGGGTGAGCATTGTGTCTTTGGTGTAGTTGATCAATCTAAATTTCTTTCATCTTCTACCTGTTCCCCCACCCTGTGTCTCTTGTCTTTCCCGTCATATTGTTCATCATCACCACTAATATTATGTGATGAGGGCCAGTATGTATAAAGCTTCTTAAAAATGCAGCTCTCTTAAACCTGGAGTGCAAGACTTTCACATATGCGTAACGTCCATTCAATCAAGCCCTTGCCAATCCTATCACCACCAGGTAAATATCTCTCTATTTCACGGCATACCAGGCTTTTTAAAGCTGGTGTCTGTGGTGACACTCCTGCACTGGCATACTGGAAGTGTTGCATTTTATGGCAGCTACTAATGATTGATTTGCCAGAGCAGAAGGGGGGAGCGACGGGGATTAGGTAACAGTAACTGGGTGTATAGCATTAGCCTATGGCATCGTAAGCATGTCCAGTGTTTGTGTAATTACTGTCACTGCCAAAAGGGGGAGACAGAAGTTCCACACTGCACGTTTAAGTACTTAACTGGCTGAGTCCAAGTCAGAACACTTAGCGGTGTGTAGGCGTGTCACTTTGAATCCTAAGAATTAGAATTGAAACCCATTTAAGATCAGTGTTTTACGGCTTTATACAAACGGTCCAGATTTTCTTACCATTGTGTACTCTTGTTTGTAAAAACCTTTAACATATGAAAGAGTTAACGGGAAGATTATGGTAGATGTATTTTCATGAGGCATGTGTGCACACTTCAAGCATGACGGTTACTTCTAACATCTCTGTTGGCAATAATTCAGCTTGCTTCACTCATACGTCTGGATGTGTTTTGGTGTTTGCACTTGTATCACGGGCGTTGTGTTGTACTTTTGTTCATGACTTGCTGTAGTTGTCTTTCATGTTGTCACTGTTGTCTCTGTCCTGAAGATCTCATTGATCATTGCCTGCATCATTGGGGTGATCGCGTACCGCCTGGCGGTATATGCAGCCTTCGCCAGCATCATGAAGGACAGTCCCACCACCCACCTGCAGGTGGTTGGCCCCTTTATCACGCCACAGCTGGCCACTTCTGTCACCGCCTCCTGCATCAACTTTGTCATCATCATGATCCTTAACCTCATGTATGAGAGAGTGGCTGTTTGGATCACTGATATGGGTGAGGCTCAGGGCGAGAGAACCAATCCCAGATAATTCAAGTTTATGTGTCTTTATTTGTCCCTTATGTATTTGATCCTTGACATTCTTTAAGTGTGAAAGTGTCTTCTTTTTTGTTTTATGGCTTTAGAATCTGTTTTTATGACCTTTTACTTTTTGGCAGAAATTCCCAAGACTCACCTGGAGTATGAGAACAAACTGACAGTGAAGATGTTCCTCTTCCAGTTTGTCAACTACTACTCCTCCTGCTTCTATGTGGCTTTTTTTAAGGGCAAGTTTGTCGGTTATCCTGGAGATTACGCTTATATGTTTGGCAAGTGGAGCAAACTGAGGAATGAAGAGGTAAGTTAAAACTAAATTACCTCTGTATGAGATTAACACTGTTAATTCAATTTGGGCCTGAGTTCATGTTTGTTTCCCTTGCATTCCTCCTCTCTTTTAATCTGTCTGCATTCAGTGTGACCCTGGTGGCTGTTTGATTGAGCTGACCACACAGCTGGTGATAGTGATGACTGGTAAACAGGTGTGGGGCAACATCCAGGAGGCTCTGGTCCCGTGAGTACTCTAACTGAACCATCCATCCACAGTTCATGTGTGAGCAGAAAATGTATGGAGGGGTTAAATTCACACAGGGACTGGATTGTTACCTCAGAGCTCTCTGTTGCCCCCTTGTGGCCTTAGGTGGCTGATGAATTGGTGGGGCAGTAGGAAGGCACGGAGCCACCCAGAGAGCCTGTACAGCCGCTGGGAGCAGGACCATGACCTGCAGGGCTTTGGACACCTGGGCCTCTTCTACGAGTACCTGGAAATGGGTAAACATTGAGCTCACAGTCAATCCATTACACCCAGAGAAAGGCTCAAGCTAGGCTGCATTTTAGTGAAGTCTGGTTTTAGCCAAGACCTGGCCTAGACAAATATTGGTATTAGTTTTCTTTTTAGAATACTGCAGAATTTACACAAACACAGAATTTAAAGTGTTTGGGGTGCTGGGAGAAAATAGCCTAACATCCTGATTTCAAAACTAGACAGACAGGCAGGCAGGCAGGCAGGCAGGCAGGCAGGCAGGCAGGCAGGCAGATAGACAGACAGACAGACAGACAGATGCAGTGTCCCCTGAGATTCTACAGATGGTGCTGTTTCCATCCTACTGTCTGTCTCTGACCTCTCTCCTCTCCGTGTCCCAGTGATCCAGTTTGGTTTCATCACGCTGTTCGTCGCCTCCTTCCCCCTGGCACCCCTGTTGGCCCTCATCAACAACATCATCGAGGTTAGAGTGGACTCCTGGAAGCTCACCACTCAGTACAGACGCCCTGTGGCAGCAAAGGCCCACAGCATCGGAGCCTGGCTGGAAATCCTCAACGGGATGGCTGTCCTCTCCGTTGTCACAAATGTGAGTTCTGGACTACATTTGTGTGCTTTGAACCCACTCATTATGTACCCAGCTTTACTTCTAGTTTTCCTTCCATCACTTCTTTCCCTGCTTTCCAGGCATTCATTGTGGCCTTCACCTCTGATATGATCCCTCGGCTTGTGTACATGTACGCCTACCAGCCAGAGGGTGAGATGAATATGAAAGGCTACATAAACAACAGCCTGTCTGTGTTTAATATCTCTGAGATCCCACTGGCCAACAGGCCCGAGGACGGAGAGAACCCTTTCTGGTTCAACAGCTCCATCACTACCTGCAGGTGAGTGTGATCGTGAGACTGTGAATGAGACACAAAGACTGATTTCTATGTTAATTAATGTGATGGGAGAATGACTTGCATTCTTCACTTACAGTAAAAGTCATGTAAAAATTGATTATGCAGAATCTCCCCATTCAGAATGTTATATGTTTTGATATATTACATTAGTGGGTCAATATTATATTTATATAATCCATTATATAGCAAATCAGTGCCTCAGGGGGCAAACGATACACTCGGACCTTAGACCCTGGACTCAGAGAAGGAGAAACTCCCACCAAAAAACATTTAATGGGGGAAAAACAGACAAAATTTCAGAAAAAGCAGCAGAGCAAGGATCCTTCTCCCAGGATGGACATTTTATTTCATACTTTTTTATTATGAAATGTATTCAAATGTAAGCATCATTTTAATGTAGCCAGTTAAATGAGGCCAATTTGAATTATTTTACTACTTTGGGTTGGGTAGTTCAATGACCCTGCACCCTCTATGGTCCACCCCAGGGCTGTTTCCATTGCACAGTGGACTTAAGAATGGCATTAAACAATATTGAGTAGGAGCCTGTATAAAAATCTGCAGAAATTTTAATCCCTGACATGTTCCTTCTTTGTAGGTATCGTGATTACCGCTACCCTCCTGGCCATGAGAAGCAGTACTCCCACACCATGCAGTTCTGGCATATTCTGGCTGCCAAGTTGGCTTTCATCATTATCATGGAGGTAAAACAAGTCCACAATGTATTCACCAGCAACACCAACACTTTTTGGGCAATAGTCAATTGTTACATTAATAGTAACCCCCCGTTCTCCCACACACACACATTTTTTGGATGTCATACCAACCCATGCAGAGTTCGTCCTGCAGCTCTTAGTTTTGAGGTAAAACTAATCGGTCGTGCCTTCTTCCTCCACAGCATGTCGTGTTCCTGGTCAAGTTCTTCGTCGCCTGGATGATTCCCGACGTTCCCTCTGACGTGAGGGCTCGGATAAAGAGAGAGCGCTACCTGGTGCAGGAGTATCTCCATAACTATGAAGTGGAGAAGCTGAAGATCCAGCTCAGCCACAACAGCCCCGATGAGTGTACCTGCACGCCCATGATCTACCCGTCTTTACCCAAACACGAGGTGCTGTCGGAGTGCCTCTAGCCCAGAGAGCTGCTGGTCAATCAGCTGGACATGACGGGAGGACGTGATGATGTATGGCCCTGCTTGTCTATTGTGATACCGATCATCACTTTGCTGTAGTGCCTGTCTTATTTGTGCTGCACACACAAACACACACACACACACACAGCTTTTATTTAAGTGCTAGAGGTTTCCTCAATTCACAGCCATCCCTCTTCTACTAACCTGCTGATAGTGGAAGTGCACACAGGTGAAAGACCAAGTCTCCATGCATGCCGAATCTTCAGGTGTATGAATCTAAACTCTGTCTCATATTTATGGATTTTCACTCTCTGTGTTGTATTGTTGTGCTGAGGATAATCAAAATGTTGCTGTAAGGAAAGAGTGAGGAAGTACGCTGTGTTGAAGACAGGCAACTTACTCTTGTTTTAATACAAGACTATTTATTGAAGTGCCACTAGTAACCAAAGATCAAATGCCTTAATATATCAAACTTATTATTGGTTCTATCTGCAAGTATAATATCAACTGATATTATTGGGAACTGAGAGCTTGTTCGTATGTACGGCTGTATGAAGGGTTCCAGTGTCATATACTGTAAGTTATGTTCAACAAAATTGTTTTTGCTGTTGTTGTTTTGTTTTGTATTTACAGTTACTGAAACAAATGTGAGCACTGCTTATGTGACAGCATTACCAAATTATTTCCCTCGCTCCACTGGAAGTGGGCCAGTTCATAGGCTGGTCCCATTTTGCTTCAGTCTGTAATAGCCCAACAGTTTCTCCAGGCCAAAATCTGACATGTGAAATAGCTTTTTATGAAGACAGATCTGTGCTGCTGTTACTACTGTGAGTAAGGGCAGATTGTGTCCTGCAATGGCCAGTTTTTAAGCAGCAGCAGCTGGTGCATGTTGACTGTTGACAGTGACTCCTGTTCCTGGGAGATGAGAGGTGAAAAGCTCAGACAGAGTGAAGAGAAACCCTTTTTAATGTGCCTCTGTTTACCAACATGGCAAGCTAACGAAAGCCTGCCCCTGCCTACTGAACGATGTTTGCTCCATTACACAAAGCACATCAGCCATCGCCTACTTCTTGTGCTTCTAGTTTCCTCAGCTGTGTCTGTGTAGAGAAGGAAAGATACACATTCATTTTTTTTTATTTTGCACAAAGCACTTAATGAAACACAACAACCAAAACGTAAACATGTCAGTCTCATTGTTGTCATGACACTATGTATTCATAATCAGTGTTTTGAACAAGAGCTGTACTGTAGGTAAGAAGGAGTGTCCTGATCTGAATTTGATGTTTATATTGAGCTTAACGGGAGAAAGATGGAGCTTTTTGTTTTTAATTATATGAAGGACATTTCATGTTTATTAGGCTGCCTACATGCATTTGAAGCATTTGGATTTTAGGTAGAATAGCTGCCTGGCTGTGCTACAAACTCAGGCAATTAAATCTGTGTTTGTTGCAGATGCATGTAGATGTGACCACTTTAGCGGGAACAATGTTTGATGTCCCAGTTTCCCTTTACTCAGCTAAACTTATGCCTGTCAATGCCTTAATACATCTAATACTTTGTCTTTCTAGTGTATTTCCTTGTCCTTCAAACTCACTTTACTCTTATGTCATCTTTTGTTAATGCCTTAGTTATAATATTTTATTTTATACTGTCACCATGCTTGGAAAAACAGTGACTCTGTTTACTGTATGCTTAAAGTTACATTTTAATTTGTTCATTTGTTTCTGTAATGTTTTTGTATTTGTCCTGTATCCAAGTGTGTATTGTAAACGAAGACAAATCTCCAAAATAAAGTACCAGTTCAACTTGAGTCACTGTGGGACGTGTTGGGATCAGACCTGAATACTGTGGACCATCAGTGTCTTTGCTGCAGGACATGAACATTGCTGTTCACACAGCAGATGACCTGAGAGAACACTGATTATTATTCAGTGTTTGCTCTCACTGGTGGGTGTGTTTCACACCTAAATATGTTGGCATGGTTGCTTCACTTGGCACACAGAGAAGCCACTGTGACAAAGACACTCAGGTTCAGGCAGGGTGGAAAGGTTCAGTGTGATTTTAAACATTTTATCTATTAGGTTAATTTCTGAAAGGAAAATATAGGTTTGCCACAGAGTTTTCTTAATTATGACAAATAATGATTTATAAACTTAGTTTTCTATAAGGTCAATTCATATCTTTAATGTTGTATTGAAGCCCAAGTGTTTAATGAAATGAGGCTTTAGATGAAGAAAGCGAGGATACGACCTGTCTTTGCAGATCAGCATTGTAAACTCCAAGTTGAACATCCAGAGGACGCATTTTGCAATTAAGTTTTACAGGAGATCCGTCTGTACGTGATGCCGTCCTTCCTCCTGTCGGCTCTGATCCTCGGGCTTCCCCTCAACCTGCTCTCCCTCTGGGTTTTCCTCCACCGCCTGCAGCGCTGGACCTCAGCAGCCTGACCCTGGTTGACACCTCGTGGCTGCTGCTGGCCTTGCCTTTCCTCATCAACTACCATCTGAGCCATGTGTTCTGGAAAATGGTGCTGACGATCTGCACGGCTGTCAGGATGTTCTACCAAAACCGCTTTTATCTCAACATCTTCTTTGTCAGCTGTATCAGCGTGGACCGGTACCTGGCCATCGTGCACCCGCTGCAGTCTGTGGTGCTGCTGGGCCGGAGGCTCCTCAGCATACCTGTTGCCACCATCAGTCTCACCCAGACCTGCCCTGGGAGCAGCCGCACCGTCTGTACCGAGCACATATTACTGCGCGCAGCCGGAAAGACGCTCCCCTATTCCGTCGGTTGCTTCAGCATCTGCTTCCTCCCCCGCTGCTCTCCATCTGCTGCTGCGGCCTGCTGAGTGTCAGGGAGGTAGTGGGTGCTGAGCGCAGCGCTGGTTCTCTGTGCCTTGTTTCACCTGCCGTACGTAGCGTCATGCGGCCAGTCTACCCTGACAACCCCGCCTCATGGAGGTATGCAGACCTGACCTTCGCCCTGGAGGTGTGCTTCTGCAGCCTCATCGCCTGTGTTAACCCCCGTTTAGCTGCTTCGTAGGACAGTTCAGGAGGGAGTTTCAAAGCACTTTTGCTGTCATTTTTCCAGTGTTCAGGTGCACAGGTGGCCTGTAAGAAGACCCGGATGATGATGAGAACAAGACAGGTGGTGTGTACTGTCACACCTGTGTGCGCAGTGACTGCACCTGGATCCCAATGATCCAGGTGCAGTCAGGTGATACTGTTCTTAATGTCATCATGAAACTCTGACTGAAATAAGTTAAATACAGTGTGTCTAACAAAGGGCTGCAGTCTCCTTTATCTCATGCCATCTCTCGGTTGAACTTCCTTACACAACACTGCCTCTGCGTGGCTGACTGCATGCTGTACTTTACAGTCTGCATCCACATGCGTGAAGCGCATGTCTTTCTTTTATTCAGTGAGAAGTATTACAGTCCTCAGTTTACTCAATTTCGTGAAAACACGAAAAAGCGAAAAAGCACATTTGTCCCTGAAGTTTGAACACTGTCTGTAAACGCTGCAGGTCAAACTAAAACAGAGAAACAACCGGATGTGGAGGGAGGGTGGGGTGGGGGTGGGGGGATTGTTGCTTTGTGCCTGCTGCAGCAAGTGATTTATAAGTGGTCGGAGCTCATCCTGAAATTCTTTTCTCTTCTGTTATATATAACTGAAGGGGGGTTTATGCATGTTGGCGATTGTCGCGGTGACAGATTTTGAGGGAGTAATTGAATGAGAGGAGCGGAGCGGAGCGGAGGGAGGAGGGGCGCTGCACGGAGCCGCTGACAGGTAGATGAGCTGCGCGCTGTCCGCGGTGCTGAAACCTCCTCCGGCTGCTGCCTCACCGGAGATCCTCACCTCAGATTAGACCGGAGCTCCGCGAACCTGCATCGGCTCAACATCTTTCCTGCTGATATCTCGAAGAACACTATAAAAAAAACAACTTTTTATTGTCTGTTTTGCTGTTTTCTTATCGCTGACTGGATCTTAAGATGGCACTGCATGGATTAACATTGCGCAAGGCAAAAGCGGATTTATTTGACTGCTGTTTTGTGACTGTGAAAGCAGCCCTTTCACACTGAGCGTGTTTCCCCTCTTTCTCCATTTTCTCCCTGATCTTTTCGGGACATCGAGACGTTTTCTGCTGAAAAGACCGAGGCCCGTTATTTGGATTAATACCTTAACAATATGCTCATTAATGCGGCACTTTCATTTGCTGTAGTATTATAGAATTTTTGAAGATAATTTGGATATGGAGCCAGGAAAGGAGAAAGCCCTCCCTGCCTCTAAAGAGGGACTAAAACAATTCGCAGGAAAGGCCCTCGGGAACCTGTACAGGTAAGGCGAAGAAATTCCCATTTCTGCGTGTTTTTTAAGCACAATGATTCTACTTATTTATGAGAAATTAAAAATACAATATATCCAGATGTGAACATCACACATAAAACGTGCGCTGCCTTCAAATGCGCTTATTAGCGAATTACAACGAACTCAGCAGGGAAATCTCTTCTTTATGAGCAGAATCAGGGACAGGATGCTGGAAGCAGAGTCGTGTGGCCCGAATATTTAAGGATCAGATATTTCCCTGGAGGATGATCCCCTCCACCAGCAGCTGTGGGTGTTTTTTAATAATTAATGAAACAGAGCGAGTCGTGACACAAGGTCGGAGGATATCTATTACCTTATGTATCCATCTGTATTAATTCAAGATCGATGGACTTCATATCAATTGACTTCCTATATTCTTCGCACTGTCAAGGACCTAAATGAAACGTAGTTCAAGAGAAACCCGATAATTACTGTAAATCAAAGAGTTTAAAATCAGAGAAGGGGCACAGGATGTGCAGGATGCATTCAATTGAATTATGTTTTAATTTTCATTGAAAGTGCGAATAAAATGACTATTGGTAGAATATTAAGGCAGAAAAACGATTTTTTTTTGTTCAGCGTAAATCTTGTGGAAACACGCAGCTCTTATAAAATCCACATATTTCAGACGAGCGTTTGCGCAGGCACACGTCTTATTCGTTTGTGTTTTCGCTCCTAAAATGGCTTTCAGCTGTTGAACTTGAATCCAAGGTGCAACGCAGGAAGGTGACTCAAATCTGTGGAAGAGGAAAAAGAAAATCTGTTGGTTTCATTTGAGCTGTGGAGCTGCGGAGGGCCTGTTATTGCACCGGATGAGGCCTTCACATTTCAACGTTTGGTTTTTAAACGAGCCTTACGTTTCTGGGCTCAAATTTCAAGCGCAAGTCAAAGCAAAATGGCAAATTTACGAGAGCTAATTAAAACAAGTAAAAAAAAAAAGGCAGAATTATCTCTAAACGGCGATAGATGCTGATATTGCTGCAATGCGGTATTAAGGTCATTTTCTCTTCGTTTACCAACGAGCCTTTCTTTAACAGGAAGGTGGAGAATTTCCGCAGGGATCGAAAGGAGGAATAAAAACGCTGTTTGACTTTAAGTGAAGGCTTTGAGGGGCCTGAGCCACATTAAAAAGAAGAAAATAAGGATGCTGTGGAGGCCTGGCGCTGAGAGAGCACAAAGTGAAGAAGAAAGCTTATTATCCTGTAGTACAAAGTGCAGACAGCCTGATTAAATGCATTATGCCTACATAGGATTTTTTTTCTTTTTTCTTTTTTTCTTTTTGGCAAAAATAATAATAATAAAGAAATCAGACATTTTCCGCTCAGTTAGTCGTCGCTGGTGCTTCTTTTTAAGCTGCCTGAATGTCTGATTTCATATATCCAACACGACTTTTTAACCTTATAAAAACGAGCATGTCATCGGCTTGTCGTGCAGGAGGCTGGAAAAGCGGCAGCAGACAGGTGAGACGATCGAGCTGACGGAGGATGGGAGACCCACGGAGGGGCAGGAGCGGAAGACGCCCCTGTGCGACTGCACATGCTTCGGGCTTCCGCGCAGATACATCATCGCCATGCTGAGCGGGATCGGCTTCTGCATCTCCTTCGGTATCCGGTGTAACTTGGGTGTGGCCATCGTCAGCATGGTTAACAACAGCACGATCCATCAAAACGGCAAGATCATCATCAAAGAGGTGCCTGTAAAGCCCGCCCCGTCACTCCCCACCAGCCCCCACGTTTGAGACAGCCATAGGTTTTGGTTAAACACACCTTGGAGAGCCTCAGTTGGGTGTAGGTGTACTTTTAAATTGTATTCCAGGTGTTCGGCTTGTATATTATAGTAAGTAGAAGCAAATTAGTGCAGTTTATTTTATTTTTATTTTGAAAATCTGCTTATTTTGCGTCACAATCAGCTGATCGATTACTTTATATACCCACGTGTGTAAACTGGGTGCATGCTGGTGTACTGCAATGGCATTAAAGCATCAAATGAAATCACATCTTTCAAAGAATATGTTCCATTAACAGTATTATGCAAAGCATTTTCATTACCCTTTTAACGAATTAAATTTGCACTTTTTTACCGGAGGAAAGTGGAAAAGTAATTACAGCGTGTCTTTATTTTTGCGTGTCTGAAAGAAAGCGAAATTCAACTGGGACCCTGAGACCGTGGGGATGATTCATGGATCCTTCTTCTGGGGCTACATAGTTACTCAGATCCCAGGAGGGTATATCTCCTCCAGACTGGCTGCAAACAGGTAACTGCGCTCCATCATTTCTCGAAATAACAAATAATGAGTGCGGGGTGGGAAGAAATGTGCCTAAATATCAGTTGTCCTGCAGTGGACGCGTTCCTGTCCTAATGTAGGTGGGACATTTGTGCTGGTCAGTCAGAGTCGGTCTCATGGCTTGAAGAAAAGGGGTCTGACCTTACAGCAGATAAACTGGGGATTTGGCTGATGCCCACCAGGCGTGCCTCCTCATGTTAATGAGCTCCCGTGGGACCACCATGTCTAATCCTTTATGTTCAGAGGCATGGCAACCACATCAGCCAAAGCCCTGTGTGTGAAATGCGGTTCTGAGTAATGATTGCAGTATGATTTCAAAGGCTGTACTGCCTCTACACCACATTATTTCACCAACAACTGATTCAGCGACAATTGGGACAAAAAGGAGCGAAACAATTATGCAACAAAAAAACAAACAATGAGTTTGTAAAAACTGTAGAAGAATACAAATTATAACCGCAAAACTCCAAAATCCCGATTAGAAAATGATATAAAAACAACAGTGATGCTAATGGAGGAGATAAAGACAGAGAACAAGAAGAATAAATTCTTGTGCATCAACATGATCAGATTGTTAGATATTTCATGAGGGAAATGGAGCCTAAATAAGATGCAAATCTTTGAAGAGCTTCATCATGCCAAGTCAGCTGAGCCCACTGCGCCTTCTGCTGCAAACACCTCCTGTCCTCTCTCCCCTGGAAACTGAATCACTGCCTGTGTGTGTGTGTGTGTGTGTGTGTGTGTGTGTGTGTGTGTGTGTGTGTGTGTGTGTGTGTGTGTGTGTGTGCATGCGTGCGCACCATCCAATTAGGGTTGATTTATCTCCCTTATCAGTGTTTATTCTCCACTACATAGCAACAATGTACATCCTATAGCGTTTTTTATTTCTTACTTTATGTTATTAATCTCTTTGAGGGGCTTGGAATAGAGCAATACAGCTGTTTTGTATCTGGTTGAATAAAAATGATCTTGTTTTGATAATATTCTGACAAATAACATCCAAACATGCTGTTTATCCAGAGTTTTTGGGGCTGCCATCGTGCTGACATCCACCCTGAACATGTTCATTCCCTCTGCCGCCCGGGTGCACTATGGATGTGTCATCTTTGTGAGGATATTACAAGGGCTGGTGGAGGTACTGATGCACTCTTTGCACATCACACCCTGACCTTTAAAAGACTCAAAAATGATGCCTCATTATCAAGCCGAGAGCGAAACTCGACCCCTAATGAAATTGTCCTGACATTCTGTGTTTGACCACGTTTTACAGAAATCCTCTGTTCGTACTGGGCTCCCTGGCTTTGTGTTTGAATTTGCACTTGAAAATGAAGGCCATTATGTAGAAGTTCCATTCATAATACATGCAATTGTCAGATTAATCCACAAACAGCATAAAATCCTGAATAGCAGGGCTTATGTGTGTTGGTTTAGCTGGCGACAACAGCTTCATGTTCACACAGAAACACAGAACAAAAGAGAGGAACCACTTGATGCAGGCGGCTCCCACAGCTCAACCGAAAGGACAAGATTTCAGAGAGAGGTGCTATTATCAGACTGAAGGTCATCCTCTTTTGTTATTTTGTTTTGCTGCATGCTGTCGTTTCAATAGCAGCTCCTGGCCAATGAGAGGGGGAGCCGCCTGTGTTCAGCGCCCATCGACTTATTACTGCAAATTAAACATTAGCATTTCAGGGTGTCTCCCACTGCAAGCCCCAGCAATTTGTGTCTATCAATAGTTGATTGTATGCCACTTAGTGTGTAATGAAGATTTAATGGGAGCAATTCAGTTTTTTTTTTCATGAAGTGGGTAGTCAGCTTGAATTTGCACTGACTCACACCTCACCCATTAGTCTCCATTTGAAAGGTCAGCTACAATGCATGTCGGTTTGTTTGTTATTAACTACAATTTGTCTTCCACGTCTGACAAATGAGATCAGACTACGTCAATCAAGCAGAATACCTTCACCTGTGAATTCTGTTGACTGAAAGCGGGAAAATGAATGCAAAATGTATGGGTGAATTTAGTAAATCAAACAGTTTACAGGAAGATTATTTGCCTGAAACAGAGAAACATTAAAGTGAATGGAAACTGATCCTTGTGTGTTCATACTGTGACTGCAATGTCACTTTTCACTGTGCAGGGAGTGACTTATCCAGCCTGCCACGGCATCTGGAGTAAATGGGCTCCACCGCTGGAAAGAAGTCGTCTGGCAACCATCTCCTTCTGTGGTATACAACCTACACACACAGTCACATTTCTGTGATATACAGATGTTATCATCGTATTACTTCATGCACAGAAAGGCAGGTTTAGAATGACAAAATATTAGTGCTAAAATGTATGTAGAGATGTGCTGAGCACGTTTGTCACTAAACACTGGGGCAACAGTGCTCTCTGGGTAACAGTCAGGATCAGATTCTGCTCGGTCCTAACGTTTTGTCTTGTTCAGGATCCTACGCCGGTGCAGTGATAGCCATGCCTCTGGCTGGGATCCTGGTCCAGTACACAGGGTGGTCCTCTGTCTTCTATGTGTACGGTGAGTCTCACTGGCTGATTTTATTTTAACACCTTTAAGTGAAGCTATGTAACTTTTAAAAGAAGAAACAATACGATCTCTTTCTTACTCATGAAAAGTCTGTGACCAGTAGCTTATGGTGGCTAATATTAGCAAACTGTAGACAGGTATTGCTATGTCTAAAACATTTTAGCCTTTACTGTTAACCCTATTATTAACTGGCTTCAACCTACAATCAATCATCTGTTTGGTTTCACATTGTCTAGCTTTACCAAACGCTTTTCCTCTTTTAATTCCTCTTCAGTATCTTTAAGGCTGGAAAATCATCTGATTCCTCATTGACAGCATCATACTGTATTATCATCATTGAACCTGTTTCATATTTACATTGAGTGAAACAGTAAAGTCCCAGATTCATTATTACATTATTTACTACACATATTCCCAGATTTCAGCCTGATGTACTTGGTAGTTCTGAAAACTTTGCACTGAGATTGTACTGAAGTGTTTGATTCTTAAATTTTTCAGGATGCTTTGGGATATTCTGGTACATGTTCTGGATCTTAGTGTCTTATGAGAGTCCAGCAGAGCACCCGACCATCACTGATGAGGAGCGGCGTTACATCGAGGAGAGCATCGGTGAAAGTGCCCAGCTGATGGGTGCAATGGAAGTGAGTTCTGAATCTGCGTCCTTTGATTTTGAACATCTGGTCAAGTGCTGTATATCCAGCTGATTCTCTGTTTGCTTTAACAGAAATTCAAGACCCCCTGGAGGAAATTCTTCTCCTCCATGCCCGTCTATGCAATCATCGTGGCCAACTTCTGCAGGAGCTGGACCTTTTATCTGCTTCTCATCAGCCAGCCTGCATACTTTGAAGAGGTGTTTGGCTTTGAAATCAGTAAGGTAAGTCAATCCCTTAAAGTGCCTGGTGTCAGCCCTAAAAGATTTTCTGAAATTTCACTGAAAACACTCTAAAACTAAACTCTAAACTAACAAACCAGTGACTTGCTGTTGAACATAGTGAAGCATTTAGCAGCTATAGATGCAGATATTTCCTTCAGAAGATGGTGGAGACCAAAAACAGAGCAAAAAAGAGAGTGAACATTGGGCTTACATTCACCAGGTAGCCAGAAACACGACTCCAAATGAATGATCATTTTTATCAGTACCTGCTGGATGTGTAAATAAGGGACTGTTTGCGAGTCTGACTTCTCAAGTTAAAAGGTGATGAAATGTCAAAGTCATGCTCACAACCTCCGCTGCAAACAAGTGACCCAAAAAATCAGTTGTTGTAGGTTTAAAACCCATTATTAGATTCATCCTTAAGTGAATAGTGTTAAGTGTTCACTTAGAAAGTTGACTGGACTCAAATCAATCAATCAATCAATCAATCAATCAATCAATCAATCAATCAATCAATCAATCAATCAATCAATCAATCAATCAATCAATCAATCAATCTTTATTTATATAGCACTTTTCATACATAATGAAATGCAACACAAAGTGCTTTACAAGGGTTAAAAACAATATAAATAAAAACAGAACAACATTAAAAACCTATCCCTCCCACCCTTCGTATGTACTAACACACACGCTGAAATACACACACACACACACACACACACACACACACACTCAAATGGTAGGAAGAGTAACGAGACATAGCAAGACACTGAGGATTGAGGATAAGGCCACCTTTGGGGCCATCCACACCGAGAGGAGTCATCATGGACTGTGAGCACAGACAAAGTGAGAATAAAACAGTTTATAGACAAAAAACTCAAACTTCTGGTTTGGAAAAAAATGGGAGTTGAGGCTGCAGGCAAAGGGGAAACGCTTGACACAGGAGGAATCAGGACAAACTGGCAACCAGCGGTGAAGGAAGCCCGGCTTGCATACTGCTGGTCTGATGAGCCTGATGTGAAGCAGGTGCACAGGTGATTAGGCAGGAGACAGCAGAGAGTGGAGGAGACCACACGCAGCCTCAGACAAACAAAAATCACGAAGGGAAAGGGGAAAAGAAAAACACTAGGGACAGACAGGTGAGCTGATCCTAACAAATAGTGTCCAGTAATTAGTAGTATGAGGGAAAACTCCCAGCATGCATTTCATGTGCTTTCCCACTTTGTAATTAGTGTTTAAGTGTTTTACTTGCATGCAATAACATCTCTTTTACCACAATTCCACTGTTGTTGTCGTTAGTTATGGAGAGCAAAATGTGGTTAGACTGTTAGTGTGAATGTGTGTCAGTCAGTCAGTCAGTCAGTCAGTCAGTCAGTCAGTCAGTCAGTCAGTCAGTCAGTCAGTCATTCAGTCAGTCAGTCAGTCAGTCGGTCAGTCGGTCATTCGGTCAGTCGGTCTGTCGGTCTGGCGGTCTGTCAGTCTGTCAGATGGAAGAAATGATTTTGATTCAAGTTGAGTATTTTGTGGAATCATTAAAATAAATAAATGGAATAATCTCACCTCTTTGACACGTTTCACAAACAGATTTAAACACTGATTACATAAACTGTTCTACCCTCCACGAGTGACAGACAAAGCAACAGATTCCAGTTATTCTTAAAAATTTCATAATGTTCACCTTCTCTGGCGTGTGAAGCATGAATCAGGCTGGTCTGGCAGGTGTAAGCAGCTTTGGGCTGCTGCTGTGATTACTACAGGTGAATTATTGCTCGGATGTGATTCTGGAGTCAGAGGTTGAGCCGGACGCAAAGATTGGCTCTGAGAAGAAACAATCACTTCTGTTATGACAGTTTCTTTGTCGCTGTCACATTTGCTTTAGACAAGTGTTTGATGGTTTCTCAGGTTGGAATACTGTCAGCACTCCCTCACTTGGTCATGACCATCATCGTGCCCTTGGGAGGCCAATTAGCAGACTACCTGCGGACCCACAACATCATGTCCACCACTATGGTCCGGAAAATCATGAACTGTGGAGGTAAGGCTTTGATGGTCAGATCCCAGTCATTATATCCTGGGAGTTTCCTCATCGGTCCATCATCAACTCTTCTTGTTTTTAGGGTTCGGTATGGAGGCCACTCTCTTATTAGTGGTTGGTTATTCTCACAGTAAGGGTGTGGCCATCTCTTTCTTAGTCCTGGCGGTGGGTTTTAGCGGATTTGCAATATCAGGTGAGTCTTGAAACAATGGATTCTAGATCAAATTCTGGCCAATCAAATGAGCAAACTCATAAAATTCCCTCTTTGCTGCTGTAGGTTTCAATGTCAACCATCTAGACATTGCCCCCCGCTATGCCAGCATCCTCATGGGCATATCCAACGGTGTGGGTACCTTGTCAGGGATGGTCTGCCCTCTAATAGTGGGAGCCATGACTAAGAACAAGGTGAGTCATTTCTATTTATACACTGATGTGAATGTCAATGCAGATAGGAACTTTTAAAGCCCCTGAAAAGTGGTTTCAAACCTCGAGCATGTCTCTGTAACATGAAATATTTAAAACAAATGTTAACTAAGCAGTCAAAGGGAAAGATTGGAGGAAAAACATTGGGAGGTGCATGTCGTGAGTTTTAAGTCACACTGAAAGCGCAGCTAAAGCATCTTTAGCTTTTCATGTTCAGAATATGTGGGTGGAGTTTAGTTACGAGAGGGAATTAAATCAAATCTTGCAGATTTTATTGGATCACTCAAACGTGGCTTCATGAATGCAGCTTGTTACAGAGCTGTGGAGCGATGGAGCTGTGGGACTGCTCACCTTCATCTGTAATTCCCTCATCTTGTTAGATCAGGGGGAAGATGAGGGTTAATGAATAATTTTGACCTCAACCACATCATTTGGAAATGCAAACAAACATACCTCTTATGATATTACGTCAAGTGTGTTTTGATGTGATGGACGGGTTTGCCAGGTGCCCTGAATCACTTTCGGATTGGATGAATTTATTTAACTCTAAGTTCTAAGTATTTTTATGTTTTTTCACGAGGCATTTTGTTATGAAAATATTCCAAAAAATGGCTTTTTGGACACACATTTAGCATGTAGCAAGAGATAAATGACCAAGAGAGAAACATGATGAGAGCTTTGAAAGTGTATTTTTCACTTCACTGTGTCTTTAAAACTCCGCTAGTCTGCTTCCTCAGGACGGAGTGGGTGTAGTTTGATCATATGTCAGTGACTGTGGTCTGGCAACATGACTCAACAACCCCACAACTATCATCAGATGTTGATTCAAATGTTGCGCCAAATCCTGATGCACAAGTTTTTCCAACCAGTGTGGAAGAGCACAGTCAAAAACTGTTGGCACAGAGTTTAGCAGCCCTCTCGTCAGGATAAGGACTCAGTTGATATAAAGACATCATCAGGGCCTTATAGAAGTGACTCAGCCTGGCTTCAACTCTTTTCTATCTCCAGACCAGAGAAGAGTGGCAGTATGTCTTCCTCATCGCTTCCCTCGTGCATTATGGGGGCGTGGTGTTTTACGGGCTCTTTGCATCTGGAGAGAAGCAGCCATGGGCCGACCCCGAAGAAACCAGCGATGAGAAGTGTGGCTTCATTGATGAGGATGAGCTGGCCGAAGAGACCGGCGACATCACGCAGGGGTACGGCGCCATGGGCGGCCCGGCTAAAAGCTACGGGGCCACTGCACAGCTCAACGGAGGTTGGGTGCAGGACTGGGATAAGACGGAGGAGTATGTGCAGGAGCCAGCAGGAAAGATGTATGCTGAGCGTGGCTACTCTTAAACCAGACAGCTGTGGTGAGTCTGCTTGCAAAAACGGACTCTCCATCACGGATTGCACAAATAAGCATCATCTTAGATATTTAAATCCATTCTGTGTATTCAAGTGAAAACGGTTACTAGTTTCAAAAAGCCAGTGTAAAGAAATAGTTGCAATGCAGAACAATCCTCACTAGATTCTCACATGTTTCTCATCACATCCACCGACTGTAGGGCTTCACTCCACAGAGAGCGGTTGCAAAGAAAACTGCAGGCCTATGTTGTACTTCACAGGCACCCAAACCTCATCAATCTACTTGAACAACATGAGCCAGATGACACTGCAGTTGACCATCATATAGGGTCTTTCTCTGAAATACCACTCTGATTGCACTGAAACTATAAGTATTCTAAAACAAGATTCTATTCTGTTTCTCAAATGTGTTTTATGTACTGTATATACCTGTATACTGTTTCTGTGAGACTATTGTGGATTTTGGGTCGTTGATCTGTGTTAACATTAATATAAAAGGCCATATTTTTCATGGACAGTACCTTTTCAGGGAGATGTCTGCTTGCAAAAAAGGTCTTCTTCTTCTCAAGCGAGGCCTATAATACACTATGACAAAAATAGCGTGAGTGAAGTTGAACCGTAGAGTTTTAGTGTGTGTTTGTTTGCATGAATTTGCTCAGATCAATGTTTCAGATGCAGCCGCCTCACAGCCATTGATAGTCCTCATTCAGCCTGCTGCTTTGTTCTTAGATAAGTGTCTTCTGCCATTATAGCTAATAAAATGAACTTTCATAACCAGGTTCCAGTCGTGATGTGAGACCAATCAAAAAAGTTTTGAAGGCGATTGCTCAGAAGACATTGATTATTGATGTTTGGTGTGCACTGCAATAACTTCTGTGTACCAGCCGCCACCCATCACATTCTGTTTTGTAATGTAACGCTGGCTTGCTGTATCTAACTGTAATTGTTTTGGAGTCATGTGATGATCAACATTAAGGTGTGTGTTTTAACAAATTACTAGTGTCTGGAGAATCCAGCTTTAGTGCTCATGATTCAGCGAGGAATGCAGTACTGTATATGAACAACCAGGTTTTCGTGATCTCTTGGTGTTTCTTGGTTGTTCTCATTGTCACCAAAAGTACTTTATTGACACTTTGATATCGTCACGTTTGAGTGGACCACATGAATTAATAGATGGCTCTTCCACCTGACTTACTTTGCTCTTTGAACACTTTTCTTCATTTGCTGTATGAAATCTGCAAGGATGTTTAAAATATATGAATATATAAGAATGTTTAAGATGACCAAAAGATGCTATTATGGCTTTGTGCCTGAGGTTTATGTAAAACAGATAAATGTGATTTTATGGCTTCTAATATTGTGTTTAATGAAGAGGTATGTTGATGTCAAAAGGTGTTATAAAAATACTCATATCATTTTATAAAAAAAATCCAAAAACAACCAAAAGTCATGTTCTTGTCATTCTTAGTGATCTTGTGTTGAGGTGATATACTGTAGTATGTTCAGCTGTTTATTTGAAGGTTACTTGTCCTCAGTGGCCAAACGCAGGCTACATAACCAGTTAAACACCTTCTCCAATCAGCGTCATGCATCTCCTATTCTCTCCACGTTCCTCATTAGTAAATCAATGGCTGAGGTCTCTGGAGTCCAGGGGAAAGTATTGGACCTGCGAGCTGGTAATTGGTAAAGGGAGAGGAAATGTTAATGCTTTTACTGGAGTTTACATCCCAACAAACCACCATCATTGTCTGTCTTCCACAAGGAGTCCTGACTTTAATACGCAGTGTAAAACCTGCACCGAGGGGTCGTGTGGCTGCATAAAAGTGTGATGAACCTATTAAATCTTTCAGCAGCAGCTCACGCTTTGAATTGTGCGGGAAAAAGAAAGATCAGAAGCATGACTGTAAGGAGAAACACACCATGAGACTGTAAGGCCTGTAATAGTGGAATATTACACTGGCGGCACACCCTGTTTTCCCTCAGCGTGTCCTCCTCTGCACAGCTGAGGTCAATAATGTTACATGCAACACATTCAGCTATTGACCCAGCTCCTGCATTAAGTCTAATCACGTGACAAATCAATACTGTTTAACTCTGGAGTGTGTTGGAGTTTTAAAACAGAAATGATTGTAATGAAAGTTTGAATTTAGAACAAATGCTGGTGGCAAGAGGTCCTGCTACCTTTAAAGTCATGTATTTCCTGGTTATTAGTATTTCACTTTGCTCGAAAATCACTGAACGAAAGCACTGAAGGTTACATAGACCGTTCATTTCAATCAAATACTTGATGTAACTCATAATAAGTGCAGCCTTAGAAAAAGATCGGATTCCTGCATTATAACAAGGAACTGTCAAAGGGGCACGGCTGAAACACTGACTTTACAAAGTAGAACCTGAATGCAGCTTTGTTCTGTGATGATGACATCCACTGAAAGCACGCAATGGCGATTTGACAGATTAAGATGAGTTTGCTTAGGTTTAACCAATTTCATAAAAGCTGGGCTAATGAAGCATTACTTTGATTACCACGACAAGAAAGAATTAAGTCGAAAATTTGAAGCAGATGGTGATTTCTACCTGTTAATCCTGCTTGATGAATGTTAATAAACTAAGGGACTGTTGAAGGGCAAAAACTAAGTGAACATCTGGCAAAATAATATAAATATGTTGCAAAAATGTCAGTATACTTACTTTATTTTGACATATTGATATCTAGATGCCACGTGCACAGAGGAGTCTGTATGTTGGTTTGCACACATGCATTCAGTAGTATGAACAGAAAGTGCTAAATTACTCTGTTTCAAAGGGAAGAATTCACCAATAGTTGCCTGACTGTTGAACCTCACATTCAAGGGGTGATGAGAGAGCTGATGGAGGTCCTCTGACCTGCAGTTAGATCTGAATCAGAGGTGCATGGAGTGAACAGGAAAGGTGATATTACTGCCTGTGCTGCTCTGCAGTGTGTCCAACACGCTGCTCTGGAGGCTGACAAACTGCAGCCCTTCAGTGAGGTGGTGAATAATTCAGGGAAACATGGAGTCCGTCCATCCACATGCATCAGTCTGAGCTTCTCTCTGCAGCAGGAGGGGCTTGATGGTGTGTAGGACTCAGGACATATCAAAGACCAAGATTCTGCCTTTCAGCCTCTGCAGGCTCGAGTGAGTCATATGGAGCAGATACAGAAAATGAAAGCTATATTCTTTAATGTGTGAGTTCATCATCAGAGGCTTGGCCATCTTCTTGAAGGTCCTCATTATGCATGGTGGCAGTGTAGCTATCAAATGTGGTGGGTTTTCCACCTTCCTTTGACTGTACAACATCGTGCAGGAAAAATCTCTGCAGCCTCTTGCAAGTGAGGACTTTGCAACTCACCTAAGTAGAAATGATAGACAGGCGTGGAGTTAGTTGGGGTGGGGGTTAAGGTGTTGACCAACGGTCGTATGTGCATGATGGACAGCATGAATCAATTTAATGTGCAGTGGCAGCGCTGAGTCTACAGCGGTCTGTGTTGACTGATGCCTCGATCACAGGAAGCAGCTCCGTGTCTGAAACACTTCCAGTAGCAGCAGTGGCAGCAATTACAATAAATCTCAGTTTCTCCTCCGATTATCTGCCCAGCTGAGGAGGAAACCATTAACGCTCACTGCCGCCTGCTTCTCGGTGCACATGTTAATTTGACAGAAAACACAATTGTGTCACCAGCCATGTGTAACATGTTTTCTCATGCCTAACCAGCCGGAGTGGTCATGGCTGTTGAACTAGTGACGTGCCTGTTGGGGCGCGCGGTAATTGGACAAAATCTGGTGTCGACATTTCATTCATAGATGGAAACTCTCCCAGTGTTCATCTGCTGCCAACCTCCACCTTCTGTGCTTTTGCAGCATCTCAGACGTGGTCCTGGTGATGCTGTTTGTGTAATTGTGAGAGTGAGTGAAGGGGGGACTGAGTAGTTGTCAGAGTGTGGGGCAGGTGCAGTTCGGCTCCTGGGGGACTGTAATGGGATGAGGCCCAGCCAGAATGAGTGTTTGATGATGGGGTTGCACTCCTCCCCTGGGACTCTGTCTGCATGCAATTATCCTCCTGATCCCTTCTCTCTTCTCTAGTCTGCAGTCTAAACTGTACGCAGCCATCTCTCCACATTGCTCCTGCCTCAATGTTCTTTCACTAACAATCTAAAATCCAGCGCCCTCATATGTAAAATAATCAAGTAATTATGACCCAAAGTTTCAAAGCAGTACTGGAGTAATTACTGTTTTATGACACCCTCCTGCATGACATTACACCACCTCCAGGCAATTGAATTTACAAACGCCTCCTTCCCCTCCCTTGATAATTACTTTATTAATGGAGAGCTTGGCACCCCAAATCAGTCTTTCTCACCAGTAATAACATTTATTATATGTCTGCTCTCCACACATTTCCACACATATACAAACCAGAACTAATATTCTAAAAACGATTGCAATATTTCCAAAATTAATTCTGAATCTCACCTAGGTGATGCTTTAAGAGCTCTTGTTTTTACAATGAGCTTCTGCTTAAGATGCTCAGTTCAGACAGAAAAAACCCTCCCTCTTGTGATATGCAAATGGCGTCCACTGTAAAACATCACCATCTTGTTTAGCTCCCAAAAGCTAGAACTGTGTGCTATGATTATTTTCATCTATGCGCACTTTCCAAGCCCACTGAAACATTTATTAGCACCAATTTAAAGCTTTTTTCAGCCACAGTAATGAGGCAGGGAAACAGCAATGCCATATAAGAGCTCCATTTTCAGACCTGCCATATGTGGAGTGAGAATTGTCCACCATCAGAGGAGAAGGAAGGAGATTACTACGTCCAATTGTTTTGCCTCCACAGAACTGGTTTCCTACAGTTGCATGTGAGGTAATCTATCACAGGTCCTTCCAGTTCCCCTCCCCCATATCACATTGCAATGACGGCTTCATACCCTCCTCTCTACAACAAGCTCATATCATGCTTGTATCACACGCAGACAAAGGATGAGAGGCTGATAAGATTTTACACGATATTCTCATTGCTGGTTTTGCTTTGAAATCTGAACAAAATGATGACAGAATCTACAGATAAAGGAAAATATTTTCCAGCTTGTAGTTATTATCTTGATCTTCTGCACATTTTCTTTCACATTAAAAAAGGGCATTCCCTAACCATTAAACAGACACGACTTACAGTGATCTTTCTTTAAAGGCAGCACTTAATGGTTTAAATAATCGATTAATTTGCAGATTAGTTTTTGAATGAACTGATTAATTGTTTGGTCAATGCAACAACAGATTGTCACAGAACCCAAAGTGATGTCATCAAGTGCCCTGTTTTGTCTGAGGGGTCAAAACTCAAAGATGTTTAATCTGTTAAGACCAGGAAAAGCAGCAAATTTTCACACGTGAGAAGCTTAAACAAGACTTTAAGAATTCATTGATCACAACTGCTGGTTCATTTTCTGTTTATGTACAGCAGTCACTGTCGTTTCTTTCTGCAAATCAACCCCTTCCCTCTCCTCATGTGCCAAAATACAGCAGTGATTCTGCAACCACAGCACCTCACTGGAGCGTCTGACAGTGCAGTTTTTATTGGATGTCCTGCAGAGGACAATGTGAATTTTTTTCAGCTGCACCAACATTTCACATGATTCTGCAGACACCTTGCACCTCTCTCATCGTAATGAAGAATCCATCTTTCCCTCACAGCTTCGCTGAGAAAAACCAAATGAAGGCATTAATCCCCCTTCCTGCGTGCATGCCTGATGGTGGTGGCCACTGATCATCAGCATCTCTCTGAGCGGGACACAGGTGTGCAGAGGGGCCCTCCTGCCTCTGTGATCCGTCACCAAGGCCAGACAAGGGCCAGGCTGGAGCGGCTTAGGCACGTGCCGAGGGAGGGCTCTACCCCCCAACCCCTCCACCCCACCCCTCAGAGGACCTGCTATTCACGCCACCAGATGGGGGCTGGATGTGAGTTTTAATGAATGCTATCCTTCACGGCCCTTTAAAAGCCGCAGAACAACAGTCGCCCTCAGCACGTCTCTCTGCAGTTTGCTCCCCCACGCTGACACCAAACAATGACACACTGGGACGAATAAAAAAGATGATGTGAGAGGAGGAAAAACGGCACATTTCATTTCTAATTTCACCTCAAATATTACATTTCCTTCCCTGAAGCAAGACAGAGCTGCTACAAAACCACAAACACTAAATTCGCTGTTCAAGAAATTAGCTGCTGCTTTAGTGAACAGATTTCAGAGACGTCTCTGAGCAAATGTCACACATTTGAAGTGGGCTGGTGGTCGATATCAGGGGGCCGTGTGGACCTCCTGCTGTTTGAAGTGATACAATAACACAACCCTGCAATTTTACCTCTCAGGGTAAGAGCAGAGGGCAATTTGTTCACATTTATCAGTCAAAATACGTTCAGAAGGGCAGTTTTAATGCTTTATAAGTAGGAGGTGAAAATGGTTATTTGTATTATAACACTGCAGCTCCCTGTTAAAGGAAACTGGGCTTTCCTTTCTTCTTATCAGCTGTCAGATCCATGGGTATTATCCTATATAAATAATGGGTAAAGCATGCTTTCATAGTAGATAGATACAGGCATAGGACTAAATTGTAGGCTTCTCATGCAGAGTCACACAGTAACACATCTGATCATCACCAAGGCTGCTTACCCACTCTGCCAGTTTTGTGTAAGGCTGTGAAGAAGGGCGAGAAACGCAAAGTCTAAAAATGAAAAAATCTTGTCAGTGTTCAGCCCCAAAAGGCTAAATGAGAACATGCTGCTTGGTAACATGTAGAAGATGAAATTCCTCATTAGTTTGCAGAACAAACTGCGAAAATGTCTCTTTATTTGTCCCTAAATTATTTCTCTTATCTTCTAAAATCTGATCTGCATTAATGATCAAAATCCTGTTTGTAATGTATTTATGACACAGAAGCAGAGGAGACCCCTTCAGTAATTGCTGGTTTCCATCCAGTTACATGCATATGTTCTTCATTGGTTGCAAATAAATTGGTTGTGTACATGCTGCCCTTTACTCAGTGACCCCTGTCTGTCTCTACGTGGATTGCTTTCATGGTGTGTTAAACGAGCCGTGGTCGTGTTGGTGTTCCCCTCCTCATGGCGGTCGGGTCTCTAATCCGCTGTCTGCCAGAGTTATGTCACAAACCGGCTATTGTGGAGGGTTTGATTGAAGACGCCCGATCTGACGAACTGATCCCTCGCCGCAGAGGTGCTCTGACACATGGCCGACGTCTGAGATGTGTGAATTGGCAGTCGAGTCACGTGACTGGCATTAAGCCAATAGAAATTTTTAGATTCAGACCCCAGTGCAGCTTGTGATGAAAAGGCAATACTGACAGATGGTGTGAGAAACTGAAAATGATTTTAGGTGTGTACGGTTAGAAAGGAGTAAATTGGATCACACAATGCTTTTGCTTTCGTTGCTTATTGAAATTTCCTTATAGCTCTTTGTCCTTTAAACCAATTTATTATCAAACCAGTCTCTCCCTGCAGGTCTGCACAATGTGGAAGGATGAAATTCTGATTATGTTTCAGGGTCTCATAAATCCACAGCTGCAGAACGACTTTAAAAAAAACAGCAGGTCCAGAATTATTTGGTTGTAAGGTGGAATTTATGATGTTAAATGAAGCTTTGAATCTCAAGAGACTCATTTATAAAGTGTAAACTATTCAATGGCTGACAATTACTTCCAATTTAATTCAGTCAGGTCACGTGCTGCAGCCATCTGTCCAAAACCTGCAGGCTGCGCATTTTTAACAAATAACCAACTGTACTGAGATTTAAAAAACATATATATATAACTTCAATTATTACACGGTGCATAGGTAAAATTTAACAAAAGCATTTATATGCAACATGTTTTAAGGCTGACCTGAAGCACAAACATGAGCATTTTCAGACAGCTGTCATCAATTAGATTTTTATTCTTTTACTTTCCTATAAATTTATCCACTGTGTTGTGTTTCTGTTGAAAAGTGGCTAAAAATGCAGCATAAAGAGTTTAAATGGAAGAGATACCTCTGAATGAATGAATGAATGAATGAATGAATGAATGAATGAATGAATGAATGGACAACGTTTGAGTTTTGTGCTTTTCATGTGTATTTTGCACTGAAAAACCTGAGGCTGTTCTTTGATACGAATGCAATACCCGAGTTTCAGTACAGATACCAAATCACACAACGTCTTGACATCATCCTCGAATACGAACATGTTTTTCTACAAAACAACTTTTTTTGATTTAATGAAAGAAATGAAATTTCTTCAATGTTATCTAAACCCAAGCAGCCGTATCAGAACTCATAGACTAAATACAATAAATATAGACTCAATATAAACTCAAAGAATAAAATGTATCCTCACATTCAGCTCTATTTTGGACATCTCTGACAGACTGACAGTCACTTATTAAATGCTGACAGCAGGTCTCCCCACACACTCAGACCTCTGACATTAAAGTCTCCATCAGAAATTTTCAGAGCATTTAGCTCATTTTCTACATCCTCCCTCAGAGAGGGACAGGCCTCAAACAAGGCCTGAAAGTGCTCCGTCAGTTTCTGGAAGGACACTGTTCGGTTTGTGCTCCTCTGTGCCCATTCACCATCACTTATGCTATACTCCATGTCAGCCGCCCACTTTTTCAGCACATCACAGTATGCATCTCTAAATTTCAGGTGATCTTTGGCCAGGTCTATAAGAAGTGTAGGAGGCAGCGCAGAGCACATGTGCTGCAGCTCACTGGGTTTCTTCTGCAGCCAGTCCAAGAGGAAATCCTGTGAAGCGGTTTGTGCAGCTGAGTCCTTCGTTGTCAGCAGAGCAGCAGCGATGACCAGACAGAAATGTTGTCCTGCTCCTTCACATCCCTGGAGGACGGAGTCTAAAAAGTGCCCCGCTTCGCTGCCTTGGCTCAGCAGAGCACCCAGCCTCTCCATCAGCATCGACCCCTGAACCTCAGCATCAGCACCAAAAGCTGACAGGTCTGTAAGAGGACTCAGGGCTTTACAGGCAGATTTGCACTGAATGATGTGGCTGCAGATGCCGCTTACATCCTCATACTCACTCTGCTTGGTGTTTACAGGACTCATAGTGTCAAATAGTGCCTTCATGATGGAGAAGGGCAGCTCAGGATTGTTCAACAGCCCAACTAGCAGCAGGTGCTGACACCGGGAGAGGTCTAGGAAGGAGACTTCTGAGTATCCAAGAAAGACAGCTCGCAAACATTGATTTGTGATTTGCAGCTGCTTCTCCATCGTCCTCCTCATTGCAGATTTACTGTGGAACCTGGAAAAGATGTGTTCGCAGTACCGGGCCCAGTGAAAAGCTCTGGACAGAGTTTGTTTATCCCACTGCTGTACCTCACCGCTGTGCGCCGCCACGGCCAGCAGCTCCACCGTGCTCGACAAGTTCCTCAGCACCGCCTCCATGTGGCGCTGTCTGCGTTCACAGTTCAGCCTGTGGGCGCCACTGGTGGACAGTCACTGTAGAAGACAGACAACATTCATTTGCCCAAACTGTCTGTCTCTGCTGCCGAAAAGCTGCTGGAACGCTGTTGAGCTACTTACCGGTCTAGCTAGATTGCAACGGCAACAAGTCAACAAACTATAGCGTTAATCTGGACTTCCGGTAGCACGTTTTAAGACAAAGTCCTTTTAAACAAATGTCGCTTTTAAGTAACATCTAGTGTTACGCAGAAAAGTGCATACAAAGCATTTACAAAGGAGTATTTTGTGGAAATTAACATAGTTGCTCTTGTACTCACTTGTGTTTTGTCTTTCCTGTCACCCGACTGCCGGTTTGTGCCGCTGCGCATGCGCTCCTGAATCTTCAAGTTTGGCCAACGTTTTTCCTTCAAAATAAAAGCCATCGAAAAACTTACTACCGTAAAAAAAAAAAAAAAATCTGAATTGAGAAACTAACAATTCACACAAGTCTACACACATTCCCCCCCCCCCCTTTTTTGGTTAATTTTCTGGCTTATATACACATTAATGTTATAATTTGTCTATATTGTATGGTCAAATCTAAAAACAAAGCCCGTCTTACTCAAGAAAACATTTTCATTCATGCATTTCTGACGACAGAGCTGTTCACAATTTACATATTTCTGATTTATCTGCTTCACGGTGATCGTCATGTAGTAACATATATTTACAAGTGCAAATCCGTGTCATTCAAATGTAGTACTCACAACAAACGTAACTGAGGGTTTGGCACAGACAGGCTCTGTCAATTGGAGCAGATTACATGGGTACGCAAAAAAAAAAAAAATAAAAATAAAAAAAAGTCCATTCAAACATAGTGTATCGAAGGACTGAATTTCTCGTCCTAACCTGCTGAAATCAGTCCTGAAATACTGAGGCAATAGAAGAAGAAGAAGAAGCAGAGAGGAGGGAGGCACTGCCAGCAGGATCAAACTTCCCTCCCATCAGCAGCAGCAGCAGCAGCAGCGTGCTGTGAGTGTAAATGTGAGTGTATGTGTGCATGTGTGTGCAGTCAGTTCCTTGTGCAAATGCGCAGTGAGAAAGACCAAAGACCTCCCCAGCCTGCACTGGTTCAGTGTTTTGGAGCCTAACCTGTGGGTCGGTGCACCACTGTGAAAAGCATGAAAACTGGGACCCCGCAGCTCACAGGACGAGTGAGAGGAAGGTGCGCACCAACGAGCTGAACCCTCAGGGTGAGCACAGATAAGGAGCTCTTTTTGCACTCATGCAAGACATTGTCGCTGCTTTCCTGTTGCCAGACGAATGCCAGACTTTTGAGTGTCTTTATGCATATTCTGTTTTAGGCTGGGGGGATAATTTCTGCTCGTCTCACTAGAGGGCTTTGCAGAATAATGTCCTCCTCTGTTGCTTGTTTTAAATTTGGTGCTCGCTTTTTGAGTTAAAGAGTTATTACTTCTTGATTTTTTATTTCTCTCAAATGTAATACAAAGCATCTTTAGTTACACTGAATCTCACATTCTTTCTTCAGCTCTCAGTCATTCCATTGGTTTTAATTAGAGGTTGCTCAGCTGGATTTAAGTCACAACTCATCAAGCGTCCTCCCTTGATCCTATTTGCAGAGTGGTGAAATGTCTGTTGCGGCTGTTTTTATTTGTGACAGTTGTAAAGGAGGAGACAGCTTTAAAATCTTATTACAGCTTTAAATGAGATGTGCAGCCAAGTGTTTTAAGAGGCCAATGCAACACAGTCCAAAACCACTTTATTGCACTAAATTCAGACACAGCACCAAAAGATCTCTATGGTACAGGAAAAAGTCTGAATATTAGTCAGTATTCCTGCCATGTTGTCTGTTTGTTGATGGTGGAAATGTTAAGCCTACAACAAAGGGGTCTTTAAATAAAAGCCAGAGGCAGTTCATTATGTTATGAAGTATTAAGACAGTATCACAGCTTAGTATTTATGACACTCCATGTGTTGCATTAACAAACACAAGAGCGGTGTGTGTGTGATATGACTCATGATATTGTGGATATATAAACAAGCTTTGTGCCGCCGGCTCTTTGTTTTCTGTAATTGGATGTTATATCATACAGGAGATTAGTCTGCTTTTGCTAATATTTTCTGTTTGAGACTTTGAACTTTATTGACCACAGCTGATGACACAATGTGATACCGGAATACAGCGCTCACACACAACATGCAAAGTACTTTTCTGCCCGCAGAAACATGCTGATCCCCCTTGTTTAAATGGACAAATCAGCCTACAGATCAGTTTACTGTTGTAGAGGAGAAAGGCATGAAGGTCGGCGAGGGTTAGGAGGACAGAGCCACTTTTGTTTTTCTACTAATTGATGTGATTCAGAATGTGCCTTTCCTGGAGCAATCTGCAGCCAACCATGGCAGTTTATGATGACTTCACTGAAGTCATGAGCTTTTCAGACTGAGAAGATATAGTTGGACGTCTCCGTACTTTTGAATATCTGTGGGCTGTAAAGTCGATCTCTCCTGATGTTAATCCCGAGTCTGCCATCAGATTCTGCGTCACATTCTGAAAATATCATCACTAGATGAAGCAGCAAGTTCAGCAGACGGCTCATAAAGCAGAGTGGTGGTGTTGGCTGTGTTTTTGGCCTGCAGCTGAGGAGGTCATGCTACACTGTGGTGAGAAGAACCAGGTATGTTTAACAACAGCTGGTTGTTTCTTTAGGCCTCTATCCTGGGAAAAGAGGGGGAAACCCAGTATGATGTTAATTCACGATCCTCCAGAGGAGAATGCCGCTTTTGAACTCTTTGTGTGCAAGGCATTTTTCAGCTAATCCAAAGGGTTTTGCTGCCCATTGACAGATCTGTCAAATAATATGTTTTTATTTACACATGCCACCAGTGAATGGGCTTGTATGAATGGGTCTTGTACTGTGAGACATGAGAAGTTGTCCCAGTGCCCTCGTTCTGTCTGTCAGCCTGCACTGCAGTGGACATGTGAATATAGCACCTGTGTGTGAGTGCTGACCTCCAGAGTTTAGTGTGTGTTCGCAACGAGGAGCTCTTGTCCTCCGGAAGATAAGACGACCTTGGTTGGACATCAAGGTCCTGATGTCCAGCGTTGCACCACAGTGTGATTTGGTTACAGCCGACTCCAGGGGGACCTTGAAATGTTACACAGTTTTAAAGGTCAGATTCCTCACATTGTGTTACACTCCCTGGTATTTGGAGGAAATTTTCAGCCATCACAGACCGTGGACTAATCATTCATGGCAGTTTCGCTTCCTTGTTTGAATAAGCTCTTCTTATAATTTGCATCAACTATCCTGTTGCTATTTGCCTGCCACAGGGGAATGTAAGATGTTCCTGCTCGTGTCCAAACTGGAGGCAAAACTTTTTATACCCAACAACACGCTGCATTGTTTTCAACCCACAGTCTGAAGAAGAGTTTAATGACAACGAAATAGAAAGGATACAATAGAACAAAAAGTTATATCAATCATATCACCAAGTTATATATATATATTAGAACTTTTTAAAAGAGCCCCATTTTTAGTTCCCATTTTATTCTATTTCTTTCATCTTAATTCTTGAAAAGCAGTGCCTTGATGACAGCAGCCTTTGGACTAAAGTAGGCCTTGAGTGAAAGAAGTCCTCAGTATCCTTGTGATGCCACCATGTCTAAGCCTTGAAGCTGTCTTCTCCATGTCTGCACTCCTTCCATGTCAGAGTAATGGCAGAGGTGACGGCAGAACCCGTGCCTTCGAGCTGTGAATATTAGCTGCGCAGCTGTCAATGTGTGTTGTTACTCTGCTCAGGTCTTACATCTGGTGCCCAGTTGTTTTGTCAATTACTCAGTTGTCTCAGCAGTAAATCCATTAATGGAGTGACACTGGACTGAAATGTGAAAGATTTTCACATTATAGCTCATACAGTGGCCGCTTTGGCATGCTGTTGCACGTTATTGGAAAAGACTGTGAGAAATGTCTCATTTGCTCAATGACTTCACTTTGCAGGCAGTAAGTAGCTGTTAAATATTGCTCTGAACATTGATGTCGAATACAGTCTCTCCATCAGGCTGTAATGTAAGGCCCTCTGCAGTGTGGACCGGACTGGATTGATTTAGTCTATATGACAGACTGTATCAGGGATTGCAGTGTAATCTGAAGGAGCTCTTTGTTTGTGTCTGCTGTTTGTTGAATAGAAGTCCTCTCTGTATGAGCCTGGCTGGGATAAAAGTGTCTCTTGTCCAGTGAAGAGGGGACAGGAACTGGGCTGTCAGAGTTCATGAGAACGTCTCATGTCATCAGGTGGACTGTAAACCAAACCAGGATTTGGCAAAGAGGACAAAAGGACCCAGACTTTCTCGTATTAATCTGATCCTCCTCTAGTCCTGTTGGGAATACTGGGCCTGAATGTCAGCTGTTACTGAGGAATATTGTTGTGATGATTTAGATCATGAATCTGAAACAAAAATGCTCAGACGGTCTTTATTTTCATGGGTGATTCCTTCTGTCGTCGTAATATCATAACGTTTGTAACTACTTAATGGCAGTAGTATAAAGATTAGAGCTGAAGTGATTTATTAATTGATCATTTTAATCATTTTTCAATTTAAGATAAACATCATTTTGTGGTTTCAGCTTATCAAGTAAGAGGGTTGACTGATTTCCTCTGTTTTACATTGTGGTCAACTGAACATCTTTGGGTTTTAGACCCTGTATTTCATCAAAATAAGATATTTAAAGAGACCACCCTGGACCCTGGGAAATTATAATGGCAATTTTTCCATTTTTTTCTAATTTCCTTATTGATTTCCCATATACATTACACATAGCTATGTCTGAAGTTCCCTTTGCAAACTCACACTGAAGCTATACATTGTGTCACTGTTTGTGCTGTTTTTGTGTGTCTCATCCTCTTCCTCTTCCTCAGGCTATCAGTAGGGAACCATGTGCAGCTCCCTGAGTCCCAAACAGCCCAGTGGCCCCGGCCTCACAGACATGCAGCAGTACCACCAGTGGCTGGCCAGTCGGCATGAAGCCAGCCTGCTGCCCATGAAGGAAGACTTGGCCCTGTGGCTCACTAATATTCTCGGTAAGCAGCACATAAAGGCATGACACATCGGACAACGTCCTGCCTTCCTAAATATCTTTGCTTCTCAATAAATCTATCATTTCTGTCACTGGAAGCTTTAGATCATAAGTCCATAGGCATAAGGCATTTCAGTGCATATGTGTAATTATCGAGGATCAATACGATTAGCAAAACAACATTGATTTACACAGACAAAGTGGGTCTATGTCTTGTTGAAATGTTTACATTTATCTGCTGGTAATTGCCATAAAATTGTTGTATTAGAAGAATGTATTTCAAAACGTAACTACGTAACTACATAAAAAGTAGATATATTTTATATTGTTGCACTGTTGTGCCTCAGTTTGAGGTAAATCATTTATTTCCCTGAGAATTTGCTGACTTTGCTAACAAATAAAAGGTGCTGTTGCTGATTCATTTAAACACTGTCCTGTCTTGGCTATGAAAGCATTAATTGAATGAGTATTGTTGATGCTTGCACCACAGCACCGGACTGGAATCATTCTGAAGCTCATTACAAACTTAAAATGTGTGAACCAGTTTCCACAATCACACACTCTCCTGTAGATTTTCCTTAATTGAATAATGGGTATCATTAAGAGTTGATGAATAATGCACAGCCAGTGGTGGAGAGAAGGCAGCAGAGGGGACTAAAGGGGAATAAATCACCCCATATACTTCTTCAACAGTGGTGGCAAAACAAATGCATGAAGCACTGTGAGGATCAGGTTTGAATTCAGCGACTCAGGTTATTGCGTGTATGAAAAAACGTTTCAGGTTAGCACATGAAAGACTCAGTATGGTATATTTGAGTCTGGGAAAAGCAGTGTTTATTCGATAAATAAAAACAGTTCACAACAGTTGACAAAATTCAAGACCTGCTTCCATGTGCTCCTCTAAAAGATGTCATTTGGCAGGTTTAACTGTGGCACCAGTGACTGACCAGTGTGGACACAAAAATGTACTTGCTAGCAAAACACAACACACAAATTCTTAAAATTCCTCCACCAGAGTAGGTTACAACATAAGAATTGTTTGCTTAATTTCTGTGAGCAAACTGTCTGTTAGCCAGTACTTTATCAGCAATTCAAGATTTATTAAAGACTGCATGGTTTTAGGAGACATAGTCCACTGATCGCCTCATTATTTGAGGTTTTTCTTCTAAATTTGCTTTTGTGCTTCCTTAGCTGCACTTAATTGTCAATCAAATGGGAAGGTGTTGCTCCATGGGACATTCTGCAGAATGCATGCGGTCCAACAGCCATTTCTCAAATCAACTGGAGGCCAATTAAGTTCCCGAAACTGACTCCCGCCTGTGTGTGAACAACTTAAAACAACTTCAGTATCTTCCCTGTTATCTCTGGCGCTCGGCATGTTTGTGCTGGAACCATCTGAGCTAGAAAACTCTGGTCTGCTGTGGAGAGCGATCAAGGACAAGAAAAGAGTTCAGAAGCACAAGTGTCCATGTGTTTCCAGTAAATACACAGCACTGAACCAGTTGGTTGGTTTAAGCCATGTTCTCTGTGTTGGGCACAAGAAAGAAGGTGCAGATATGCTTAGCGGGGTTCACAGCTTCAGGTAGGAGGAGCGGTGCGGTGTAACGATGAGTCCACTGATTGAGTGGGAGGCGGGTGCTTGGTTATACCGATGAGTCATGTTTTTGTTGTGATGGGAAGCTGGAGGGACTGTGCAATTTATAGGACTGAGTATTTGAGTTTAAATGCTTCTCCGAGAGCCCTCTGGAATAAATTTCCCTCATACAGCGAGGCAGAGTTTGAGCATATAAGACGGGAGCTCGCTGAGTATTTCTCAAGATTCAATCTCTCTTTTCTGGGCTCAATTACAACATTTGGAACTCATTAAACGTCGAACCCCGAGACCCCTCCTCCTATAAGAAACAGAAAGGGGATTTTAAAAAAATCCCTCCAGTTTCTTTCCACAGACACCCCCCTGCCACCACCTCCTATTTCAGAATGATCTAACTTAGAAGGAATGGTCCTCTGGAAGTCAGTCAACTGGACACCACATGTTGATCACCAATCTATCTCTGCAACTGTGCAGGATAATGAGGCATTACCGCACACAATCAGATGTCCCCTTTTCATGTGACCTTGTATTTTGCCACCCCGCAGTGTACTACCAGAAAATCCCCCCCGATTCCCCCAAGTTATGTTGTAATATTTTAACATTTGGCTTCTACAGAGCTGCCTAAGCCCAGCAGTGCAAGCCAAGCTCAATCAGCCAAGTGGTTTCTGAGAGTCAATAACATTGCTTCAAGTTCAGTTTCAACTGGGAACGGACTGGGGATTAAATTTTATTTCCTTATGCTGTATATATATTCTAAAATGAGCATTTTTATGCTGAATTTATTGCTGGATTCTCAGCTTTCTTTATGTGTCCCCTGGTCAGGTCTGGAAATCACCGCCGAGAGCTTCATGGATCGCTTAGACAATGGCTTCCTGTTGTGCCAGCTGGCTGAGACACTACAGGAGAAGTTCAGGCAAAACAGCAGAGACCTGCCTGCTTTTGGAAACAGTAAGGTGCGGATAAACCGTAGGATTACAGTAGTCTAGCATGGTAAGGGTTAAGGTGAAAACACTAATCTGGGAGCCAAATCTCATCTGAAAGTGTTCTGTTTGAATGATTTGATCGATTCTCAGAGGGGAACAATCATTCAGGCACATTAGATCATTGTAACTGGCAGCCATTATTTCAACAATTCTCCTGCTTGATTAGAAAAGAATATGAAATCCAGACATCCATGTTTAATGTCAGTTTTCTGTATTGCCACATAAATAATGCAGTGGCATCAGGTTTTTCTGTGTAATTCATAGCGACCAGAGTGCTTGAAGACAGCAGTATTGATGATTTATTGACTCTCACTGAGACAGGAAACAGCCCAATATTAGATTTCTGTCAATAAGATCAATAAAAGATATACTTGTAGAGTGCTTCCCATTTCTAAGAAGTGCTGATGCGCTATAATAATCTCTGAAGAGTAATAGAGAGACACTAAATAGCATTAAATTTGATTTCCACCCTTGTTGGTTGGTTTGGTCAGCTCAGCAGCGACCATGAATCCCAACTTTGCGTGGAGCTCCACAGCTCCAGAAAGTAGTGCACAAAGGGTCTGATGGGGGATGGGGCCTGCAGCCTTCAGCAGGGCGAAAAAGAAAAAAACTGGTCAAAAAAAGAAAAAATAAGGCTGGCAAGGACACATTAACTGATGGGGCCCCACATCCCCTGTGAGAATTGGCAGAAATGTTTATTTCTTGTGAGCCTTGAATGAAGGTTTAATGAATTTTAGAAGATTAAAGGGTGACCTTGCAGGTCATTGTTATTTAACTCAAGCCATCTTTGCAGTCGTATATTTTAGAGGGTCAGTGCTCAAGAAAACAAACGGATTGGGATGCAAATCCTTAGACTGGATCAACTTCAACTTGCATCAACTTCAGCTTGCACTGCAAAAGGTTTGATGTCTTCAGCATAAGAAAACATTCTATAGACCAGTCTATAGAAGTCCAGATAGAGTTCGTTTACATTGACTGGTCTGTAAACTTAAAATCTGGCTTCATGAGAGTTTGAAAATAGAAATAAAACTGTATTTAGTGTTGAATATGACTATAAAAGCAGTATCTTGCAGGCATGAATGCATATTTTTAATATCTCTATTTACTGGCACGTTGAGCTGACGCCTGGTGGGATTACGTGTTTCTAACAGAGGGAAACACTGATTAGGGCTCGTGTCTGTCCAGAGGAAAGGAAGCAAAAGACTCTTTTGTCGTCTCTTTAGTGAGAGTTGTTGATGTTTGCACTGAGGCATCACAGCGCTGATGACGATGGGTCTCCTGATCTCAGTGTGAGTGCAGCAGCACAGATGTGAGGAAATACTTGAGGTCAGTGACCGTGGGACGGCAGAGGAGTCACTGAAATAGAGGAGCCTATTGATGGTGGAGGAGAACAGAGAGACAGAGCAGAGGAGTCCCGAGACTCATAGAGGTTTACCCTGACTTACAACACAGACTTTGAAATCAAACCAAGTTGCATTATTGTGTTTTATAGCAATCATGATTTATTGCTGTTTGTCCTCATTATAGCTCCTCACCGCTCACATTATAGCTTTCAGTTTAATAAGTCATGAAAGGTTAATCACATCGTCCATGCCTGATACACTGTACCTCATCTTATGTCAGTTTAAGTTTATAGTTCATGTCAAACAGTTGTTGCTTTTCATCAGCTTATCGTGGCATTTTGCAAGCTGTAGCTGTTTACAGTTACAGTTTGCCACTTTAAAGAGAATTCACATCTGCTTTGAAGCCTTATTATTAGTTGGTGTGTGAAGTTGGACTAAATGTTTCCAGCAGAGAGAAACGATAAATCCCTTTGCAGATGCTGTCTTCTCACATGTTTACATCAATCAGTGTCAGCTGCAGATGAGGGAAGACAATATTTATTTCTTGTCATATCACTACCATGTGACAAGTTCAATACACCCCCCTAAAATGTATTGCTATACTGTGTAAATTTGAAGCAGAAGTTCAGCATTTTAGGAAATATGCTTATTCTTTTCCAGGTAGAAGGTTGATGAAGTTACACTCCAGTGCGTAGGATCAAAGGGAATGTAGTGTTCATGTTTTCATTAGTGTAAAATCACCTGAAAATAAGAATAGTCGTCTTTCGTTACCTTAGGATGAGCTCTTTATATCAACAGAGCGAGCAGGTCCTTTTCCACGGAGTCCGCCATGTTGCACTGCCATGTTTCTATGGTAGCCCAGAACAGACAAACCAAACACTGGCTCTAGAGAGTTACTTTTGCATTTTTTGCATCGTTAGCAGCCACTGCAGGTTCTTCACGCTCGTAAGAGGAGCGTGAGGTGATGGGTATTCAGTTGGTTACAATCTGCAGCTTCACAGCTAGATGCCACTAAGTCCTACACAGTGGCCCTTTAAATGTGAAACTACAGCCAGCACCTGGTTAGCTTAGCATGACAGGACAAAAACTGGAAGTGGGGGGAAAAGCTAGCCTGGCTCTATCAAAAGATAACAAAATGTGCCTATAGTAGCTGCGTTGAAAAAGTTTGCTCCACAGCCCCGAAGCTTTAGAGAAGGTGCTGGTAGGCGGATTTTGTAACTGTTGGGCAAAGTCAGGCAAACTGTTTCCCCTTGTTTCCAGTCTTTATTCTAAGATGAGCTAACTGGCTGCTGGCTGTTGCTTCATGTTTAGTGGACAGATGTGATAGTAGCATAATCTTTCAGCTAAAAAGCAAATAAGTGTATCTCAAAATGTTGAACTATTCCTTTAAAAGTGTGCATGTGCAGCCGTGATAGTAGAGGTGTTGAGAATATACTACAGGTCTTCATGAAGTTTCTCATCTTCCCGAGTGAAAGAAAATGATGTGATTTTAAAGCAAACTACTAAAGCTACTTCTTTGTTATTAGCTCTCATCCCTTTAAACATAATGTCTTCTAAATGTAAAGGTGCAGGTAATTCAGTAAGCCAGAAATAACAACATGCCAATCTGACTGTTAAATGAATCGACACTGGCAATGTGGTCGACATTATTTCTTCAGGAATGCAAAGTAATTCAACAACAGAAAGGATCCCAGAAAAAGTCAAAAGGAGAGCCTGGAAAGAAAAGAAAAATACCCACAAAAGCCTGCATATTTCCAGCATGAGCTCATTGCACCTTTCTCATAGCACAGACACACATATCCTGTATAAAACCACAGCAAGGCGCATAAATCTCCCCGAACAGACCGTGTGGGGGCTGAGACCCATAAGCATGTCATTTGATCCCGAATCATAGAAGGCCTGGTAAAGCAGCCCTGGTTTTCTAACCCGCCATCTCCCATATTGATCTGAACGGAAAAGGTCCTTGATCCTGAGCTGAAACCAGAGCCTTGGCAGATGGAGAAGAAATCAGTGTAGATAAAGAGTGTGTGGCGTTACGTTCTGATGGAAATTCTGGGGGTTGGGCTGCGCAAGTCACATTGGTAGCCCTTTGTTTTCTTTGTGTCACACACAAACTAAAAGTCATATTCAATTCAGTGTCCAGGTACTATCCATCAATGAAAGTTAGGGGATATTCTTCATCTTAGGTTCACATTTGTGTAGCGTACATGAAGACATCTGCTAACCTGTCCATCTCTCCAGCAGAGTATTCCCTATCAGAGGATACCATGTCGGCAGAGCGCTCCCTCTGGTTCCTTTTTTGCACGGGACAACACAGCCAACTTCCTGGCCTGGTGTCGCAAGGTTGGAGTCGGAGAAACATGTCTGTTTGAGTCAGAGGATTTAGGTGAGTGTACACTCTTTCTGCAGTAAACACCAGAATGCTAGAAAATCACAATGTTGGACAAGCAGGGCTGCCTACAAACAGGCTTCAGTTTCCTCACAGAGATACAACACAGTTGGGCTTTGGCTGTCACTGGCACTACCGGGGCACTGGACTCAGATTTCTATCACCTGTGAATGGCGTGATTGTGCAGGTAGAGTGTCACGCAGGTTGAACTGCTTCTCTCTGTTTCCCCCGTGAGGCTCAGCGGACTCACATCTCAGTGCTCCGCTTCAGCTCCTCTGACATCCACATAAAGCTCACAAGGGCAGCGGTCTGCTGGGAGCGCTGTGATGGGAGCAGCTCTACCTGACCATAAGTGTGCATCTCAAAGACTGTGCTCATGCACAAAATGTCTGGAATAAAACAAAGGGATCACAGACAGAAGGGTGTGAGCTAGTAAGAAAGTAGGCCAACGCTATGCAAATGTTTCCCTCAGCCCAGAGTAGGGACATTTTGCTCTCTTCCCTCTTCTCTCTCAGCATTTCATCTGTCTCTCTATTCATGGGAAGGAGTTTTGCATGTTTTGTAGCTGAAATATGCTTACAGTTACGGTATGCCTGGACTGAAACACTGTCCTTACAATCAGGTGTACAGCATTTGACCTTGACAGTGACAGAAATACCTAGATAATTCATGCATTCCTGTAATTCCTGACTAATGGCTGATGGGCCATCGCTAAGCAATTTCAGCTATGCTAATCATTTGTGAAGGCCACGTTACACACAGCAATCTATCAACACTGCACTGTCACATGCAGCGGACGTGTAATTGTGATATAAAATGTTGTGAAAATACTTAAAAACAGCTTACACGGTTTTCTTTCTTTCTTTCTTTCTTTCTTTCTTTCTTTCTTTCTTTCTTTCTTTCTTTCTTTCTTTCTTTCTTTCTTTCTCTGGACGATTTATCAGTTCAGCAGTAGTTGTGACAACACCAGGTTTGCTATCATGTGGTGGATATTCTGTCTATAATGCATGTGCGTGTCACCTGTAGTGTGCCTCTTGCATCACTCTCATTGTCTGATCATATATTCAGCAAGGTTGAAATAAACACCTCAAGCCTCCACTGTACGTATATTCATCCAGTGCTCATTTGAATTTGATCTGACACAAACAGGACTGCAGAGGAGAGCACCATCTGAATGCATGAAGCTAATTTTTGTGTGCTTCTTACCACTCATCATCACTCATTGTCTTTTACCATACAATGTCTACATACTGTAATTACCCAGCGCTAAAGCCTCATCTCCTCCTGTAGTTCTTCATAAGCAGCCACGAGAGGTGTGCCTTTGTCTTTTAGAGCTGGGACGGATAGCATCACGGTATGGTCTCACTTTTTATATATTCTCTTTGTTTATTTCAGTTCATTCATGTCTATCTTTTCCATTTCCTTCTTTGGGTTGTTTTGTAGATATTTTCTGAATTCTACACTAATGGAATGACATTCATCTTTGTGTCTTTGGTCTAGGTACAATGTGGAGCCTCCTGGCCTTATAAAACTGGAGAAAGAGATTGAACAAGAAGAGAAAGCACCGCTACCACCTCCATCACCTGCATCTCAAGCTCAGCCTCGCCCTCCATCTCCCTCTCTATCTCCCACCCTGTCTCCTTCTCCTTCTCCATCTCCATCTCCGACTCCCACCAAAGTCACTTCCAGCAAGAAAAGTACAGGGAAGCTGTTGGATGATGCTGTAAGTTAGCTGTAGTTTACTTTACTTTTGCTTCTACTTTTCATCAGGGTGGAAACATTTGTGATATATTTATCTTTGTGTGTGTTATAGGTAAGGCACATCGCTGATGAACCCCCCTGCAGATGTCCGAATAAATTCTGTGTAGAGAGACAGTCACAGGGTCGATACCGTGTTGGCGAGAAGATGCTTTTTATCAGGGTGAGTCCATTAAAATAAGGTTGAAATGTATGCTGCACCAGCTCTTAGAAAATTTGAACAGTGATGGGAAAAGTATTAAAATACTTTAAGTACTACAATGGAAAAATGTTCAATTCAAAATGGAAATCCTGGTTTCTCTGTCTAAGTGTTACTCTACTGTCCCTGAGTTCAATATTGAAGTACCTGTCTGAGGATGCTACTCGTACTTCACTACTTTCAGATGCTGATATTGTACTTTTTATTTCACTACATTTATTTGACAGCTGAAGTTATTAATGGCTTTACAGATTAATATTTTACACACTAATCACATAATCAGCGTCATCTAGCCAATGAATTTGTCAAAGCCTGAAAAAGTTCAAATTAGCTCCACTTTGACCAACTGCAACATAAACTTTTGTGTACACATCAGTGTCTCAGTGGTAATAACCCAATGCTGCCTAATGAGTACTTTAACCTATAATCTTTAGTAATTTTTTCCAATAAATGTAATTCTGCCTACATATATGTATACTATTTGTTATCTTATCATCTAACTATACATTACATTACCAGAAAAAAACTTTACTCTGCAAAGTAATTAGTAACTGCATGCTGGATAATTAGAGTAAAAGTACAATATTACCCTCTGAAATATAGTGAAGTAAAAGTATAGCCTGGATAATAATCAAGCAAACTCCAGTGTCTATAAACTGAGCTGCAGGTGAAAATATATCTCATTCAAATGTCTTTTCTTATTCTACATGTTTTTTTTTTGGTTGAAATATTTACAGCAGAACACAAAAGCAAAGAAAACCTCACAAAAATGACACAAAAGTTTGTATTTCTGCTGATGCAATTTCATCCATTCTATTCATTTTCAAGTCACTTTGGGGTTGACAACAATGAAGTCTTGCAGTGCAGCGCAAACCCCTCTCCACTCACACAGCATATGGCAGTATGTTGATATTTGGGGCTGGCTTTGGGATGAAAGTAACCCATCGTGTCTGGAGAGCCCACCTTTGCCGTGAGGTCGCATTTACTGGTAATGATATTCCGACAAAGTCCATCTCCAGCCAAAAATTGTGTGGCTCCCAGGCTGCAAAAGGAAAATAACATCCACACATTTCCATATGATGCCATGACCAGGTTATTACTTGGAAAATATTTCACTGAGCTGCATCACCCAATCCTGGCTATTGCATTAATTACATCTCATAGTCACACTGACTCCATCAGCTCAGGAAATGTTTCTGGACTTTCTCTGAGTAGAGGGATGAAGAGTGTAAGAGAAAGATAAATGGAGGCTAACACAGCTTGATTAGGGAAGTAGCATTGGTCCCCTTGGGATTCTGGTTACTTGGCAACCCACAACCAGGCTTCACACCTCTAAGTATGTGATTCATGGCAGCCATACGCTTAGGATGTGAAGACGTTCAAAAGAGAGTTTACTCTTGAGTGTCCTCTGCTGTCGGCCCCTTATATTGCAACTACAAATGTCCAGTCTCAACCAAATCAAATCTCAGTCATTGTAAGGTTTGGATGAACAAAGCTGTCTTCAAACGTTAGTGAGGACAATGGGGTTCAATTTTCTGCTAGAATAACATCAACAGCATAAATCTAAATATGGATCAAGATGTCATTTGTTGCCTTTTCAATGGCTGAATGCTTCAGTCTTCACTGTGTTGCTGAGCAACCAAGGACAAATGGTGAGAAGCTCACACTGTTGTTCCAACGCAGTCTGGTGTACAGCGTACAGTCTGCACCACGTTATGTGCCAAGTTCATTTATACTGCATGTATCCAAACCTCGGGAAGAGCAAAAGAAGAGGATGGACATGCACTAGGTGTTGTATGCACAGAGCAGACGGCTCAACAGTAGTAAAATCTCACTAAATTACCTGTGTATTACCACGTGATGTCACGTGCAGTTACAGTGTGTGACATACATCATTTGAACAGGCCAGAGTCAGTGTTAAACCTCCTTTCCTCTGTCTCTCAGCCAGCACAGACAAGATGCTTTAATTAAAATTCCTCACATGGTTTTACCTCCCAGCAGCTGTTTCCACTGAAAAGGCATGAATACAGTAAGGCCAAGTCTGTAGGCAGCCAGAGAGTGACGACAACAGTGGCGTGCAGCACATATAAGAGTCTACTCCACAATTATCTGTACATGCCTGAGAGACTGACCTTCTCAGCTCCTGGAATAAATGAGGTGGTTGTAGCCTAAACAAGGGGGCAGAGTAACATCACAGTGTTTGTGAGAAGAGCTGTCCGAGCCCAGCCCCGGGCCTCTGTCCTTCTCTGGCCTGCTGAGGAGGGAATGGGCTCCAACAAGGGTCTTGTCCCAAAGCAACGTGATTGAAAACCCTCTGCATCACACAGAGCCATTAAATCCACACTCACAAAGCCTGAAGGCCTGGCGCTGGTGATTGGAAGCACTGCCCCACCAGTGCCCTCTTGATTGATTCTTTTAAGAGGCTTATAAATGTTGAATGCTATGCTGCTGCAGGGCAGGGAGCCTCATATCCAGCCAGACTGAGGTGACAATCTCATGAGGTAGTTTACCCTTTTTATCAAACGATTTAGTTCAGTGTTTGTCTGGAACATTGTCCTACTGTTTGAGTTTCTGAAGACACATGTGGGCTCCTAATAGTCTTTTTTTTTTTTTTTTTTTTTTTTTTTAATATTTTGTCTTAGAGGGGCATTCAGTGAACAAGCTTGTTTTAATAGAGGTGTAATGGCATGTTAATGAGGTAGGGGGGTTAATGCTCCATAGTGAAGCAGACATGTTTTATGTCCTCAGCATCTGGGGAATGTGAGCATCTGAGCATCCAGTATATCAGAAGCTTTTATTTCTTCTTCTCTTTATTATAATGGTCGATATCACCATGGTACCCAACCTTGAGAATGTGCCCTGACCAGGCAGGCGGCATCATTTGGAAGCAAATGTTGCAGATGAAACGACGAAAAACACTGCTGCATATTTATGCAGCCATGCTCACGACCTGATAACCGTGAAAATTTGTTCAGACATTCATGGTCCCCAGAAGATGAATCCTACTGACTTTGGTGATCCTCTGACTTTCCCTGTAGTGCCACCATCAGAGTTTTCAATTGTCCAGTGAAATATCTCAACATCTACAAGATGGAATGGCACAAAACTTTGTGCAGGTGTTCATGGTTCCCTGATGAAGAATCCTAATGCCTTTAGGGCTCCCCTCTTTCTCCTAGCACCACCTTGAAGTTTGCCTTTTTGGTTTTGAATGAAATGGTGAATTCCTGCCTTTAATCTAGTGTCATTATCATTCCAATATGTTAGTTTACGACTCAAGCCTACTTGCAAAAGTAATGGCAATCAGCTGCGTCTAATGCTAGTTAGCAAATGTTAGCATAATATCATGCTAAACTAAGATGGTTAGGAAGCATTAGCTTGTTAAAATTGTCATTCTGACCATGTTAGCATGCTGACATTAGCATTTAGCTCAAAGCACTGTTGTGCCAAAGTCTCACAGATCTGCCAGCACGCTGTGGACTCTTACTCTTGTTTATTATGTAATTCCAGACATCAGTGAGATGAATCAATCATTCTGTACTTGGCCGTAGCCTGCTCAACACGGCATTAGGCTGGTAAGAGATGGAGAAGTTTCCCTCCAGGGACATCAACCAGTCCGAGGCCCCGAACATCAATCAACAACCTCATGCATTAAAGCCGTGCTTAACTGTTTCTTCTGCCTGGGAACCAAAGCCTCAATCAGTGAAATGGCATTAGTCCTATGGAAGGAGGGGCTCAGCTTTGACACACTGACATTAGAAGTGGCTCTATAATCCCATTTCTCTCTACAGATGCTGCACAACAAGCATGTGATGGTGCGTGTTGGCGGAGGCTGGGAGACCTTTGAGAGCTACCTGCTGAAACACGACCCATGCCGCATGCTCCAGTTCTCCCGGGTGGAGGGCAAGACGTCCCCCATCAGCAGCAGCAAGTCCCCCAACATCAAGGACCTCACCCCTGACAGCTACCTAGTGGTGGCAGCCCACTACCGCAGCAAAAAGTGAAGACATGAGACTGAAAAGTGCCATTAACAAATCTAACACAAAGGATGACTTCTTGCCATTGTTTACTGCCTAATGGATGAGGCTAGGTAACATGTGCCTGTTCTGGTACATATTATGGCTACAGACACCACTGCATTCCTGGAAAACACACTTTTTTCATAGTAGTGCTTTGGTTTTGTTTTCTCTGTCTATGAGAATTCATTAAAAAGGATGTTTGTGAGCAGGTGAAGCCTGGAGTCACACCAGTGGGGCCTCAACAATTTGTTTTATTAAGTTTTACATTCCAGGAAAAAGCTCTGAGAGATGTGTCAGTCATTGCAACAAAGCCTAATGAGTTCACTGGGTTAAAGTGAGGCTGTACATTTTCAATCCCTCACTGTGTTTTAAGCAATATATATATATCACTTATAGTCAGTAGAAACTTTACAGGTTGTAGCACACCTGCTCCTTTCATATAGTCAATCAGGCCTATGGTGCCTGTCTGTATTTGTTGTACATGCTAAAGTAAGAACTTTTTCTGAATCACATTAAGTAAGTGGTGAAAGTTTCAGGACATCTAAGAAGACAGTATTCTTTGGCAACCTGGCATGTGATAGAAAGCTGTTTGACGGATATTATTACCTAAATGTTCTGTAGTACATTCAATACAAGGGTGGCTCTAATTTAATTTAATCTAATCTGGGACATTAGAATTAATAGTGGAAACCTTACTGCCCAAAGAAATGTTATTTACCAAATCTTTTAATTATTGCCCTCTGTACTCTCTTCTAGAAACCAAAAATGGGTCATAAAATGTTATGGCTTTTTCTTTATAATCTTTTTTTTTTTTTTTTTTACACTGAGAAAATAAAGCAATGCTTAGATTGTTTACATGTTGAATAACTATGCAATGCATTTTTATGCTATTAATCATTTTAATAATTATTATTATGACTCCTGTTTTGTATAATTTCTATTGTAAGAACATGGACAATCACCTGTACAAGATGCAGCATGTAGTTAATTGGAACCTCATTGATTTGTGATTGATAATAATATTCAATTTGTTGTGTTACTGACCCCTAGAGGTAGTGCAATCATTGAAACTTGAATAATAATCTTTCCGAGGTGTATAGTCTTAACATTTAATAGATATAATTCACATTATTGTTCTTTTTTCCCTGTAAAATGAATGTGGGTTTGGTTTGGAATCCCAATAACCCAAATAAAGTACATATGTCCATTTTCTGTTTTTAGATGTAAATTTTCAATAAAGACATTAAACTTCACTGGAATTAAACCCTCATTTAAATATGATATATGGAGACTGAAAAATATCAGCAAGTGTTCAGTGGGATCAACTGTAAACTTAAAAAGTCTGTAACTTACGCATACATTTTGGGGGATGAGTAAATGTCTCAGCTGCAGCATGTTTCATACTGTATCACTGATCACATTAACTAAATCTAAACCTTCTATGAACTTGAATCATTTTACTGTGAAACTTTACTCATGAAACCCACACAAGAGTAGCAGAAATGTGATTTATTGTAGCAAATAGCATTGGCTGAATTTCCTGTTCTACAAAACGTCAAGAGCACCGGAAGCATTTGAGGATCAAGTGAAGGCTGTAAGAAATGCACTCAGATAAGCAAGTCAAAGTAAATACTTCACTACGCACTGTACACACTCCACTTCTTCTTTTCCTTCTGTTTCTTCATTGTAGTGTGTGAGCAAGCATATTTGCTGTTCACCAAATGTTGACAAACTGTGCAAATAAATGTTTAACGGAAGCTTCTGTTTGTCATATGGCAATTCACACAAACACATTCTATGTCTCGTTTAAATTAAGCAGGCATCACATCAGTGTTTTGCATACAGCATAATTCAATAAACTCAAAATGTGCAGAGAAAAAAAAAACAAGAGGGGCTCTATTGAAGGAGCAGAGACCAGTGCAGAGTGCTGTAGGGTCACTGAGGGCGCCTCCTTTTCATTTTCAAAGGTTGGAGAATATTTCAGTGTTAGTATTCTGCAGCTGCTGCACATTTTTCATGTATGTAGGCTGTGCTTTAAAATAACATCAACTTACATTGCCTTCATTCATTAACAAGGACTCCCATGTTGATGTGCTGGTTGTGAAAATACCCCAAGAACGGGCCTTACTAGCTCAGGACATATCAACGAAGTCATGGTACTGTTTGCACTAGTCTTTGTGTTGCCAACAAATAGAGCCCTTAACAAGGTGAAATTAATGTATAGTCATCCAACATTAAGCACACTTAAACTTCATTGTAAACATAAACTGTTTGATTTGTGAAATGTGTCATCTGAATAATGGATTCTTGGAGAGGTCATACAAAACGTAAGGTGGCTAATGTGGATTTACAGTGAATATTGATCCTCGATCATGAAAACCAAAAACAGTGCAGTGAAAAAGCTTTAGTGTTGAGACACTGCTGGACTTCACAATCATATTCTTTTGTGTTAGCTAATGTCAAAGCAAATTAAATCAAACTGTTACAGCAGGATGTGCGTTTGCTTGCACGTTTCTGAGTCATCCCTGACTCGTCCAAAGGTCCAAACCGGCTTCTGTAACTTGGCAACGAGGGAGCAAGTCCTGCTGTCCTGTCTGTAATCACTTCAGACTGTTTTGCATGAAGCGTGACAACAGTGGCCGTTTGTCTCATAACATCATAAAAGAGGCAAAGAAATGTATTTTTAAAAATGGACAGCAGTTCAAACTTCTTTCAGGTCATCTTGCAGCAATACTTCACGTTGTTTCAGACTTCTGAGTTTAAGACTTCAGGTTTTACCATGTAGAATTTCAGCCCACCTGCCACTAGAGAACAAAGAGGGAGAACCTTGAGAACAATCTCAAAAATTTGGGTTAATACTTTGACATTACCTTACTTACTTATCTTACTTACTGGGTTTAAGGTTACTATATTACAGTTTAAGAATACAGCTGAGTAATACATTAAAAAAACATGATTTTACTGTGTTATGGTAACACCGAATGTATCGACCTGTCCCTTCTATCTGTTTAGCAGTGATCAATGATACTGATTGGACTGGACCTCAGGAATGACACTAATGATGCTCCTGCTGCCCGAGAAATCCCACAGCTTGAGGGTAAATACAGAACTAACCTTCAACCCACCGCCACCCGACACAGAGGTGGTCACCGCCTGTTTCTCAATCTCTTCCTGTTTTTTCCTTTTCCTTTCGACTGCCTCTGGATTTTTAACACCCCTGTATGTTGTCTGAGAAAGACAGTGGAATACGATTAAGCACTAACAGGCCACGGCTTTATTAAAAAAATGTTCATATCTTGTTTACATGTTAGAAAATACATACAAGCAAAGAAGTATTATTATTTTACCACAACCTTTTAAAAAACAAAGCATGTTAAAACACAATAGCAAAAGGGCATTCAACTGCCAAATGAGGCGATTCAGGTGAGGCATAGAGCTCAATGCTTTCATCTGTGGTAGTAGAAGTGTGAATTATCAGGGTGCCAAGAGGTTCAAAGATGGAAACAGTGACTTGGAGCAGAAACGCGTGGTAGATGAGCCAATCCAAAAGACTGACCCGGCCAAGAGTTTTCATTCTGGCCCGTGTCTACTCACCTTGATACAACTTTAGCATGGCTCTTACGGGTTTGCAAGTGTCTTTTCTGTACAACAGAAAAATCACTCACTACAATATCAAGGGCATCTGCCTTGCATGGGATGTATTATATTCAACAAAGGGTACAAAGTTATACTATACTCAGTTACCACATTATTAGGTACATCTGGCTAAAACAAAAGCAGTCTGACCAACCCTGCAGTAAATCATATCTTTGTAAAGGTTATAATGTTTTGTTTTTGAGGACACAGTTCAGGAGAAGTGTTTTGCTGTTGAACTGCAGTGTGTGACAATGAGAAGTGTTTCTGATGAGTTTAGAGGAAATGTAGGACACGCAAGACAATTCATTACAAACAACAAATGCCACCTTCATGATGACAGGATTTATTCCAGGGCTGTTGTCTTTTAGCTCGATGTGCCTAATAACCAAGTGCATCAATGCACTGCTCTGAGAGTTTTTAGCTCTTCACACATTGATAAACAGATGCAACCGGATCTAAAATAACCCACCTCTTTTTGTCTTTTCTCAGCGGCCTCTGCTAATTGTCGTCTTCTTGTCTCCTGAAAGAAAAAAACACATGAAAAACTTATAAGCTACAACTCAAAGCAAGCAAGCTGACTGTGCTGGGCCTGGAGCATACTTAACATGCCAGCGTTTGCAGAGGCTAAACACAGACAACGCCTCCCGAGCATTACCTATTAGGGCCTTATAGTGTTCGACACATGATGAATCAAACATGGCGATAGCTTCAATGACAATTGATATTACGTATTGTAAAATACAACATTCTGACTTAATGTTATCTAGTGACACAGCTGGTAATAAAAGTTTTAAGAAATTCACTTACTGGATCTGGAGTGACAACAACGTCGTCGGCTGCTCCACCAAGGCACGGTAAGCACATCCCCATACTTCAGTTGTTATTCCAGACAGAAAAGCAACGTAAAATTAAGTTATCAGTGTCTCGATTTAGCCTAGCTAGCTAGCTAGCTAGCTCACTATGCTCGATGGTGAGTTTCAAATGGCTGGGCTGGCAGTTAAGGCTACAGAAGCAGCAGCTTCTACTCCAAACGGCTCTTGATGGGTCGTTTGGCATAACGTTACCGTTAGCTATCTGCTTCTGTTAGCTACGGTAACGTTAGCATTCTAGCTAGCAGCTCGGTTAGGCTACCACTACGTCTCCTAAACACCTATTAAGTTATTTCTCCTCACACCTCTTGTTTAATCGCGTCGGCATTTGGAAAAGATCCGTTTGAAAGTCGGGCGTCTTGGGCAATTTTTTCCCTGTGAGTTTGTTTTGGTTGTAGTTCAACTGGCTGACTAACAGGCCAAGGTAAGTTATGTTCAATAACCTTAAGTTAGAATTTTCAGCTAGCATGCTATCGCACAAAAGTAACCTAACTGTCATGTCAACAACCAAAAACTACGAACATTATTATTGTTCTACATAGTCAATGGACCATAAGCCGTTGTAGCCTTGACCTCGTTGTGTTAAAATGTGTTCACTGTAGAATAGTCTGTGTAACACGATTTTGAACGCAGCTCAGTGTGACAGAGGTGGGCGGATACTTCACGCTAGTCTTCTGATAGCTGGTCCAACAGCGCCACCCTGTGGTTAAGAACAAGAAGGGCGTAATAGTTTCCACGGAGGTCACTACATAACGATGTGCTGCAAATCACTCACGAACGGCACAATAAATGCAGACAGGGGATCAAAACATAGATCGTTGAAGAGATACCCTGAATCCATTAACCTTTAATGGGATAGACTGAAGATAAAAGAGATAGGAAAACTAAAAATACAATATCAATACAATTCCTAGAGTAACCGATTCTATAAGCTGAGTGTCACCAGTGTAATTAACCTACATGCAAACAGATTATGCCTATACAATCCAGCAAATGCAAGTCAAACCTACGTTTACAAGAGTGGACAGACTCTTCTCTTGTTCCACGTCGTTGTCAGTCAGTAATGAGGAAGCTCCATGCGAAATGAGTGATGCTCCTTACAGCAGTTCCGTCCAATCAATATCCTACAATCAATAGCCTGAGAGTTTAATGTCGTACTCCGCTTCACCAGACAACACTTTAAACTCCACCCATCCCTCTTTCACCGCTGCACTGCCTGGGCCACTTCACAGCTCAACGTGCTGCACCGTGGGGATGAATGGCAGGTTCATGAGACTGCGCAGCTTTTGTAGTTCTACAAGTTGTCACTCAGAAACTTATTGATGGGGGGATTTGTGCTGAAGGCGTAAGTACGTGCGATGGAAGTCAAGGTGTCACAGGCTCTCTCCAGCTCATCAGGTAGGTTTGACTCACTTTGAAGGAGGCACACTGTGTTAGTGGACCAAGGAGTGACAGTAAAACTGCAGCTACAGCTGTGAAACTAAAATGATTCAATAGCTACTGAATTTGATCTGTTATCCGGATTTACTATGCTGTTTTTCACCCTAGCTATAAATGATATGTGCTTGTTATTAAATGTTTATGGGGTCAGTTTATTTAAAAAGAATATTCATAATGTTTAAGGCTGTTCTTGTAGCATGTTGTAGAATATTTAACAAACATGTTGTTTCACTCCATATTACTGGAGTAAAAGTACACTTTTAGTTAACAATTGTCCATTGTAATGCTCAAAACCATTGCAAAAATAATGTAAAAACCTGTAAGAGACAAGTGCAGAAGCACTCAGTATACAGTATAAAACTTCATCGCCTGGATGAAAACTGATCCTTTAGAATTTATTTATTTATGAAGTGACATATTGAATGAATTAATGATCAGGCAAGTTAATGAAGCTACATTAGTCAATGAGAGCTTTTGAAAAAGAGCACACAAAGGTGCTGCCTTCATGTCGTTTTCTGTAAATGAGAAATGGATCAAGCTGCCATGCCTGCATATTCACTAGAATCAAAATCACACAGGTCACTTCATGCGTCTTTTTGGTGTGTGGCGCTCATGTTGTTGTTGACATGTTTGCACAGCGCCCAGGAAAGCTCAGTGCAATCTTTTGCCAAAAAGGAGAGCGTGACTGTTTCTGTTTTCTAGGGAAATCCAGCAAACATGTCCGGCATCACTCAGTTTAATGAGCTCTCTAATGCATGACCGCTGTGGCTTTTATTAGATGTTCTAAATCATCACTGCCTCAGGCAAAGATGAAATTGGCAAAAAAAAAAAAAAAAAAAAAACTGCGGTTATGTCCTGATAGCTAATAGGACAGTGTTTTCATCTGTGTTGAGCCATGTGGATAATGTTCATTGGTGTGCAGAGACTCTGAGATGGACATGGGGGCAAACTGTGACGTGGTGGCTCTGCTGGAAGCGAGGTGAAGTGTTTACCAGAGTACAAATCATGAGGCTTATGAATCCCATGTAGATCCTTAAGTGTGTGCCCCCTCACCCCATGTTTTTGGTCACTGCTCACTAGATGTTATGTGTGCAGAAAGCAGAGATGTCAAAGATGGTGTCTTCCCCTGGACTGATACAGGAGCTGCATGCAGGAAGCTCGATCTTTAAAACAACTTCGTCTTCTTCTTTCTCACTACTCATCTAATGAAAACACGTTAGAGGCTTCATTAGGAAGACAATATTTTCTAACCACAGAAGATGCGCTCTAACAGTTGTACTAAGTCGCTGCCACAAATTTCACTCTTCTGTCAGTGACAGTCAAAGCTCCTTGTGGCGTTTTGGGGTGAATCTGCACCAGTCTCCTGCAAGTCAAGATCCTCTCATGACATCACAGCTTTCTGAGAGTTTGCATGCTGTTTTACAATGATTGTGCTTGTCTTTTCTAATTGTGTTTGGAGGCTCTTATGTTAGCTTCTTAATGCCAAAACTCTGCATTGTTTTCCTCTCATAAAACTCAACATTTAAGGAGGAAAGCGTGTTATTATTTTATGGAGACATTTATGTGGCCTTTAGTAATCATTGCTGATGAATTTAAGCAAGATGCAGCCATCATGTAATGGAAATCCTGCAGTATAAAGGCCCTGCAGACTGGATATACACCGCCTTTAGCTGATATGTATTAAGGTGATAAACACTTATGCCCTTTTTATTCAATTGGCGAGTTGCTGGAGAAGATGTTCACCTCGCTGCACTCAAACTAAATTGCATTTTCTTTATCAGCTGCTGACAGTTCCATACTGTAAAGTGTTTCTGCGCATACGTTCATTCTATTATACAACCTCGACTCCAAGAAAGTTGTGACGCTGTGTGAAACAAATGCAACAGAATGTGAAACTTTGCTAATCCTTTCTAACATTTACTCACTTGAAAACAGTACAAAGAAAATATATTTAATGTTTGACCTCATCAGCTTCATTGATTTTGTAAATATCTGCTTATTCTGAATTTGATGCAGCAACACATTTCAAACACGTTGGGACAGGAGCAGCTAAAGACAGAAAGTAGTGGAATGCCCCCAAAACACCTGTTTGGATCATTCCACAGGTAAACAGGTTGATTGGTAACAGGTGATAGCATCATGATTGGGGATGAAAGGGGCATCCTGGAAACGCTCAGTCAGTCACAAGCGAGGATGGAGCGAAGTTCACCACTTTGTGAACACATGATTGTATGAAGGATGTTACTACACAATAAACACTGTTTGCAAATGATTGCATTCTATTTATTTATTTTTTGTTTGTTTGTTTTTTGGAATCATTGTTAATGTCGTGACATTTCTAGAAAAGGAGTAATTTAGTCACAGTCATGGTAATCGTATTTGCCAGACAGTGTGGCTGTGGCGCTCAGTGTACGTTGGATAAACGATACCTGAACATAGTTAATGGAATCACACTGTCCTCATCCTCTCATCGTAGACTCACGGCTACTGCATAAAGGAATTTAGTCACCTGGAGCTTTGAAATGTATTTGTTTAAATAAATAATCAATTTGCCAGGAAGTTCATGCAGAAAGCACCTGCTCATCAATCGATCTCCCCAGTGTCTGTGCAGTTCCGAAATCTTTAGGACACTATATTGCTGCACTTAGACTGCACAGCTGTAATGGACAAAGCACATTTCAGGGGAAGTGATTTTTTTTCCAGACCAGTTGTCCAGAGCCTTGGTAACTTAGACACAGCACTCTCCAAGTCACTATTATTCCTTTGACCTTCATATGCAATTATCTCTGTTAATGGTGTTTGTCAGTGAAGCAGTGAACTGAGCTGGTTAACTCTACTTTTGATTCACTCAAACATCTTGCTTTAGTGATCAGTTGTCTTACAACCCCTCCATTCTTTCAAGGGTGCACAGCCCTCTGGTAGTAATTCACGCTGCTGTCACAAACTGAACTGTGCACATTCAAGATTTAGCAGTTCAATAATGTCCCTTGTGCACCAGCGTGTCTGGCAGCCATGTGTTGTTTTCTTGTGAGCTTCACTGAGGAAAGCTGCTGAAGGGAAATGTCGCTGTTGAACCTGCGGAGAATCATTTCTGAGACGTAAAGCACCTCTGAATGTCTGTGAGTCATGTTGTTTGGACTCTGAGCGCAGCCCCGCGGCTCTTCCTGTTGGTCTTAGTGAAGCCGAATGCACACATGAGGCAGGGAGCACACATCAGCACACACTGAATGCAAATCTCTGACTGTAGATGTTTTTTTTTCCATTGTGCACAAATTAAAATGCATTACTGTATGCTAACTTGGTTAATCTTGGCAGTGACCTGTTTAGGATTCAGAATAGTAGCCTCTACGTTATATAATAAAGCAATTACAACAATGTAAGGGCTCTGTGGCTGTATGTAAAAAGGTTTAATTTATAATGTGCATTAAACCATGTTTCCTCTTACTGTGCAGATTATTTACCCTTCTATACATCCACATTGTCAGAGCAGCATTTACCATGTAATTCTGTGTTGTGTGACAGTTTCCTGTGTAAATATAAGCTCATCCACATTAATTAATTGTCCTACATTTGTAGCTGAAAAAGGTAACATACATGAAGGTTTACAGTAGGTCCACCATTTACACCATGTCAGTGAAGTCTGGAAGCCAACTTTCATTATTTTACCTCTGAAGTCATTCAAATCCATCCCTCAACAGTTAAATCTAGTGAGATCGTGCGTGTTGTTAGTACACGTTTGGCATTAACATTACATTACACATTAGCGGTTTGCTGGTTTTAATCAAAAATCTAAGCTGCTCAGATGAGCTGGTTTGGAAAAGCCAGAGGCCTCATTGTTTTCCATCAGTATCAAGTATCAGAGGGTAAAAAGGATTTTAAAGACGTGTAAAAAATGTATGAAGGCAGTAACACGAGAGGAATAAGTGGAGAGCTGGACAGCTGTGATCACCTACAAATTTTACCGATCTGATCACATGAGCTAGTACAGTTTCCTTCCATTAAGCAATTTTGGTACTGTGGTCTGAGGATGCCCTTCAGGATCAAAGCAACTACAAGGATACTTTAATAAAATGATATCACTTCTACACTCACGTCACTTTGTCTCTTATTGATGTGTGTTTTCAGGATCATGTCATCAGGACAACTGTATGTTCCTGCCCCTGCTGGACAGTCAGGCCTCCAGCTCCTCTGGAGCCGACAGACATGTTCCCATCAATTCGGCCGTCAGCCACTCAGTGTCCTGGAGCTCCTCGCTTTCCAACACCTTCCAGTCTGGAGCCACAGAGACAGACCAACACTCTGGTGAGTCTGAACCAAGTTTTTGGTCACATTGGATACTAAAATACACTATACTGAAATAGACATATTCACCATTAACTCGTTGCTTATTAGCATGCATATTAGTGGCATCTTGTTCTGCTTGATCATATTCTACAAAACCAGACCATTAACTACGAGTTTTCCCTCAATAACCTCCTAATTACTGCTTATTGATAGTAAGTAAGCAAGTTGTTGTGCATTAATTATGATCTATAAACCTAACCTTTAATAAACCCCACAATGATGCATTAATAAGTGCTTTATAATGACAAATGAAAAACCAATATGCTACTACGATGCATGATAATAAAAACCAGTTAATGATAAATACGTATACCTTATCTGATTTTGTTTTTGTTTTTGTTTTTTTATTTTACCTGCATTACTTCTATATAACATCAGTCCTTGCATGTTGGGCATATTGCTGCACATCTAATGTGTAGAGAATAAGGTTGACAGGTTGAAGCTAATTCCTTAAGTATGGACCATGCTGCCTGCCATTGTGTTAATGAGGCCCTCAAATGCTGTAGATTTAGCCAATACTCAATTGATAGAGAACATATTTGCATAAAATTTGACCATCAATTGATCACTGAAGTCATTTATCAAGAAAAACACTAAATATTCTCCTGTTCTATCTTCTCAAATGTGAAGATCCACCACTTTTCTCTGTATTATATCACCATAATGAAATGAATCTTTGGGTTCTGGGCATTTTGGGGGGCAAAACAAGAAATTTAAAGACATTGACACTGGGGAAATGGGTGTTTTTGACCTATTTTCTGCAGTGTTATAGATAAATGATTAGATTATTTAAAAAAAAAAAAAAAAAAAGACTAATTGATCATGAAAGTAATACATTGCAGGGTTGTTCTGGAAAGGTTTATACCCTCAGTTGAACTGTTTTCTCTGAGCTTTTAAAATAACTTCATCAGCAGATCCCCAGCTGCTAATCCATAGTGCAAGGCAGTAATCTGGCTGCACGTGATGTTAGAGATCTTTCTCATTCAGGAGCCTCTTGTGCAAATGGAGAGTTCTTTGATTCTTTCCATAGTGTGCAAACACAGAACCTCTTTATGCAACCGGACATGTGCTGAAAATTATGGGAAGGTGGCTTTGATTGTTTCTGAATGTAATTAGATATGTCTCCCTACACCTGCGTGACTGCAGCTATTTTTCTGTTTTGCATTTTTTGGTTTACAGCCATAAAAACACTGAAAATTAAGTTTGCATCCTCTAATGGAAAGCCCCTTGCAGCACAGATCTTGAGGATTTGATTGTTTGCCATTTGACACAAAGGTTTTACAAAGCTAACCCTTTTGTTGGAGGCTGCAGAGAGAATCATTCAATATGTGAATCTTCCCAAAAGTAGTTCATGACTGCATATTTGCACACACATGTTGAGGTGAATAATGCAAAAACCTCTTTGTTTGTCTTAGTTGGAGCTCAACGTTGACGGCTCAGTCAGTCACATTTTAACCACAAGGTGGCAGCATTTTGTTTATCTAAAACCTTGCTCACGCTGCAGCTCAGTCATCTGACCTACATCTCCAAACTAACAGGCAGGAATGGAGGAGATAAAAATTTTAAATGGACTGACCATAGAAGTAATTTATTTATTTATCAGCCCAGTGCAAGACATGCATTTTTCCTCAATGGCTCAATGACATGTTATAGGGGTCGGCACGCACAGCCCTGCCACCAGTCCTCAGTAAACCTCAGAACAGTGGGAGGAGGAGAGGCGTGCTGAGCTGCAAGAAAGCAGATGGTATTTGCATCTATGACAGATGCCAGACTACTCTCCAGAATACTAGCACATACAGAGATTGACACACAAAAGTAGGACCACAGAGCAAAGGGTGTTATCATGACCCGGTGAAGACCAGATCACAGCAGTCAACAACCTGAACAACATGAGCCTCGGATCCTGACTGGAGGTCTGCTGATCAGTAACTCTGTGTGGTTGACATTGAGATAAGACCAGTGACCTTGCAGATAAACCATGATAAGATCTCTGTTTGGTGCAACTGAAGACCCGAGGCTAAGTGATGAGGAGACAATATTGTGCGTTTTGCCTACATACTCTCACTGAGGTGCCACATGAATTGCGTGTGATTGATAATGAAATGCTTCCTATTCCATTTTTCCATGTCGTGTTTACATGTTAAAGCTGCCATAAACATCGGTGAAATGTGCAGGTGATAACAGATGCACACCAGGCATCGTTTACATCAATGAAATATTAAAAAAGAAAGCAGTAGAAGCAGAAAATTTCTTAATTCAGTAAAAAAAAAACAGCCCCACATTTGTAATGACCCTCAGTAACTAAATACAACCATCTGAGTCCCATTTGCCCAATAAAGCCAGTATGATCACATTATAAGTTATCATAATATGCAGGTTATCAAACTGCGCTGCAGCCATTTTTAACACCCTGCTCAGTTTTCATGTGTGATAGAACAGAGAGGATCTCCCAGCGGCGGTGTGTCAGCAGCTCTCAGCTCTGTAGTAAAGCTATAGTATTGATTGTTGTGAGTTTTTCTCACACTCTCCTGCCAAAGCAAACGGTTCAGCCAAGAAAAAGTCAAACTGTCCACATTCCTTTTATTGATGCTTTGTTTTGATTGTAAGGGGTTTTTTTTTGTTTGTTTGTTTTTTTGTTGGGGGGGGGGTCAATTCACAGTTAAGTCTGGTTGTGGCTGTGGGCCAACAGTGGCTTCTGTCACCATGCTGGACATGATGAGTGTGTTTTGATGAAGAGCACATGCCGTCCGGTGGATTTAGACAATCTGATGGCTCTGGTGTTTGTGACGTCCTCTCTGTGGTGAGGGTCGGTGGTCTGTCTCAAGACTACGATTTTTAATGAGTAAAGTTTCAGTCTTTACTTCAAGGCTGGAAAATGACCTAATGCAAACATAATAACGGCGCACATAGTGCTTGAATTACGTCGACCTCAGAAATAAGAATGAAAACAGCGTCCTTACTGGGCGAGCTGTTACATAATGTTTGGAGGTCCATTTTTTGAACCAGCGCTGTTCCATTTCAGTCTCAGCTCATCAAACCACGCGGTGCCTCAGGGTACAAGCCGCTCTCAGCGCGGGCAAAAGAGGGTGATTGATGGCCGGATCAATACACGTCCTTGTCGGTCCATTTGAGATCTGCTGCCCCTGGTAATTTCCCGCATCTTGTTTCGGAGTCGGTAAATCAGGACGGAGGAGGACGTGTCCATCGCAGGACCTCCCCTACCGCCCGTCACCATGACAACAGCCGTGGACGGTGGTGGTTGGGGAGCGGAGGGGGGGAGCATGCGGAGCTGAGACAGGTGTTGCTGGGGTTTGCGCATCGCCCGTGAGATCTGTTGGCAGGATGGGAGCTGCGAGAACACCTACGCAACCCCTCCATAGCTTCCCATGCATTCTGCAATTTTGCTTTTTCAAATACGGAATTCAATTAACGCCGGAAAGCCACTGAACGTCGCAATGGTGCACCACTCGGGCTCCATCCAGTCCTTCAAGCAGCAGAAAGGTTGGTCGCTAATGTGATGCTTTCGCGTCCGCTGATGGTTTGCATTTGAGCTGGGTGCGATGTGTGCTGACTTTTCTACTCCAGTTAAATAGTTTGTGGTGCGGCACGATACTCTGATCCATCGGGCTCTCTACTTGCCGTAAGCGTGACGCAGAGTTGGGGGTCTTGCAGCCTCCTCCTCTTGGGATGAAGCCTGCTCCTGAATCCAGTGCGCTTTGTTATGTTAGTTCATGTTGCATTGAAAGTCGTAAATGTTGAGGAGTAGGCTTCGCACATTCCAATTAAAGCAAATATTTCTAAGTGCCACCTTAATTTTAACTAAACTGATCAGGAATTGTTCAAATGTAGAAACATGACAAGCTATTTAAGCCACCTTGGTTACCATACAGTGGATGGTTGCATGACTGGATGACCTTTCCTCACGATTCAGGCACTGCAGATCTTGGAAAGGTTGTTTTAGAAGCGTTTGAACTCACAGTCATGTCCGTGCGCATCAGCTTTCAGGGATCTGCCTAAACACTCACAACAGTACAAGTAGGCTGGTGTAATAATAGAAGCTTATCATGCATGTGCTTTGAGGAAAGATACAAAGCGTTCCACACAAATGTGTGGTGCTAAAGGTGAAGCAGATTGACTGCGTGTGCCCCGCAACTGTCTGGAACAGCTGCACTCAGACTTTGAGGTTTTGACAGTGATAAAAAAAAAAAAAAATGATTTGAGGCTGTTCAGAGTTGCTGTCATGCAGTGAAAGGGAAAATACATCTCCACTCAGCAAGAAATTGGAAAAGCAATTTGAGACATCAGACTCATTTTGTCCATGTTGGTGTCCATTTGGACCGGCAATAACAGAGATTATGCAGCAAACTGTAGAAGAAAGATAATTGATCTCACATATTGGAGCAAATTTCCTCAAATCAGTAACTAAATACCCATGAAGTCATCCATCTGTGTCTTCCATTACAGATAGATTACACTGCTGCTCCAGTATTGATTTTAAACCCTGATAAGTAGGGCTCTTCAGACAACATTAGTGATTCTTTACTACTTAGTGTTAATTATTAATGTGCTGGCTGTCTAAATTTAGAAGAATGGTGAAAAACGTCTCATTTTCTCGCCGACACGGGCTCCCAAATGGGGAGCCGTGACCTGTTTTTGTTCATGTATCTGGCTGAGGGGGATGAAAGGGTCTTTCCCCTGGCTTGTGATGAGAGGACGCTGAGCTGAGCAGCTGCAGTAGAAACCTCATGGCTGAGGGATGCCCTCCTGAAGGGCCTGTAAACTTATCTGCTGTAGCCCATTTCTATTTTGAGAAACTCACAGAGGGAGACAAGAAACTTTTTTTTCCTTCTGCCATGACCGACATGCACAATATGGACTGTACCACATGAATCCAGAACAGCTTTGTTTGGGGCTTTTACGATCATCCAAACAGACATGTTGTGTTTGCACTGTGTTCCATACAGCATTTATTTTTTCTGTGCTGCTATTTCAGAGGAAATCCTAGCTTATAATATTAAACATAATGGAGTGAACCCCTTCCTGGCTTCAGCCCAGCCAACAGGAAACACATAGCAAAACATGATATCAGATTTATGTAAAAATCTGAGTATGGGCTTGAGGGTCCACTCAATATTTCAGTGCCTGCTAAGTGCACCATTAAATCGAAGGCAAAAGAGGTGAATGTTGGCTCACAAAGTCCTGCTCGGGCAAAATTCAGAAATGACTTCCTCAAAGACAATCAACAGCACCCTATGAGAGCATTAAAAGGCTTGGAGCTGAAAATGCTTTTTCACCATTTAAAGGCCGAAGCTCTGTGTTTTATGGACACTGAGGGCAAAGAGCTTTGTTGCTCGAGCCAAGCCGTTATTGCTCGATAGGTAATCAGTAAAATCTGTATAGAAGACGTAAAGGAGATAAATCTCTCTCAAGTTTATCTTTAAAGCTGCCGAGCAGCAGATTAGTGTTTTTTAATATTCAAACGATTTTTTTATTTGAAGAAAGAACAGAGTTTGAAAATGGGCTGATTATGAAAATAAGCACTAGATGTGCGTATAGATGTAATTTTTTTTTGTTCCTGATCAAATGTATAATTCAGTTGGTAAATCTAGAAAAAAAGCAGCCTCATTTGGACTTCAAGACAAAAATGAGTCACAGCCATCTGATGTTATATCCCAGGATTTGAGTGAGTTTCAAATGTTCTTTGGCAGATTAATCATAAACTCAGATTCATCATCAACATGTCGATGAAAGTCGCTGAAACTTAATGACACACTGAACGCTCAGCCTGACAGTGTGTGCTTTAAGCATATCGGGATTTAAATGCAACCTGGTGCTACAATCGAATGCTTAGTGTTAGTCTTTCATAAAGCTTTGTTCATGCCTGTACGGGCTGTGTGTTATTCTGGAGCTGCAGCGATCAGTCGATCAATCGATGACAGTGCTTCTCAGCCAGGGGTACTTGTACACTTAACACTAACAGTTTAATTGTATTAATAAAAGATTGTAATGATAAACACACAACACAGGGGCTGCGGGGCAGGTCAGACAGAAAAGACTGAGAACCAATGGATTAACTGATCAGTTGATCAGTCAATTGAAAAAGAAAAGTTAATCTGCAACAATTAATAAAATCAATGAAGTCATTTTTCAAGCAAAAATGCTGCTTTCCTTTATGTAACATGAGAGTAAATTGAATACTTTGGGGGGTTTGATGTTTTAATGACATCACCGTGTGCTGTGGGCCTTTTTTTTCTTTCTTTTTTTTTACTGTTTTCTGATGAAAATAATGTTTTTCCAGCCTCATATTATCAGCAAACATCAGCCAAGAACGAACAAGCAACTTCCCTTATAGTTTCTAAAGAATTGATTTTGTATATCGGTATATATGTTTTGTATATGCGCACGCGTGCATGTGTGTGTTTGTGCTCTGTTTGTCGGTGGGTGGGATCAGTGGCTGCTGAAGGACTGACAGTCCTCTGTTAAACTACACTTTTTAACTTTGTATGTGTGCATATACAGCCAAAGTGTGTTAACCGTGTGTGTGTGTGTGTGTGTGTGTGTGTGTGTGTGTGTGTGTGTGTGTGTGTGTGTGTGTGTGTGTGTGTGTGTCAGTTCATGTGTAAACCTTTGGTTGCACAGTACTAAGCAGGCCACCTGTCCTCTTATGCAAGCAGGCAGATGGTTTTATAGATACAGACATTAAATTCAGGACATATTTGGGGAGAGCGCATATACAGCATCATCTGTGACTTTACTGTTGAATATTAGGCCAACATCAGCTTTATTTAGGCCTTTGAGGCAAACGTGCCTTTTGTGTAGCATGCCAGGTAGACAAAGAGTTTACAGAATCGCAGAACAAAGAGGCTGTTTTGTTCTGTATGGGTGTGTATGGTCTGGCAGTAACACTTTCACAGTCTTTAAATAGTCAGCGTTTGTTTTGTTGCTAGGTTATAAGAACAATACAGGCAGAAGTTCAGCTGCAGCTCAAACTTATTCTACAGTTCAATCACGTCTGCAGATCATACAGATTTTGGTGACTCGGTGGCACCATGGAACGAAGATGTGTTCACTGAAGACACTGCAGCTCTCATGCTTTCCCTGATGAGGTGCGTACGGATGGACGCAGCAACGGCTTTGCAGAAAATCCTGTGACGTAGTAGAAATCACAAGCAATCAGGGCGCATAAGAAGATAGTGTGACGTTAAAGGATCGGGGGAAAATAGAGATTGAGAGAGAAAGAAGATGTTTAATCTGCTCAAATGATGCAACCCAGAGGTTGTGCCAGGATTATATAATGAGGTCCTGAACCGTTTAAACCATGGGTAAAAATTGCCATCTGCTCTGAGGTGTGCTCACGATCGGGCTGCCTGGCTCTGCTGCACGTGATTGACAGACCAAAGCTGCCAACACTGTCCATGGAGCACATTATTAACCGATTTAGACTGTTTTTACTTTGATATTAAAGTTTTTCTTCAGCATCCCGAATCCTTATGACACCCACTATGATTCAGTATTGCTAAAAAAATAAAATATGAAAACATCCAAGGGGGTGAACACTTTTTAAAGTCATGAAACGGTGTTATGGTCTGTGCCTGTAACCAGATGCTTCATGCTTTCATCACACATTTGCTAGTATGACTGATACAGTGGCAGCAAAGAGAAAAAGAAAAGAATTGACTGAAAAACAAAAACAAAAAACAAACCAAAAAAAGCATCCTAAAGGGACGGTGATAGAGCAGGGGAGAGTACATGAGTCAACTTTGGTCGGTCATTCATCAGATGAAGAGAACTGAGATGGCTCTCTTCTGCTACACTGCCACTTTTGTCCACAGGGGCCGCCAAAATCAGCACAAAATCAAAGTTCCTTGTTGTGGCTTTAGGTCAATAGCTTGTGTCAGTAATATCAGATCTGAATAGTTAACCATGATATATATGATATGATATTATAATTAAGCTGATGAATATCCAATTGAATAGATACATTACTGTTGTGGTAAATCACAAATCGCATGGGAGAATTTAAGTATTTGATTTCTCCCTGTTCTCAGTAGAAAATACAATTATACTTTATATTCTCCATGAAATCTGAAGCTGCAAACCTGCAGTCACAGAGCTAGTGGTGCAGCAGTTATTCGTTTGATAGTTTGATGGTGATCAACTGCAAAGTAAATGTAACTGTAACTTAAACTGCAGCATAAAAATACCTTTACTAGTAAACTTCCTGTAAAGTAATTTTTTAAAGTACGCTTTTATGATGCTGAATGTATATTTAACTCCCGGTCTGTTTCAGCCTACGCAGGATGAACCTGCGAGAACAAAAATGTATTTGAATTTCAACATTTTGAACTTCATTTTCACATTTGTACCGTGCATTGAATTGAAATATCTGTAAATGTCAGTATCTAGTTTAAACACGATGCAACCCAAAGCATAGATCAGTCATCGTTATTCATCCTTGGTCAGCAAGAATCACTGGTGTGCCTCAAGTACCAACCATGTAAGGGAAGATATGAGCTGAATATTCAGTGGCTGCTAATGATGTGGTTCTAAATACTCCTTGTGAACTCGGCTCCGTCTATGTGTTCTTTGATGGGACGCCAGGCGGAGGATGAAACACACTTAAATTGCCTGCCGAACGTTTCTGCAGGAGGTGCTCCTGGCCTCGCCTCAGTCCTGCCTCCACGTGATAATTTTTATAAACACACCACAGCAGTATTTTTCTGTGTGTATGTTATTTTTTCTTCTTAGCCCATTTTAAATAGCAGAGATCCCTGAAATGCACTCTGTTGTGCTTTAAAAGGTCCTGATGCAGAATGTTCCTCAGTTGAAAACTGTGATGCCCAAAGTGCTATGGGCTGAACATGGATGAATAATTGAAGGTATGGAACGAGGAAACACAGAGGCATGATGGGAAACAGCCCACTGACCTGAATTCTCTGTTGTGCGACATCCTTGCAGATAATGTCTCAATGCTTTCATTTCTGCTCGTGTCTCTCACGGCGATTGTGGACGAACCTGACTAAAAGCAAAAGTAATGTTTCTTCTTCCACGTATTGGGCGGTTTTATCTCATTGTTTTGCTTCCTCTGCTATCTGACAGCTTGTAATTGATCATAAAATCCTTGACGTTTTTCAAATTAAATGTTTGTTCTTCCAGCTGGCTCAGAGTAGATTGGTGACAGCAGCACAGAAACACACGGAGTGCTGTGCCAGGGATATGCTCGCTTGTAGATATACAGTACACACTATATTCACTATATATATGTGTATATATGTGTGTGTGTGTGTGTGTGTGTGTGTGTGTGTGTGTGTGTGTGTGTGTGTGTATATAAGTATATACAATATCATACCTACACACACAAAAAATCAAAACCAAATCCTTTTAATCTCACATCACTAGACTGTCATGGACAAGCTGCACAGGAGAGATCCAAATCCTGGATCACGCCCTTCCCTGAAGCTGGTCCAGCTCCCCCTCAGATGAGCCTGAGTGGGTGTTTGTGAAAGCACACACAGGTTTGTCGTCAAGGCCCCGTGTCACGCTGATGCAGAGGAAATTCGGAGGTGTTTTTTCCCATCGCACCTCACCGTGTCCACTCCCTGGGCCTTTATCTGTTTTCTTTTTTATCCGTCTCTCCTGCGTCCCTCCTCCTCCTCCTCCTCCTTCCTGTGCAGGACTGGAACCCATTGACAGCCCACAGACTCCCATATCAACTGACACACACACATGCACATGCAGTCCATGCACACACACACACACACACACACACACACACACACACACACACACACACACACACACACATACACACACACAGGATTAACTTTTTCCTGATAAACCAGTTTCAGCCAGCGCACAGCAAGATTAAACTCAGGATTTCACATTAGATGAACCCTTTATATATTTATATAGACTTACACAATGCACTGTCTTCAGAACAACTGCTCTGACCGTGGGACCGAGTTCACCGAGTCTGCCTGCACGTGAAAATGAAGCCAAAGCTCCGAACTGGGCAACGATTGTCAGATAATCATTATTATATCCTATATATCCGCAGAGGCTGAGAGATTTGAACAGTTAGTTTCTGTCCATATCCACGTGCTCTGAAATTTCCATGGAAGCAATTTCACACAACACCAACTCCGTCCAATTTGTGGGTCTATTTTAAACTTCGACAGTCCTTTGGGACCACCAGGCCTCGCCTCTACAGGCCCATTAACTTGCTCTGCTCTGATATATTGTCTCCAACATGTTGAGCCTTGCCAATGTGTGCTGGGATTATCTAGACCACCTGCTGTCCAGTAAATGTACCTTATTGGCAATACATAGCAGCAACCATTCTCTATGTATTGATCAGCATAATGGAGTGAAAGTAGGCAGGTTCTTCTAACAGGTCATATTAAAAATATGGCACTTTAGGCTTCTGGCCTCTTGAATGGAAGCTCACAGCTTGCACTGCTTTACCAGCCAGTCATAAAGCATGTTGTTGCTGACAGAAACAAACCCTCTTGCTCACTGGTCCATAAAATCTTTGGTTTCTGAAATGTCATTGCAAATGTATTTGGGGCAACGTCACTCTTTACAGACTAATAGGTCAGCAATCTGCAGCTCAGTATTGATTTTATGTATTGGATTTAATGGAATTGATGAAATATGAAAAACAACGAAGCAGAACTGAATGCCTGTATACCATAGAAATTATTAAAGCACTATAAGTCAAGCATTGTTGTTAGCCTAAAGACAAATGATCTTTCTGACATGGACAAATAGTTCTATTTAAAGTTTACTCATGGTTTCATGCTTTTGCACTTAAAAGAGTTTCATATCAAACATTTTTTACAAAAATCTATCCCCTGAGTAGAGTGAAATCCAGCTGCAAGCAGTTTCAATGCATATTTTCAACGCAGTTTCTACACATTTCACTTTCTCAATTATTCATTTCGTAGCTTTTAGCAGGAGCTTGCAGCTTTCATTCATTTCATATCTGTGGGGCTGCACAGGAAATAAACAGCGTGATTAGTGGTTCCCTTGGGTCCCCAAGCTCACATATTTAACTGGCTCCATTCTCACCCAACAGCACTGGGAAATCCCATTGAGATCAATGTCGGGAGAATGAGTTATTGCGCAGCTCGCAGCATGGACCCCCAGGTTACAGAGAGTGAATTATCAAGGCTGCTGAACATTTCAGGAAGGTCACTGAAATGATCCCTAACTAGAGGTGAAAAGAAGTCATGTTCCCATTTGAAAGAGACCGCCTCATTTCATGAATTAATATGTGAGGAGCTGCAGCGCTGGAGCTGCTGCCTGGTGTGAAGGTCGGGTACGATGTCCTGCTTTCATCGCTGGACATTCATTATCGTTATTAACCTCTGAGCCTCTCTTTACAATTTAGAATTACACTGTTGTTGAGCCACCCATTCAACAATCTGTCAGCCCCACAATCACCACATTGCTCTTTTATCGCTGAAATCACCTTGAAAATGACCTCTGCCGGCATTAATAAAACAATGACATGCTAATGAGAAAGCTACGTAACAGCACAAGTGAATGCTGTTCTTCCATGTTTCTATCTGAAACTGGTTTAAGCACTAACAAGCGCATTGAGGTAATTTCGTTTTGTGGTGCACCATCATGCTGCTGTGTGTGATTTGATGGAGGGGGAGTGCGCAGGGTTTTAATGCACTCTGCTATGAAGGGCAGACATTATCACAACCACTGTAGCCCATAAAATAATGGACCAGTTGATGAGTGAAGTGATTTCTCTCTCCCTCCATTTTTCCACTCACATAAATGTATTTTAGATAAAGTTTCCTGGATTTTATTTGTCTGTTTCTTTTTGTTAATTGACATTTATGCATTTTTTAAGTGACTGTTTAAATGATAAACAAGCAACAAAAATGCCAGAATAGAGCAATAAAAGATAAATACATAAATATGAGTGAATGGACTGTTGCATTGAAGTGCTGAAGTTGCACCTACATTAGCTTACATTAGACTCCGAGGGGCACTCCAGTGATTTAGTAGTGCACTTTCATAAAGTAGGAGTGCCTCTTTCACACTTTCTATCACTGGAGCTCGTCAATCAGCTGTTTGGCTACCAGCTGACGAGAAGCAGTCATACTCCTGCGGATGTAATGACCTGACGCTCCTCCCTCGGCTGGTACCTTCATGCTGCATTGGCAACTTCAACCTCCACCTTATGTAAAACATTTTTATCGTGTTGACTTCAGTGTTGACTGCAGTCGTGCATCCGTTCCCAGCGGAGGTTCATTATCTCTGAAGTGTCTCTGACTAGAACACATTTTATTCATCAGTGTAAGCACATCTACATGATACAAGCATGACATAAATGTATAAATATATATGGATATTTTACGTATTTTATTAAAGAGACTGACAAATAGACCTCCACTGTCCCTCTCCTCCGCAGGCATGCACACCAGCATCAGCGAGATCCTGAAGGAGAAGAGCCTGAAGCCGTCTCGCCGCAGCCTGCCCTGCCTGGCCCAGAGTCAGACTCATCCAATCAACCTCAACCACTTCCTGTCTGTGCCACTGAGCCCGGAGCCCAAACCAGAAGTCGAGGGTCTGAGTCAGAGCATCAGCACCTCCTGCAGCCTCCTCCCCCCACAGACAGGTCAGTCTGCTGACAGGACGGCACTTTCAAAGTCAAACTTACAGACATCTTGCTGAACCCTTTAGTGGATAAGATGCATCAGTCATGAAAGAGCATACTAATCGATTGCTGTCTCTGTGCAGCAATCAATTAGTATTTTTCTGCCAAATTATTCAATTGTAATGAAGCTTACATTTGTGGATCTGGCAGCATGTGTTGTGTTACTGGTGACAGCTTTTATTATCTGTATTGTGTGTAAAATTATTCTCTCCACACTCCACATCGACTGTATTGAATGTTATGCTCAAGAGGAAAGGAGTTGATACATCACACACACACACACACACACACACACACACACACACACACACACACACACACACTACACACATTTTCAAAATGTTGACATTTCAGGCGTGTGCATGCTATTGATTGAGTAGATTGTGTTATTGTTGCAAGGGATTTAGAAAACACCACCATGATGGTGCTGGTGGCAGTGAGGTGTGAGTGAGTCTGAGCGACATGCTGTTGCAAGGACAAACAATACATCTCCATATGAGCTGGTAAGATGGAAACGCCTGTTTTTTTTGGGGGGGGGGGGTCTTAATAACATCTTCAAGAATATTCAGAGGAGACTGACAGTGAGGGCTCTATTTTTGCCATAGTACAAAGTGAAGCAGCAACAACAAGTTGGCATTTGCCTGACCTTGAAAACACCATTTGCCTGACCCTTTGGTATTTCACTGGGTGCAGGAAGTGCAGTGTGCGAAACTGGGAGGAGGGGTGCAGTTTCAAGCAGATGAGAGAGGTGGAGGTGTTTTTGGATGTTGTGCTGAAAATAGACGTCTGAGGAAGAGGTCTGTTCTCTCTTGGCCTGAGGAGGATGTAGACAGAAGGAGAGAGTGAGAACAGGCCAGCCAGTGTGGGGTCACGAGACAAGGACACGACCCATCAGCAGCTTCCCACCTGTTAACACTGACAGACGTGTTGGAGAGGTCATAGCTGGATGCACCGCAGCAAGGGGACAAACCCGGAGTGACACACCATTTTACTGTTATTGTGCTCATTTTACTGATCAATTTTACTCCGAAAACTTGATGTTATTGTAAGTAATGACAGCTCCCACACACTGAAAGCTGATCGGTTACGTACTGAAGCACTTCACTGAAACGCTTCACATCACATGACTCCTTGATGTGTGAAAAAACAGCATGTTCCAGCAGCGTTAATTCAGACTGCGTTTGGATTCTTTACAGCACCCCATGTTGCCCAAAGGTCTGAGTCATTTTTCAGCACATTTGACATTTTTATCTCCAAATCCAAATGGACTGTGTTGGCTTTCAGTGTGTGTGTGTGTGTGTGTGTGTGTGTGTGGGGGGGGGGGGGGGGGGGGGGGGGGGGAAGAAACATTGAAGAAGAAACATTGCAGCAATCAATCAGTTTTAATGCCTTTCAGTCTGATGTTTTTGATTGTTTCTCGTTGGTCATTGATATATTAGTCCTCTTTGTTATTGAATGAAATGAATACCATTTTTCACTTTTCTGAAGAGATGTGGTGATTCTAAAGATGATCACACTGCTCAGTTGTGATCTTAAAATAGACAGAAGGCAGAAGGACAGTTTTGTCTCCAATCCCAGCCTGGATGAGGGAAGGCGCTGATTAAAATAAAACCAAGAAAAAGAAGAATAAACCTGTCACAGCTAGTGATTTTGCATTAAAACATTAAAAGTCACGGCCCAATAATGCTAACACACACTAAAACACCAAACACAACTTCAGCTCCGTAATGAAACTGTTTGCCACAGTGATTTATGAGCTTAGAGAAAACAAGATGAACAAATGCAACTTTTTTTTTGTCCTCAGTTAACACCGAGCTCATCTGGTGGTAATAAACACATTGGTCTGGAGACATGAGCCAAGCTGTCACACGTGTTGGAGAAGACATAACCTAACCGTAACCCTAACCTGTGCTGTGCTGTACTTGTCTTCCTGTCGCTATAGGATGTAAACTTTGTGTCCATGTCATGCAATTAGAGCTGCAAGTATGATGAAATTTAGACAATCAGTCATTAGTTAAGCCCCTCATAAAAGCACCACATACTATTGAAAATGGAAAGGCTTCCACATGCTGGGTCAGAAACGAGTTGTTCGTCAGACAGACTTTGTCAAAAAAGGGAATCTGATAAGGTTTCAAAACACAGAGCCTCTAAAGCAGTTAGAAAATCCTTGGTACAATCTGAATTGTCTCTCTTGCCTCACAGCGTGGGTTTGCTTAATTTTGTTTGAGCACATCAGTGGGATGCATACAGATTCAGGGATGAAGGAAACACGATTGGCCCTCTTTCAACATCAGTGCACGATCTGTTCGACGGCATCAAGGTGTTGCTCTCAAGCTTGCGCCCACATTTGAATAACTTGGATTTGTATTTAGCTCGAATGGAATTCAATATTGACAGGTGGATTTGTGGGAATATTGACTTGAGCAACAACAAAAGAGTTAACGCAGGTAAGAATCACTGTCTCACTGATCGTGCTGCGTCTGTGTGCAGCAGAGCATGGCAAGGATCACTACGTGGAGGAGTCAGAGACTACGTGTGAAACAAGGGCAGACGAGTCGTTCCTGCTGCAGAAGCCTGTCACCCGTGCTAAATTAGAGGCCCGCGCAGATTCACTTCAGGTACCCGCTAATCCACAGTTATTGCCACGAATGCAGTGATTTTGTCACTGAACCACTGAGAAGTTTCAAGCATTAGCAGTCCTGTGTTTAGTAAAACTCAGAGGTTAAACATTGTCGCTGCAGGGAAAGAGTCCAGCTGCTTCCTCTGGGCTGTTTTTCCGAGATGGGAAGAAGCGCATTGACTACATCCTGGTTTACAAGAAGTCCAGTCCACAGGTGGAAAAGAGGTGCACCTTTGAGAAGAATTTACGGGCCGAGGGTCTAATGCTGGAGAAGGAGGTAAACCGTTTGGATTTGGTTTAAGACCTCCGCTTGATTTCTCAACTTATTTCTAAAGCTGCTGTGTTTCTGTTTTAATTTGAAAGCCCTCCCTGACGAACAACGACATCATGTTCGTGAAGGTTCACGCTCCTTGGGATACGCTTTGCAAATACGCAGAGCAGATGAACATCCGAATGCCTTTCAGGTAACAATTAGAGGAAACAGATTGTACCTTTAACTGTTGAAAGTGTTGAGGTCAGCTGTATCAGTGGCTGGCAGCTTCATCCTATCTCTCTAACTTTTTTTTTTTTGTTCTTCTTCAAGGAAAAAATGTTACTTTACAGACTGGAAGAGCAAAACCTTGGGCAGGTAAGTAGATTTAAGGTATAGGATTATTTTCCTCCGTTGCTCTCCGGGGGCAGAAAGCTGGATGCCTCAGTGTATCTAATGAAATTCATGAGTGGCACAGCTGCAAGGCTTCAGTGGTAATGTGAGCTGCGGATGGTGTTTTACGATTGAGGTTATCATTCACCTCAGGAGAAAACAGAAACACAGGAAGTTTTAGTCCACCCAGCCACTGAGTGAGCATTAATTAGTCCAGGTTTGATCAACCCTTTACTCAGACTGGGAGTAAATATACAGTATTTACAAAGTCAGGGATGAATTCAAGTGGTTGCAAAGTGCAATCAGTGGTTGAGTGCAGCTGATTTTGCCAGAAGCGCTGTTATGTTTGTTTAAATGAATGTGCTTAATTAAACTTTCTAACCTTTTCAAAAACCACGGTCTCCTGCACGTCAGGGAAATTGTTATGAGTACGATACTATAACTCGCCCACACTGACTGTGCTTTTCTATAAGATACTTGACAGGTATTTCTATAAAATACTCGTGCAGTTCCATTTATTTCAGTCAAATAAATGCAGCCGCACAGGCTTATTTGCATACTATTTTTAGAGAGACACTCTTGCGCTTTGATGTGATATTCAAGTGTTGTCCAGGCTCTGCACTGGACTCTGAATTTCCACCTCTTCATCTCGCTGGAACACAGATAGGATCAACAAATCACTGAAAGAGGTTCACTGCAGCGTTTTTTGTTTTGAAAAGCTTTGGTGAACATACTGCATCTACATTTTAATTCTGTAAAGTCTGCAAACCCTCTTCTACTTTAAAGACCTGTTTTCTCATTTAAGATTACTGACTATACGTGATCGGCATGGCCCTGCGTGAGCTCAGTATTTTCTGTCAAAACTTTGAGCAGTTTTGGATATTTCATGTGAGAAATTTGCATATTTTTTGTTTTGCTTTTGCTCCTCTCACTAGTTTGAAGTGGGTGAAGCTCAGTTGTAAAAAGGAGATGTCACATATTTCCACGCAGCAATCAGGATTTAGCAACATGTCACCACTGTCAGTCAAATCTGATCACATCACACCTCTTCAGTCCTGATAAAGCAGATTAGCTGAGTTACATAGAGAAACATGTCGGATTTAAAACCAGTTCATACATTTCACAGCATTGTTTTTCACTCCAGTGATGAGAAGTAACTGGAACAGCAGCAATGATGGCAGAAGCTTATATGTAAGCTTTGAATGAGCCTTTCTAAATCTTTGAATAGGCAACAGTTAGTGAGGTGTGATATTACTGGTCTTGAAGGACTGCTGGTTTCTGTCCAGTAAACTGCAAACATGATGTGACTCAGTGCTTCCACCGTTTGACTCCATCTGGGACAGAGCTTATTGTCACTGTTAACCAAGATTGGTGCAGCAATAAATATGCCTGTTTTAGTGTTTCATGATATTTCACCATTTAACTACCCTGTATGTTTTAACGGTCATGCTCTGACGACACGCACACATACTGTTCACACACTGCGCAGACAAAAATCACACAGACAAGTATCACTCGCCCACCTGTCCAAGTGAGAACAAAGCGCTTTTAAATCTTGTGTGAGAGTGATCTTAGTCATTGTGAACAATGGCCACCATTATGTTTTCCTCAGAGTTCCTGCAGTCTTTCACTTAAAGCTGCTCTGAAAAGAAAGATCCATGGGCTTATGTGTTTACTAATGGTCTGTCATGAACTCGCCTCCCTGAAAAACTGAACAAATGGGCCGTGTGCAGGTGCTGACATCTTGCTGGCTTGATGACATTACTTTCTGTACAGTAACTGTCCCCTTCACAACAACATTTATAAAATGCTCTGTGGCAGCAGTGTGTTTACCTCTCGAAGTCTCATTTATATTCATTCGAGCCGTATCAGAGCAGAGCCTCAGATTCATACAGATTCAGGGATGAAGGAAACATGATTGGCCCTCTTCAGCATCAATGCACGATCTGTTCAACAGCATCAAGGTGTTGCTCTCAAGCTTGCGCCCACATTTGGATAGCTTGGATTCGTATTTAGCTCAAATCTAATTCAATACTGAGAGTTGGATTTAGGGAAATATTGATTTGAGCAACAACAAAAAAGAAAAAAAACTGTCTCACTGATCGTGCTGCGTCTGTGTGCAGCAGTGTGTTTACCTCTGCAAGTCTCATTTATATTCATTCAAGTCATATCAGAGCAGAGCCTGACAAATTAGACAGAGACCCGTCCAGCAAATCTGGAGAAGCATTAGATTAGATTAGATTAGATCAGCCTTTATTGTCTCCCTTTGGAGGAATTTGCATTGGTCACTGGAGACACAGATGATGTGGCGGCACATATTTACAATCAAACTACAGTTAACACACAGTTTTACACCCAGATCTTAAAATACCAGAACAAACTGTGCACAAGAATACTGCATGATGCCCTAAAACAAGATATTGCACAGATACCATATATTGAAATATTGCATTATTCCCTATACTAGGATATTGCACAGATACCATATATCAAAATATTGCATTATGCCTTACACCAAGATATTGCACATTCCCCTCAATAAGAGCCTTAATGCATTTAGCTCAAAGCATCTGTGTGTACAGCCTCACAGAGCTGCTAGCATGGCTATGGACTCAGTCTTGTTTCTATTTTTTTAAGTTATTTTTGCATTAAAAGGAGATAAAACTTAGGAAATCAATGCATGTCCTCAGACTTGACCTGGTCCTTAAATCTTGACTAATATGAAAAAGCAGAATTATCCTTCAAATTGGATTTAGCAAGCTGTTATTCTGGATCAGTGACTCCCAGGCTTCATGAGTCATGAGCAGCATGAAAATGAAAAAAAAAAAAAAAAAAAGTCAGCAGGGTGTACATGTGCGTGTGTGAGAAAGTGTTTTTAGCGGGTGTGAGGTGGTGCGAGCTCATTGTATGAGGGAGAAAAGGTTAGGAGCCACTGTTCCATGTCAAAGAAAACAATCTTCATGTTAATCTGTGCCGTTAATCCCGTTCCTCTGTGTGTCTGTGCAGCAGGTTTCATCTGAGATGTCGTCAGATAAAGAGCTGGCTTCCCAGAAATCCCATGAAGCTGGACAAAGAGGCCTTGCCTGACCTGGAGGAAACCGACTGCTACACCGCTCCCTTCAGCAGAGCACGCATGCATCAGTGAGGAGGACACATACACAGTCATGAATGCCAGCACTCAAACTCACACACTTGATCAGAGTGTTACACGCTGTAACGGCAGTGTCTGCATCAGTAGTGTTAGCTGATGTCTGTCCTGCTCTGCATCCCTCGTTTCCCTCTCATCCATTCATGTTCTGAGCTGTGACTGTGGAGCTTACAAACCAGCAGATGAAATGTGCATAATGAAGTCTTGTATACTTTCTGTTTTTGAGCCAGAACTCAGAACGATGAAGACGAGTTGATGATAAATAAGATATCGAAATATAGCAGCAGATGTCCAAGAAATGATCAGATTTCTCCCCATTCCTCTTTTTTTTTTTCCATTTTCAAAGCATCTCTTTGATCAAAGACATCAGCTAATCTCATTTGTCAGTGAATCGTTTCCACTTTTCCTGCGCTTGTCAGCATTGACAGCTTTTTTTGGGGGGGGGGGAAATAATGAACACGAACTTTACATCACGATTCGAGTTTTAATGAATGAATTATTATTCTCATGCTCAGCTCTCATTAAAGGGGTGATACTGATATACTGCTACATGATCTGAAGGGGTGTCCTGTTATTTCTGTCCCAGCTTCACTATCAACAATAGAGAGACCTTCTTTTCCAATTCCACCAGAAGCAGAATAGTCCATCATGTTCTGCAGCGCACCAAGTATGAGGATGGAAAATCGAAGATGGGTAAGGCACTGCACATGCTTCTTTCTCTTCTTGCTCCTCTGCCACCAAACAATGTTTATAATAGTGACACATTAGTGGCAGGGGACTCCCATGTCCATTGGCATATAATGATGTCCATGTATCATCATATTTAAGACAACTACTCAAAAAAATAACTTGTTTTTCTGTTTGTTTCTGCGGCTGTTTTGTAGCTTTACTCAACAGCAACTTTAGTGTTACACTTTACAGAATGAGCCCTAAATAATTAATGCGCTTTGGTGTCGAAGGAGCAAAATACAAACAATAAATTCAATAAAACACAATAATTTAGCCTTTATTCCTCTCTGTGTTTATTGTGGCCTGCCATCAGGGGCACCAGTGAAAGATACTCGATTTTGCTCTTAATTTGACTTTAGAGGGCGATATCACGGTGGTGGGGAGAATTATGCCTGTGTTGTTTTGCTGTGGGTGATTAAAATGTGCGCTGAGCTGTCGGTATCCTCCAACTTGTGGCTGATCCCTCCTCTCCTTCTGGCTGTTGGTTTATTTTTATTTATTTATTTTTCGATATCAGCTGTTACCGAACTGTCTGTCCACTCCCACACTACTATCTTGTCCGACTGCTACCGACATGTTTTGCTGATTAAAGTTTGGCCTTGAAGGGCTGGAACGGATTTTGCATTAATATTTTAATGCTGTTGACCACTCTACTTTCCAACAAATAAGATCAGCTCCGCCACAAGAGTGGAAAATCCTTTCCAAATCCACCCCTCCCTGCTCCTGCTCTCACTATCTATGGTTTCAGTCAGGGGATGACAATACAAAGGAACGTGCTTCTGTCCTGTGAATAATAACATACACTCCAGTACCAGTACCTGCAGACAATTCACTTTGTTTATTGTGAGTGAGACCATATTTTACACCATGTAATTATGGTCCAGCAAAAATGATAAAGGTTATTTTGAAGTGCTGACAGCTATTTGAAATTCTAACCTGAGTGTTTTAAGCCTCTCATGTGCTTGTCTAATGCAGCCTGTCAGTTACATAATGTAGTAAATTGTTATGACTCTGGAAGTGTGGGTTTAAATGAATCTCTCACTGGACCCCTCTCTCAGTTATGACCGGCGCTGAATTTTTAATGTGGTGTCCTTTTGCTTTCCTGCCTGGTGTGTTGGCGTCCTTTGACATGACATCATTTATTCTGCTGTAGGTATCAACCGCTTATTGGGCAACAACACATATGAGGCTGCCTTTCCTCCTCATGAGGTGAGAGATTTTTTTATATTTGTGCTGAAAATCTGGAGAGGCTCACACATTGTCAAATGGTGAAATTCCTTCTGTGATGCAGACTTTGCTCTGTCTCATCAGGGTGGTTATAAGAGCAGACATCCAATTAAGACTCACGGTGCCCAGAATCACAGGCATCTTCTGTATGAGCGCTGGGCCCGCTGGGGAATCTGGTACAAGTACCAGCCTCTGGACCTCATCAGGTAGGCATGCGGCTCTGAAGCAGGAGGCACAGGATCATGAGCTGTTCTTGAGCCTTGTTCTGTCTTTGGTCGAATTCAGGCTGTGTTGTCTAAATAGAATAAATAGTGACCCAGTTGCTCATTTCCCTGTATAAAGTACATGATTATAAGGATATCTAGGTTTCTAAACAGTCTGCTGTCTGGACGGACTCCCTCACATCCCAGGACAGTCTGGTATTTCTGAACTGATGCAGTTACTTTATCAGTAAAGGACCCACTTTAGTTTATGGCTTAAACTAAATGGCTGGTTTATGACTGGATAGTGCAATGTCTTTTCTGTCTTATCACCAGTAGAGGAAGAGTAGAAGGAGTGACAAGGAAAAGTTTGACTCTTTGTGAGATGCACTTCTTCACTTTCTTGCCCAGAGTTAGATGAATAGCACTAGAGTTAGATCAATAGCACTCTCATGTGTTAATTACAGAGCTCGAGCTGGGATGCGGTAAGCTTAGCTTTGCATAAAGATTAGAAACAGGGGAAAATACACTCTACATAACTCCATCTGAAACCACAAATTTCCATTTATATTGCTGGTGCAGATTAAACAAACATGATATAACATGTTATTTATTGAGCTTTGGAGGTGCTGGTAGGCAGATTCTTTAAAGTGTGGACAGAGCCAGGCTAGCTGTTTCCTCCTGCTTCTAGTTCCTGTGCTAAGATTGGCTGATTGTCGCTTGAGATGACATAAATTTGTCAATCGTCAGTGAAAGCTGTTAAAAGGGAGCTATCCCTTCAGCATCCCCAGTTGTATTGTGGAAATTTTACAAATCAATAAGCAGATCTGTTTTATGGCAATGTTGGATTCAAAGTGGCTATTATGGATATTTTTCCAATAACACATTGTACAATAATAATCTATTATAATTATCATCTGAATCTTCAGCTCCCCTTGGCTTTGCTCACTTCACTCTCATCTCTCTGATAGCGCTGTTAGGCACCTGACTACAGTGAAAAATCCAAAAAAATCCACTGCACACTACCTGCTAGCACCAAAATGACAAACAGACACCGTTTGCAATTAGCTGGTGAACATAGTAGAGCATTTAGCAGCTAATCAGCCTGAAATTTCCCTCAGGAGTTGGTAGGGATCAAAAACAGAGCTAAAAGAGAGTGACTTACATTCATCAGGTGGACGGAAACATGACTCCAAATTAATGATAATATATAAATAAAATTATATCTACTGTACTGTGATTGAAGATTTTATCCATATCACCTACTCCTACAGTACATCTTGGTGACAGAAACCTAATGCTAGTGTGCATATAAACAACCTCGGGGAGGGTTTGTTGACACTCTTTGTCTCAGTCAGCCTTCCTCATTGTTAATGCAGCGCTGCATACATGCTGGAGAGTTGCCTGATACAGCTAATTTCCACTGAGCTGCTTTGCTGGAGCAGATGTGAAATAAGCGTCTTGCTCAAGGGCACCTTGACAGCTGTGGTTTGGGAAGCAGATGCAGTTACTGATTCATTTCCCACCACAGCATTACACTGTGTGACCTTTCAGCCCAGCAGCCTCCCTGTCCATTACACTACCAGGACGTCCTCACAGTACACTAACTACACCCACAGCTTCACTGCACGTGGCCATGTTTAATTTAACAGTCAACACACTTTATTGGTGAGTTTTTATCGCTCCGTCTCTGTGTCTCTCACCCAGGAGGTATTTTGGTGAGAAAATCGGGCTTTACTTTGCGTGGTTGGGCTGGTACACCGGCATGTTGATCCCTGCTGCCCTGGTTGGTGTTTTTGTCTTCCTCTATGGTCTCTTCACGATGGATTCAAGCCAAGTCAGGTCAGTCCACACAACCTGCATACCATTAATGTAGAATGTGTCATTTAAAACATGTATATTCTTGATTGTTGCTGTCATTTCCTGATTCATTGTCTCATCAGTAAAGAGATTTGTGAAGCCAATACGACCATCATGTGTCCGATGTGCGAGGACACCTGTGATCCATGGACACTGAGCGACAGCTGTGTCTACGCGAAGGTCAGTGCAGCTCTGATGTTTTTCCGTAGTCACAGCATTTCAGTGTGTCAGAGTCCCTCGATATCCTCTGGCAACAAAATTTTAAGGTCCAAAAACTCTCATGACCTCACAAACTGGAGTATTTACTGAAGGAATTGTGATGTTTTTGAAACCTATTTTATTTCATTCTTATTGAAGATTTGAAACAAAAATCAATATTTTAAAGATTTGGTTTGACATTTTTGGAAATATACTTAATGACTTTCTTGCCAAGACTTAATTAAGAAGATCAACCCCACTCTCGCATCTGTCCATTGAATCTACATTTGAAAATTAAAGCTACAACCAGCAGCCGCTTAGCTTAATTTAACACAAAGACTGGAAAGAAGGAGAACTGGTTAGCCTTCTTTCCAGTCTTTATGCTAAGCTAACCTGTCTTGCTCCAGGCTGCAGCTTCATATTCACAGTACAGACGTTGCAGTGGTATTCTTTAAGAAATCTCTCACATGAGGCCGCAAACTCAAGGATGAGAAACTCCGAAGTACGTTGTTGTCATGAGAAAGTCCTGACATGTATTTGACAAAAGAAAAGCTGTTGAAATTCAAACTCTATTGAAGTCAGAATTGTAAAGTCACTATTTCAGGAAGCACGTCTCAGAGCAGCTCTCCATGTGTTTGTTTTTCTAGGTGACCCATCTGTTTGATAATGGCGGCACTGTGTTCTTTGCTATCTTCATGGCTATTTGGGGTAGGCTGCTTCTGTTTGTCCCTGAATTTGTGAACACTTGTTGTATTATATGTTCCTCGCTTGATACGAGCCCTTCTGGAATTCAAATCTATTTATACAATAGTGTGTCAGTGCTCACGCTTCCACTCTGCACTCGGCTCCTCCAAACACATGAAGCTTTTCAGCTGAGAATTCCACACGGCAAACACTCTGCCGTCCAAATACTGGAGATCTTCACTCTGAACACATTTGTCAGCGAAGAAGTCACGCTCAGGTTTCTCTGACTGAGTGTGTGCGCTTCCACTGCTGTCCTGATGTAATTAGTCGGATAATTAAACATTTCTCCAGAGGAGGCTGTATCAGTCATATTGGTATATTGCAGCTACGGTTCCCACAGCTATAATATGTTTTGTAATGTACAGTGTGAGTGTTACTGTGCAGCACTCTGCTCAGATCCATATATCTGCCAGCGTGGTGAATAATCACCTGTGCCCGGAGGGAACACTTGGCACATTGTGTTCTGAGTTTTGGCTAAATGAAGGCCAAGGAGAGCTGGAGAGCCGAGGGAGGTCCAGCCAGCCTCGCAGACTGAGGTCTGTACCTCCGAATCCTCCATGACGGCTTTTGGCAATGTGGACCAAAGCAGCAGTACTGCGCCACTGAGCGAATGCTCTCCAGCTCTGCTGTGTGTGAGAGTGCATGTGCGAGATAGAGATGAAAAATTGGTTGGCCCAAGGGACCGAATGTAGGCATCTGAGAAGGCTGCTTTTCTCTCTCTTTAAACAAAAGTGGGTCAAGCTATATTAAACTTCAGCATCTATAACAGCACCGAAAGTTGTTCTGACTGAGGATTCACATTCTGGTGCTTTTTAAGGCCACAATCCCTTTGTGTCCCAAATTTATCTTCATCACTGCAATCATTTTGCTTTACTTTAAATGCATGTTAAAAATAGTGCATGGGGCTGCAACTAACCATTATTGTCGAGTAACTGCTGTTATTTTTTTTTTTCAAAATAGTAAAAGATATTCATCACAAAGCCCAAAATAATATGACGGTATTACTATGTTTTGTCTGAGCAACAGACTAAAACCTTAAAATATTCAGTTTACTGAGAATTGTTTGACTCAATTACTGAAATAGCTGATTTCTCTTCTGTTGATTGACTAATTGATGAATCAGTTAATAGTTGTTTCAGCTCCAAACACGTGCAATAAGTTGATGATGCACAAAGAAAAGCTGTGTTAAGGCTGCACAGGGCTGATCAAATACTCAGTTTTCGTGAGACATTCGTCCACCTGCTCCAAAAACACACGTATACAATGTTTATGTCTAATGAAAACGGACAAAAGGGCTGAATCAGTAGTTACAGCGTGCTGCCCATCATAGATCACAAATTATTGCAACGGTCTTTTCCACTCGTCTGTCACTGTATTTGCAGTAATGCTGTTGTGGCACATTTTTCCACATTTATTGAACCATGTAAGTGTGGATTCTGAAGCGTGCGTGCCATACAGCCTTTACAATGTCCTTTTTTCTGGTGTTATGTATCTGTAATGAATCAGCATATATGAAAAGTCTTGACAGAAAAGATTACGAGCACGAATTTCTGGTGTTGTGTGCAGCTCAAGTCACAATAGAGTCCGACACAAAGGAAACAATGCCTCCAGACTAAATTCTGCCCACAGAGAGCTTTACTTCTGAAGTCTTTCGACATAGAATGGATCTCGTCTGACAATGAAATGATTTGGGGGTGAAACATTGCACAAGGAAAGCCTGTTTGCTGTTGCCACATTTCCTTCACTTCACCACGGGAGTCTGGGAACTGATGGCTGTAATCAGTTTCCATAATGGGCCATGCATGCCACTGCAGCCTGTGTTTCACTCAGGATGTCTGACTATGATGTGGTGTTAATGGGCCTCTGCAGTCACATGCTTATCAATCATACTGTGTGCTGCATATCAAAGTTGATCAATAATGCGACTGATTCCTCATCCCCTCTGCAGCCACTGTATTCCTGGAGTTCTGGAAAAGGAGGAGGGCAGAACTGACTTATGACTGGGATCTCATTGATTGGGAGGAGGAAGAGGTACCTCAGCATCATCCCCAAATAGATCAGATATGGTTTGATTACCTCGTAGATTAAGTTCATGCTAAATGTGACATGAAAAGAAGGGTTGTTGCTTCATCAGGCAGAGACAGTTCAATAGTTCATGCTGGAATGTGTGTTGTGATTCAGGAGGAGCTGAGGCCTCAGTTTGAAGCCAAGTACTCCAGGATGGAGAGAGTCAACCCCATCTCTGGCAAGCCCGAGCCTTTCCAGCCCTTTTCAGACAAACTCAGCCGGCTCATGGTGTCTGTGTCCGGAATATTCTTCATGGTAAACCCTTTGATCTTTGAATAATCTGCTCTTTTGGGATTGAGTCTTAGAGTGGGATCACGTCATTTTGTGTCCCGCCTCATGGTGTAACATCGCCCCCTGCTGGACCAAACATGTAATGAAATATTGGACTTGGATTTTCTGATGGCCTAATTTCTCCCACATACTGATTATATTTGAATGATGGATGTTTTGTTTATCTGAACGTTTCATTGTTTCTTAATCAACAGGCTGTTCTTTCTATTCTGCATAGTTAAAACCTCTGGAATCTAACCTGCAGAGTTTATCTGTGCTTATCACACTTTTTTAACAAACATATCACCCCCTCCTCTATTCTTCCCTCTCTCCATCATCTCCCTGCTTAGATTTCCCTCGTCCTGACAGCCGTGTTTGCTGTGGTGGTTTTCCGTCTCATAGCGATGGAGAAGTTCGCTTCCCTCAACTGGTATTTTGTGAAGAAGAACTGGCAGTTTGCCACCTCTGGCACTGGTGTCTGCATCAACTTTATGATCATCATGTCTCTGAATGTGGTGGGTGTCATGACGGGCATCATCTGGCCCGTTTACATGTACTGCCCAGCGAATGTTTCATCAAACATTTATTCAGCGCAATGTTCCAGGAACTGTCACGTCCACAGCCAGAAAGACTTTTAGTTGTTGTTTTTCTGGCCGAGATTCCCCTTTGCCTCTCTTTCTCATGATCATTACCCTCCTCAACCTTTTCCCTGTTGATGCTTATGAGTACCATCATCTTTCCAGGTGTATGAAAAGGTGGCCTATCTGCTGACAAATTTAGGTGAGCGTAGTCCTCATACTGCATGCATTTATACCTTCATTATCTCTTGCATCCCAGATGGCTGGCAAGCATTTATTTTCTCCCTCGTCCACCCCACAACCCCCTGTTTCTCCCCACTCAGAGCACCCACGGACGGAGTCTGAGTGGGAGAACAGCTTTGCTCTGAAGATGTTCCTGTTCCAGTTTGTCAATTTGAACAGCTCCACATTTTACATCGCTTTCTTTCTCGGAAGGTAGGCCGGCTGCCATGAACTGTACAGTTCCTGTTTACAGTGAACTTAATGAGAGATTCTTTGAGATGTTTTCTTTTAAAATCCCAGGTCTTGACTGGCAAGTCTCCCATCCTTTCAGTCCATTTTGGACCTCATGTTTCCTCATTTGCAAAATACTTGCCCTGACTAGAAATGTAGCCAAGCTGTGAACTCTGTCTGACATAATAAGCACCTTTAAGTCTCTTTTTTTGTCCCTTCTCAGAGTTTATTAGTTTTCCTCTGATTGAATTTCGTGGCTAATGTTGCCAATCTCAATCTGTTCAGGTTTGCTGGCAGGCCTGGAAAATACAATAAACTCTTTAATCGATGGAGACTGGAGGAGGTGAGTGCAATTAGGCATCACCATAAGTGGGCTGATCATTGCCTTCTGTTTTAGGATATATTTAGAATTTTCATGTAATTCATCTTTGTAATGATCCATTTGTGTATGACTATGAGAACCATTAATCTCCTACATAATTACTGGGATTTAAAATTTTAATGATCAAAAGGCAGAATGGGATGAAGTGTGTCCCAGGATCTGCTCATGGCTTTGAATTATCGGGCATGAAATATAAATGTCACAGTTTTTTTTTGTTTTAAATGTATTATTCTCAGTGTCACCCGAGCGGCTGTTTGATTGATCTGTGCCTGCAAATGGGAGTCATCATGTTCTTCAAACAAATCTGGAACAACTTCATGGAGCTCGGTTATCCGTAAGTAATGTGTTATAATAATCAGGTGGTTCTTTCTGTTTGAACCGTTAGAAATGTCATTTTAATCCTCTGAGCTGTAATTTCAAGTGATTGGCATTTTACAAACCTTGTGTTATATTATGGTCCCTTTTTTTGTCCTTTGGTTCATTAGCATATGAAAAGGATTTTCTCCTGCAAAAACACATAAAATCCTCTTGTGTGGGGCTTAGTAAAATGGTTCCTGCAGTGCTCAGCGCATTGTCAGAAATAATTGCTTTGAGTTGACAAGTTAGCTACTTGCTACATTTTCAGTTTGCTGCAGAACTGGTGGTCTCGTAGGAAGATGAAGAAAGGAGGTGGTGGAGGTGGTGGAGGGCAGAATGTAGAGAATAAAGCCCAGCTTCCACAGTGGGACAAAGACTGGAATCTGCAGCCAATGAATGCCCATGGACTGGTGGACGAATACCTTGAAATGGGTAAATCATTATACCCTTTGAAGTGTTATATTTGTCTGAGGACAGAAGGAAGAAAAAATAAAAATTACAGCTATTGACACTGCCAGAGTTGAGACGGGCATCCTCTGAAGTTCATCCAAACGGTTCTTTCCTCTGCAGTTCTGCAGTTTGGCTTCACCACCATCTTTGTAGCAGCGTTCCCGCTGGCTCCTCTCCTGGCGCTGCTCAACAACATCATTGAGATTCGCCTTGACGCCTACAAGTTTGTCACTCAGTGGAGGAGACCCATGCCTGCCCGAGCCACAGACATAGGTCAGTGCGATCTGTGACTGCCCCCACACCTCCTCTGCGTCTCTCACGCAGTGTCTGTTTTATTTGTAGATCAGAGCTGCTTTTTCCGACACTGAAATGTTGTGGAGAACAAACGTTTTCCACCCTATGGAGATAGATATGTTCCCATATCCTCTGTTTCTGCACCGCCATATGCTGCATCTCCCCTCCCACCAGCCCACCTCCGCATATGACTACAAACACCACCCTCCAACTGCCTTATAATATATGACCAAATGCTTCTTGTGGCATGTTGCCCTGTAATTAAAGGAGGAATTCACCCAGACACATTTAGACAGCTGTAATGAACACATTATGTTTTAGTCACACAGAATCGAAGAGCAAAGCCTCTTTTTAAGTTTAAGCTGACTTTTAGCGATTATACAGAAACAAATCTGACGCAGAAAAGGCAGAGAAATGATCTTGCTCCACTGACCGTAAAGTGGCCTCTGTAGACTTTTTTTTGTAAAGCAGCCAAAAAAACATGCTGTTGTAATTATTTGGCTGCAGAGCTGTATATGTGAATATATAAACAATACGTCCTTGCACCATCTTGAGACTGTTGAAACTCACTCTGCTAGATTATTAATGGAAGAGAACATGAAGGAGACACTTTGTCGCAACATAATTCCTGGAATGTGCATAAATGTCACAAATGAGTGATTTCGTGACATAATCAAAGGGTAGAATTTTCCTTCTCAGTTGTCCGTCATTATCTTCTGCCTGACGCACTTATATGTTTCACCAGTAAAAGGCCCAGCACTGTTAGCCACACAGAACTTAAGTAATTATGTCTTGTAGACAAAGGACTGAAGATTTATAAATCATCTTTCTGAATACTCAAGTGTTTTTCTTTTCTCATCCGGTTTGACTTCCAGGCATCTGGCATGGGATTCTCGAAGGTATCGGCGTGCTGGCAGTCATCACCAACGCCTTCGTCATTGCCATCACCTCAGACTACATCCCCCGCTTTGTTTACGCCTTCAAATATGGCCCGTGTGTGGACAAGGGACACCACCACGAGAATGAGTAAGCGTTAAATGTGTAAGCTTTTAAAACGGATCCGGCAGAGTGGCTCGTGTTATGGTCTGATGGTGTCTCCCTTCGCCCTCAGGTGTTTACGAGGCTACATGAACAGCAGCCTGTCCGTGTTTGAAATGAAGGAGGCGAACAGCAGCCAGACCAAATACTGCAGGTACAGAGACTACCGAGCACCGCCCTGGAGCTCAGTGCCGTACGAATTCACCCTGCAGTTTTGGCACGTCTTGGCTGCCAGGCTGGCCTTCATCATCGTCTTTGAGGTGTGTCAGTGTTTCTTTTTTGTGTGTGTTTGCAAGCAAAGCAAGCAGCTATAACTAAATCCCCTTTATGTCCTTCTCAAGTCTGCTAAATGACAGAATTCTTTTTGTGGTTTCATAATTTCGTTCATTACTTCATGCGCTGTCATTGTTAAGTGAAAACGTCACAAGGCCAATTTAGGTGATTCTGCTGCTTTAATTGAATCTTGCTACTACAGTAGGTTTCAAAAAATTTCTCTCAAAACCCACAAAATAAATCCCAAATTACATGCTTCTTTTTCTCTCCTTGACAATTTCCCCTGACAATGCTGCCTTATGCAGAAAAACTGGCATGACATGCGTCTATAAAAGATAACGGGCACATAAACTTCTTTACTGTGGTGCACACAACGTTAACCTTTGCCTGCTTGTTGAATTATGCAACAAATACTGGCAACTGAAGTGTTTGAGTTCTGTGGAAGGTAACTCGTAAATGATTAATGCCTCCCTCAGCACCTGGTGTTTGGGATCAAGTCCTTCATAGCGTACCTCATTCCGGACATGCCGAAGGATCTCTGCGATCGAATGAGGAGGGAAAAGTACCTGATGCAGGAGATGATGTACGAAGCAGAACTGGAGCACCTCCAGAAGGAGAGAAAGAAGAACGGACGGCGTTATCACCACGAGTGGCCTTAGCTTCACCCCCACGTCTCCGCTACACGCCGCACAGCCCTCAACTCACAGGCACAAAACCTCCCCTGCCTGCTTATTTTAGCTTTGAGAGCCCAGCTTCACTTGGCTGATTCTGTACACCAAAGACACCCTCTTTAGTAACCAGATCCTCCCCGAAAACCTGTCTGGCTCCAGGCTCCGACCCGGGCCATTCCCTTGCCATCTGCTCCACGTCCAGTGTGAGCGCTGCCCTTGGTTCCTAGCTCCAGCCTCTTTCGCCCCACCATGATCCCTCACCTGGCTTCATCCGGCAGGTTGCCCTTGTCTGTGCGTGTCATGGCTTAACTGGAATAACCTGTGCAATTGTAATGTCTACTATGCAGATCAAGGGCTGCAGATCACCACTGTTCACTTTTGGCACCCATCCTGCAGTCTCTCTCTCTATGTGGCAGCTAGCACCCCCGCTTTGACGCTGCAGTTTGGTGCAGCTCGCAGCATGCCCGTGTTTTTCTCCCGTGAGCATCAGCGGAGCCGTCGCTCTGCTGGTCATGTGACAGACCTACTGTGGCACTTAGCGTTTCTTGTTGCAAAAGTGATTCTGGTGATGTGGCTACCAAATACAATGGACACTGTTCTTGCAAAGCGACTGTATATTTGCCCTTCAAGCATGCTGATTAATATTTGCGGCCATTTCGTTAAATGCAAAGAAAAAAAGAACAAAAATGAAAACAACAGCACTCATCGTGAAGGATGTTAACATCTATTCAGTACATTTGACAAAGAATTCTCTATGAAGTCATATAAAGTGCATGGTAATACTGTTTTGTACCTTTTGATAGACAAAGTCCCCGTCTTGATGCCTGGTTCACGTGTGTCTGTACTCAGTGTGAGCTGTTAATCTCCGTCTGTGCTACTGCTGAGCTTGACTGTCTCGAGTCGAGGAAATGTGAACTTAGTGCGATTTGATTGTGCCTACAGTTGTGCTCACTACAATTGTGTCACCAACATCACGTGTGCCTGTTTGTGCTGCACGTGCTTTTTTCAAGTGCAAGAAATCTTCTCTCTCCTCGCCCTGTTGTCTGATCTTCTGTAAACTCTCTGAACTCTCCTGTAAGGATTTGCTTTGGATGTGAGTCACACCACAGTACCTACTCGGGTCTCAGCTAATGGCTCTGAAACACGCCGACGGTATACGATGTAATGTGACTCTCATCATGAACAATGTATACACTCGCATGCAGGAGCCGCAGATCCGCTCTTGTGTTCTGCGCTCGCAGCCTGTTTTTCATTTGCTGCTGGAAGCCCTGAAGCGTGGTTGAAAGTTGGATCACTTAGACATACCTGTGGCTTGGATGTTCAGTTTGCAAAGAACATCCATCCACTGATTCTCACTTACAAAGTACATCAACATTTTCAATTCTAGCCCTTTGCTAAGCACATGGCCAGATGCGGTTTCTTTCTGACCTGTATTGATTTGAAACTGAAAAATTAGATTTTGTTAAATGGAGTCTTGACATTGCCTTGTGTTGTGGTGAGTTCTGATGTCATGGATTGGAGAACTCAGGAAAACAGGCAGCATGAGCGACACATCCATCTGTGTGGCTGAGTCAGAACTGTAAGCATTTCCTGTTTCATTCATGTCGAGATGGAGAGTCGTGGAGTGGAGTTAACGAGGGGTTTTGTATTTTCTTGGTGATGAGAGCTTTCACGGTGCAGAGAGCTTCAGTGCAGCTCATGTTGATCATATGATGGTAAATAAGATTTAGAGCCACATTATGCAGAGTAAACATGAAGGTTACACCAGTCTAACGGCTGAAGATAAAGAATATGGCTACCCTGAATGCATTGCACAACACTGATGAACAGATTTGTTATTTTAAGTGTACATTAGTTCACTTTGTTTATTCATTTACTTCGCTGTTCTGTGTATATACATGTTATGATGTATGTAACGGTTTTATACTTTTTATTTCGTGCTATGACTATGAATTCACCTGTTTTCCTCCTCCAGTTGACAAAGTAACGTCCACATTTCTCAGGTGTCCTCTGAATGTTTGCAGATGATCAACTTTTTATCATATTTTCTAAGATGCGGTCAAAGGTATCCTGCTTTTTTAGATATATATTTTTGCACTGCAGTGCATTTGCATGACTGTAATGCACACTCACAGTTGAAAGCATGTCTGATTTCTTTGCATAATCACAGTAAGTACTATATTAGAGCAGATCGGAAATCATGGAACATAACCACGCCATTCATAATGGGGACATATGATGCAGAATGTTGGTTAAGAGGTAATGATGCTTTCAGGTCGTAATCAAAATTCACAAGAGAGACATATTTGTTTTTAAATCATGTTCCAATACTTAGGAAACTAGTCCAGGTCTTCAGATTATCTTCCCTGCTATGTGAACATTGAGAATCTATGCATGTTGTTATCCTTGAGTGCTACATTTATTTTGAACAGATGCAGATGTAAACGTACTGGTACAGTCGTACTGTAGAGTATGCATGACCTAACACCTGCTCTGAGCAGAGCGACCTTCTGTAAAGTTGTCAGCAGCGTCTGAAACATATCACTTTTCCTGTGTTGATCATTTTTGGCGGTCCAGATGGAACATTATGTTTGTTGATGTGGCAGAATTTTATACTGGAAGAGTATTTTCTAAATAATAACTTGGACTCCAGAATGATTTGTATAATGTGGCCTGGATGGAATTTCATGGAGAATCTGATTAAACTAAATACGTGAATCCTCAGATTTGCTCTGTTTGAACACTCAGCTGGGAATAAGGATTACGTTTACCATCAAAGAGCTGAAGTGTTTCACTTATTGGGTATTTGAAATAAATGAAAAACTGCGTGACCTTATACGTTTGACTTGCCCTGCTACTAATCATGTCCAGATGGATCTTTTCCCTGCTGTTTTCTCCTCCCTAAGAGCATCGGTTCACCTTCTCACTAATACAAATGCTGCACAGTGGTGGAAAGGTGTTTCTCATGCCTTCTACTGTTGGCAATAGCACAATATGGGTATAGCATAATAAGTAATAATGGCATGACCTTGCACATCTCTGAAAACATAGCAGTCTAAAGGGGGATTAAGCCTTCTGTTCTCTGCTATGCCTCCTAATAGGATTGTGCTCAAGCAAGCAGTGTACTTGACATGGAAGCACAGTGACATTAGACCATAGATGCAACTGTACAATAGGATGGTATCAGTCGTGACATGAAGTGTATCAATAACATTGTTTACTTCCTTCCTGTTTACATGTAAAAACATGTTGAAATGTATAAAAATAATGTAACATAAAATAATTTGGATATCACTCTTTTCTGTAATAAATCATGGATTGTATCTTTTAAATCAAATCTCCTCTCTTTGTTTTTCTTACTGTCATGATATGAAATAGAGAAACGGCCTCTAGCTATCTAGAGTCATCAGGACTATTCGAGTTTTACTGAATCTGTTTATGGAACAAGCCAGAGCGGAGCGGAGCACAGAGACTGTTTTCTCTTTTTATCCCTGCTATTATCTCAAACCACAGATCTTCTTGCCAAAAAGCGGTCATATAGCATATTGTTAAAAAGATTGTTTCTTTCATAAACCCACTTTTTGAGCACTGTATGATTTTCCCACTATGTTATGACGTCATGACGGCCACTGCTGCACAGCCTTCGCTTCTAACTGCTTTTCCATTCATGCCATGTCAGTTAACACTGGACGTCATTTTATACAGTGAAATCTAAACACAGCCGAAGAAACACGCAAAGGTTTGGTGTGCTTTGCGCTCTGATGACAGATGTTTAATACTTATATTATTATTATCATGTCTCACTGTTGGATGCCCACACCAAGATATTTCCTTTCACCTCTTTGACCAACAGACGTCACATACTGGCATAAAAAGCTGTGGTTTCAGAGATGGATTTCTGCTTTTCTATCTTGTTGTGCTGCCATGCCGTAAAAGGGAAGAAGGAGAAAAAGAAGAAGAAGATGTTTTATATAATGGCGCTTGTCATGCCACCCCAGGACACCTTACATCATAAAAGGTCAGCATGCTGGGGATGCTGAAGAAGTATATCTGTCAGCAAAAAAAAGATGGAATTTAACAACCTAAAGTTGCAGAAAATAGAATAAAAACAATGCATCAGCTAAAACCTGCAGCGTCACATCAAGGTGTCACTTATTTTCCAACAGTGGTGGAAAAATCACTCAATGCTGTCTCTTGAAGTTAAAGTATCGACAGCAAAATGTACCCAGGTGTCAAAAGAAAAGTACTTGACCTGCAGAAAAAAGAGCCACTGTGACTGATATCATATATTACTTCTCTTTTTTGGTCACATTTGATCATTTCACCTCTTCGTGAGGAATTTGCAGGAGAAATTATTCTTTGACATGTCTTTTTTTGTAAAGGGTCACAAGCCAAAGAGCCTTTACTGGTTCACTCTTCAACAGTAGACTGTGTTTTACAATCTTAATGGTTGAATTTAAATACTAATAATGAGTAAACGTACTGTTTATTTCCACCTCTGCTCTCTTTTACTCCAAAGCAGTGATTGGCTGTTTGCCTTCTCAGCTGCACCTAATTGGATCCAACAGTCTGCTCTGGTGCAGCTACTAAAAGCAGTCATCTTAAATTTGTGTTCTGTTATTCGTATGACTGATAAATTAACAGATTAAGTCCATGTGGAGTTTCCATATGAACAAAATGAGTTTCTGTTATTCTTCAGTGTCACTCATCAAAACGTGTCATTGAGATCTAACAAATGTCTTGAATCCATGTCGCTTAAAACATCTGTAGAGCAGAGCCAGCATTGTTTACACTGCATGCTAACAGTCCTCCTCATTACTGCTTCTGCTGGCATGTAAACAAACTGATGATGAACAAACATAAACACCTGAAAATGTTGCTCCAGCTGCAAGTGGTCAAAAATTTCCACAGGGTACCTTTAATAATTTAACACAAAAAACTTACTGTTTGGAAAAAGGGAAGCAGCTGCATACTGTATCTGCTCCCTGTGAAAAGAAAGATGCTTTGGATCAACACAAAATGTATTCTCCAGCTCAGTGAACAGAAGCAGTGTTATTCGCAGAACAGTTTTCCAGAGTAGTAATAATATTCCTCATATATCAGTGTTAGCCACTCTCCATCTCGCACAGTCCGTAGACATTAGCTCTTGGTCTCTATCTGCAGGAGACAGATTGATACAGCACGTATTTACAGTGCAGGTTAGGAAGGTAATCAGAGGGCCCACTGAGACTGTACCATAAATCCAACAGCACTGAGATGTGAACAGGACAGGGAGCCAAGGATGACCAGCAGGGGACAAAAGAGTCACAGCACTGACATCCACAAATCATCAGACAGCTCAGCTGGCTGAGTGCAAGAAACCGCTTCCAACATCACAGAGGGGGACGTTCACTGCTCCAAAACCTGCATTGCATGTGATCTGTTATGACAAACATGCCTGAGAAAATATGCTGAGTGAAAATACTTTCCACTGATTTTGTTTAAAGAGCTCAGTTTTTTGTGCTGTGTGGCTCCAGGACTGGGCACAGGGGTCGGCTGGTGAGTCCAGACTAAAATATGGTTGTGCTCGGACATTCATGGTCCCTGGAGGCTGAACCCCGCTGACTTTGTCAATGCCCTTTTCCTCCTGAGGTTGACATTTGATGAGAAACATTTCGATGAAAAGTGGTTGGATTGTCATGAAATTTTAAGTGAGTTATAATAATTTTCTGTCTAATCCACGCATCAAAATGTCTCAAAACAACCAGATCTATGTTATATGTTTTGTTGAGTTGTGTGTACTTACATTAATCCAAATGTTTCCAACAATGTTCAATCATTTATTCAAGGTAAAGGTATGTTTGATTTGGTCACCTGTCAAGAAGGAAGGAAGGTGGAGAACATGAGTAAACATAACCATAAGTAAGTAAAACAAAACCTGAATAATACATTAACTCGTCCATGAGCAAGATTTCTGCCAGAGCCACATCAGATAGATTTTCATCTGCAATGGTGGTTGCTTAACAATACTTCATGACATCATCAAACTATTTGTTTTGTTATTGTTTTGACTGAGATTTGAAGTTTAGTGCTTATTATTGTCACTTAATGTTAGCATGCTGATGATGCCATTTAACCGTCCCATTTAAAAGCTCACAGAGACACTAGCATGGCCACAGACTTGTCAAGTCCTGTTAAGTTAATACATTTCAAAAAAATGCCTCCCTGCTCACAGGCTGTCACTGCATTTCTTATCAGTTCATTGGATCTGAGTCTTTACTGGCTCCTCATATTCAGAGCTGAGGTCCCTCTAAGATGAGTTTTCAGCATTTGAGCTGACAGCACACCTGGAAAAGCCTTGTTTAAAATCTGACACTTGTTACTTACATCATAAATTGTTGATGTGGGTAAATCTGGTTATTTTGAGATCAATGCACACCAAATAAAGACATTTTTGAGATTTTCAAGCAACAAGTAAATCTATCAAAATTCATTTTTATGTAACGCGTTTTGCACAGCAGCTGGTGAAGCTAACAGTGCAGCAGGCATGGTGGTAAGACGCCTGGCTGGGTGAAAGAGGGGTGAGATTCAGATAGGAGGCACGAGTAACAGCAGTGACAGATGAGTTGACCTGAGTAAAGCCTCCTGCACTGAGAAGCAGCAGCCTCAAATTACTTTGCAGAACTGGATGGATGATGGAACTGACACCTGCACAGAAGGTCAAGGCAAAAACCTGCCATCAAACCTGCTGCAGCACCAGGATTAACTGAGCAGAGTCAGTTTGAGTCACTCGACACAGACTAGTCACAGTGTGCTCATAAAACTGTAATAATCATCGCTTTTGTTATTTAGGAGTAATGGTGTACTTAATAGTATACTTGAGCTGCCATATGTTGGAAATTAATATTGCAGGAAAAATTAATCACTTGTGTGAGATATGAATGATTTATGCACATCTGTGCCTTTGTCAGCCATAATGATTTTAATTTTTGACCTCTGAGTTTACAGTGTCTCCTCCCAAGTATAACAAGGATGCAATCAGCGCCACTAATGTGTAGGCAGCTCCAGCGTAAACACCTGCAAGTCAATCCACCATCTTCTCCTCACGTGTTCAAAAACTGTGATACATTGCATCTTGCTCTTCTATGTTTGTGCTCTGCGGTGCGGGTTTATCTGTAAATAGCATCAAGCAGGTTTTGTGTTGACACAAATGTTTGTTAGTGCAGGTGCTGACACACCACAAAGTCCCGACAGGTCACTGTTGTCAGGCTAACAGCCACAGTGCCGGGTTGCTTGCTGAATAACATCCTCAGTTTAAATATACGAATGGTGCAGAAATCTGCTGAAAACTACAAACAGTCCTGAAATTCTGGAAACTTCCTTTGAAATTGAAAGACCAGCTGAGGCATGAGATAAACATCAGACTGCATAGTAGCACAAAACAGTCTGATGAACAGATGGGACATCAGAGTACCTGATGCATCAATGAGAAGTGATCCTCTTCAACTTAGAATAAGCACAGTTTTTCATAAAAAAAAAAAAAAGACAGTCCTGTATATATCTATAGTGAGTGAAGGAGCAGAGTCTAAGCCTGGTATGAGCTGCATCTCTGGATTATTGGCTGGCTGAAAACATAGTGTAGATGCTGTAGATGTAGATGCTTCCACGTGTTGTGTGTCAAAGTTGCGAGCAGAGGTTTCATTAGCATCGACACTGTTCCATTTAATAACATTATCAGGGGCATGATGACTTGAAACATCCACTCTCTTTTGGACTCTTGAATACACTCTATTTGCAATCTTCAGAGGGTTCATTTCCAGTGGATCCAATTTTAGTGCTCCCACTTTCCAGAAGGTTCGTGACCTTATTGCTTTTAAACAGCAGCGAGTGAGTGAGCTTGTGAAAGCGTCGTCATTCAGCTGTTTTTTGTACATGCAGAAAGAGAGAGACAAATTGCTCTGACTGTGATTATAATGCTACAGTAGGTGAACGATGGCCCAAAATGATATGTCTTGAGGCCGCGCTGCATTAAAGGTTTCTGACGGTGGAGAAATTACCTCCTCCGCTTCAATGGATTTTCTCCTGAGTGATTGCTGAACATCGGTGCTCTTTACTTCTGAACCATAGAACCAGTCTATTTCTGCCTTAGCAGATTCCCCCATTTCAAATTCACTGACTTATCACATCTCAAAATTTTACCCATCTTCACCAAATATAACACAGCATATATTGGAATGAGCATTGAAAAAGGGAATCATTGCGTTGTTGCTTTTTTAAAATAAATTCTATGGTATTTTTCTGTGTGTGGCTGCTAAACAGATACATTGACTAAAGTGGCACATCTCTTGAATATGTTCTATAATTGCAGCACAATTTAAGAGCACATGGGCATGTCAGCATCATGCAGGCCTCCATATTTTTGCATTGTGCTCATAAGTGGCTCTTTTCAGCAACAGTTCTCCAAAAAATACAAAAATATTAATCATTCAACTGAAAAAAGAATGAGAGGATTGTGTAGAACAACAGTCGGAGGTGGAGGTCTTAAATTCCACTCAGACCTTGTCACTGAAGAGCTGAAAAAAGAAACCTTTCCTCACTGCTGATTAATGACTGAAAACTCAAAACTGAAAAGAATGATCAAATCTAAATCATGTTTTTTATGCTGTGATGAGCATGAGGTCATTAAGATTCACTGTGAGACTGTGAATCAGCTGCCTGCCGCTGCAGCCTCCCACACAGCCTGCAGGCTGCACTGAGAGGAAACCCATCATCATCATCTGAAAGGCATCTGTCCAAACTGCAGCCTTCAGCCCTCCGTACGCACACACTCACACACACACATCATACAGAAAAGGATCAACATCTCTCCCAGCTCCACTAAATTATATTTGATCTTGCATCTGTTGCTACATCTGCTTTCAGGCAGCTTTGCCCTGCAGTACCCCGCTCTGCTTTGGAGCGCTGGTCAGTTTACTCTATCAGTGTTTATGTTGAGTGACGCTGTATTTATTCAGGTGTTTGCTCAAGAGGAAACCGAGACAGCCTGCATGCTGGGAAGCCTCAAGCTGTCTTTGGTTGTATCCTTCATTTAACAGTGTGCTCAGCAGTACAACAGCGGTTTTCCAAACAAATGCAAAGCTACACTCTGGTGAGCCAAAGTTAAAGTCGACGAGAAACACAAAACCTGTGCATTTACAAGTTTTCCCAAACATGGTCTTAAGTGCAATTGCAAAAGATTTCCACAACGTCTTACTGAATGTTATGACTGCACGACTGTGGTGCAACTGACCCAACTTCTCCAGATCTCTTGTGAGCTACTGTTGGGTCATGACTCAGACTTTAAAAATAAATGCAACAGAAGGAGCAAACTGTGTCAAATATGGAGTCCCAAAGATTTAAGGCAGTCATGGGGTTGCAACGGCTCAGCAAGCTTCTGGAAAGAGCTTAAGATTCTTAAGTTGAGCTCAGGAATTTGGTGAATTTTGCACAATTTCAATGCAAAATTGTACGAGATGGAATATGGCAGTCATGCCAACATATCTCACCAGCCTTCTGGTGGAGGGTCATTTGACCCTGCAGAGTATTTTAGCATCTTTCAGCTCATTGTTTTGGTTGTCTGACCAGCAATTTAATCAGCATCATTTCCAGCTACAGCAGGCAACTGTTTGCAATGGAAAAAGTGCTGAAAAAGTGACTTTAAGCTACCTGCTCAACATGACTGACAAAGTTAGCAACTAGCCGGTGAACACAGTGCAGCAATTAGCAGCTAAAGGCTAAATATTTCCCTGAGGAGTTAGCAGAGACCAAGCTGAAAGGAATATTGCACTAACATTCTCCAGGTGAACATAAACAGGTCTTCAATGAATCCTAATGCTGCTCCACGTCTGCTGGATGTGTCAGCAACACATAATAAATCAATGCTTTGTTTACAGCTTGTTCCCCCAAGAGGCCAGAACAAATCAATTATTACTGTTTTAAATGCAGCTCAGAGTGTACAAAGGGCTTGAATAGTGTTCACACAGGTTTCACTTAATTGTATTATTTTCAGGTAGTTATGAAAAGCCACCTAGGAGCCAAACTACAATGACGCAGTAATTGTTTACTCCAAATAGATGCTGAAAAACACTGGAAATGGTGAATACTGGGCAGCTGAACCTGGACTGAGGCCATCACGACTGCTACGTCATCTCCACAGTGATCTGCACCTGATTAATCACTGAAGTACTTAACTCTCCTGTTATTTCAAAATCTATCATTATAGGCAGCTTCAGTGGCTCCATGAAATTGTTTACTGATTGATAGAACATCGCAACGGGATTAATTACACCTGTGCTGGTCTGTCTGCTCTGGAAAAGCTCCATTTCCTCTTGTCCAGCACATGTTCCTACATCAGTTCAACCTCCTCACACACCTGCTCCCAGTTCCCTCATCAGCTTCCTGTATATATATATCTGCACCTGACCTTTAGCTGTTGTTTCCTGACAGACTGTCTATTGTGCCTCTGAGCCAGTCCAACTTTAATGTTTAATGTCTGCCCTCCCGTTTTCCAGTTTTTGGACTTTTAGCTTCCTGCATGATCTCTTGGTTTTGTTTGCTGCTGCCTGTTACTGACCTGTGTCCTGCCTATTTGTTTGTTTTTGTCCTATTGCTGCTGTCTGTGGAGTCTGCTCATGGCTCTTAATCCAGACTTGTTAGAAGGAAAAAACATACACAACAACTCCAGTACAAATAATATTAAACACTACCAACTTGAATATAATATTTGATTTTCCATTCTGGGGCTGCACAGTGGCGCAGCAGGTATTGCGTGTACCTCACAGCAAGAAGGTTGCCGGTTCGATCCCCGGGTCGGTGAAGTTTGCATGTTCTTCCCGTGCATGCGTGGGTTCTCTCCGGGTTCTACTCCGGCTTCCTCCCACAGACCAAAAAACATGCTCATTAGGTTAACTGATGACTCTAAATTGTCCGTAGGTGTGAGTGTGAGTGTGAATGTTTGTTTGTCCTTGCATGTGGCCCTGCAATCGGCTGGCGACCGGCTCAGGGTGCACCCCGCCTCTCGCCCATTGTAGCTGGGATAGGCTCAAGCCCCCCGCAACCCCGAAAGGGATAGGCGGTATAGACAATGGATGGATTTTCCATTCTCTCATATTTAGTTTGATCAAATCAGATCTTCCCCAAACCATCTGTTTATTCATACAGTCTCCTCCATGTTGAGTGACAACAAAAACACAAACAAGTATTCAACATATTATATGGAACATGAATTGGATCATAGGGAGGACTAAAACAGCCATTGCCAGCTCTGTGTTTACAGCTCGCCATATGTTTCCAGTTTGTGTGAGTTTGGCTGACATGCTGAGAGCCGTATTGGAGACCACCCTGTGATGATGTAATTACCCAAGACAGGATGTGCAGCAGAGGGGATCGTATAGCCGAGGGGACTCTCCCTCCGTGCAGTAATGTAATCACCTGACTGAAGTCATCAGAGTGAGCTCTAACTGCACTCTCACAGTCTGGGAGAGGGTGCATCGACTAAAAAGAGGCACATCCTGGTGAAATTCACTACATTTATTGTTCGAAGTTGCACATATGAAAACATATTCCTCCAGCTCCCCTGTGCCACAAAGAAACAACAGGCTCTTTGTTTGTTTCTTTCAAGATTTGTTAGAAACTAAAATGTCATTTGATTTTTTTACAATTAAATTTGGTACTATAATGTGTTTAAGCATTCTTGAAATTTTGATTTTGTTTAAATATGAGGGATTTTCTGTTTTTATTTATTTAGTTGGTTGATTATAGTATTAAAGTCAGAGATACACAATTGAATCAGTTATGTAACAAAAATGAGGCTTGGACTGGGCTGCTGTGTGCTGTAGACGGGATTGCATTCAGACAGGCCTTGAATTTTTAAAAGCATTGGAAAATCTTGGCTCTGTTATGTAAAATATATAAGGTATATAACATTAAAAAAAATGTATAGGAAATGTTCAAATGCCTATGGTGATCTTGAAAAACCTGCATCATGACTTTATTTATTTATGAAGGCAAGCTGTGGAGTGTTTTTCAGTCGTGGCGCTGCCCTCAACCCTTTCCCTGCATGCTTTAGATGTTTCCCTGCTCCAACACACCTGATTCAAATGAATGCGTTGTTATCAGGCTTCTGCAGAACCTCATGACGAGCTGACCTGAGCCAGGAGTGAAAAACACTGGACAGAAATCTGTCTTGTTTGTGTACACTGACATAGGTTAAGCTTTTAAAGAAGAACTGAGAAATAGAAACTGAAGAAAAACACAGAAAATGATTATATGCATATAATACAAAATTAACTCTTCATATCACATAAGAAGACATTAAAAAAAACATGACCAAAGTTAATGGTGATTCCTAATGCTTTAAAATGCGCAATGAAATGGGACTGAATGAGGAAGACTCAAAGACTCTTGTTAGTATTTATGACCCAAATTTATCAATTTGTCTTGTGCATCCTTCACAACCTCTATATTATCTATATTTCTGCTCAAATACAACTAGCATAACATAAAAGCAAACTGTGTAAACTCAGTTCTAATGTTTGGTGTGTTTTTATACTTGGAAAGCAACTTCATGACTGCGTGGTTGGAGAAATCAGGGGCCACCAGGGGCCCTCCTCACTTAAACAGGCAGTCTGTGCCTTTTAGGTGACGGGGCCTGTGTAACATGAGCCGGACTGAAAACTCTGCGCTTTATCCGGCTGCCAGTGCAGATGCTGTTCGCCAAAGAGAGAGAGAGGAGGTGCATGATGGATCCCGTCCCACTTCTGCTCATCTTTGTCACATCTTTGCCATTTTGCTCGGCGGTCTACAACGGGCCCCTCCAGCCGGAGATCTCCAATGGCACTTTCCATCACTTCTTTGTCCCGGACGGGGATTACGAGGAGACTGAAGACCCGGAGGAGTGCCAGATGTTGTTTAAATTCTCGGATGTGTACCCATGTGGGGCCTCAGAGGAGAGGGACTCCGTGGTGCGGGACGACTTCATCATCACCAAGCTGCAGGCGGAGGACTCGGCGCGGCTGCTGGAGGGCATCGGCCGGACTGTGGCGCACGACTTGGACGGAGAGGACAGCTACGGCAAGTTCCTCCAGCGGGAGATCTCCCAGATCGGCGAGGCTTTCTCAAGCGTGGACAAGTCTCTGTTGGAGCTGGAGGTGAAGTTTAAACAAAGTCAGGAAACTGAGCTGAGAGAGGAGCAACAGCTGAACGGCTACGTAATGAAGCAAGTGAGTGACATCAGGGACGCGCTCAGGGGAACCACGGACATCTCTGCAGGACTCAGAGACAAACAGGAGCTGCTGTCCCTCATCATCCGCAGCCATGGCACCAGACTGAGCCGCCTGAAGACTGAGTATCTGAATGTTGGCTCATAGAGGGGTTATGCAGCTCAGAGTGTGTGTGTGAGAGTGTTTTTCTGTGTGTGTTTGTGTGTGTGAGACAGAGGACCCTCCAGTTGAGCAAACAACTGGAAAGTTCATTGTGGCTTATGAATATCCTTCCCAATTATGTTGAATATCTCCAACCTTTGGTTATCCCCGTTCCTTGGTCATGTGTCATTATAGGGAGCTGGAACAAAAACATGTACACATTCCTCTGAGTCAGGAGGGGAAAAAGAAATGTGGACATAAATTCTGTCTGCATGGAGCGCTCTGTGCCACCTCTGAGGAAGAGATTCATTCAGAGGACACCCAGAATAAAAGCAGATTTATCTGCCTTTTTAATCAATCACATATCTGCCTTTTTGTCTGTATGGTTAACTTATGTTGTTTGTACAATTTTACGTCATTACAGATCAATAAAAGCTTAATATTCATCACATTGTTTAATTTTCCCTTTTATTTTTTAAGTAAGGAAACATTTCTGGACAATGGTTTTCTGCTGCAAACTGAGCTCATGTGTCCTGTGACAGACAAGGCCATACAGTGGTGTATTATAAAAGCCATCTCCATCCTTTGAAGCCTGGCACTACCATAAACAGTGAAAACCTTTGAAGTCTGAACTTCTGGATTTTCCTCCTCTGTCATGTCTTTACGTCACCATGTTTGTTGTTGGCACTACAAGTGGCAGACTCGACCGTCCCGTCAAGTGGCCCTGGTTAATTGGCGTCTGAAGTCTGTCACTGCCTCCCACTTCCATCTGGAAGCCATTGACTCAAGTATGAAATATGTTTGTCCGCAGGCAGCCACTCTCGGCATTATCTGCTCTTTTGTCTGTCAAGATCTATAAAATTCGTGGCTGATATGTAATGATCTTGTGTTGAACTTCTGACTTGTTTCGGATGATGTCATTTCGCTGCTTAAAAATGACTTACAGCTTGTTTAAATCTCTAGACGAAACAACTCTGTGCTCTTCTGTCGTGTTGACATACTCTTTATTTCAGACACATTGTTTATGGGAGGAAAGTTGTTTTGAATTCCTGAAAGACATAAACTCGACAAACTAATCTACTGTTGGGCTGATTTAATTTGCATTGCCTTGAATTTAATATTTGGAATGCCTTTGCTCGTAATCTGTGTATTTTCTATCTTTAACAACCATTTAAATCGCTCTTTTTTCCGACCAGCATGTGCAACAACCACCGAGTAACTGCCATAAGCGTGCCCTCTTTTTACACAGATAATGTCTCTGCAGATGTGAAGGAGCCAGATGGGCTGCCATGGGCACAACTGGGTGTGATTTCCTCTGTCTGGTTTTCCTCACAGTCCAGCTTCCCCTGAGGGACCCCTTTTTAAAAACAGCTCGCCGTAGCTCAGCATAGTGCGGGCCAACCCTGTCAAAAACCCAGAGCTGTGGAGAAACCCTATATTTCTGGATGCCTCTTAATTTTCAGGGGCACTGCACAGGGCTCACAAGATCTGATTAAAAGACCTGGTTAAAATTTCCACTGTGTGTGTAAAAGTAGAGTGGGTCATGAAGCCTCTCATGAACATCGCACTCATCTTACCTAATTTGTCCTTTTTTGGCGCAAATCATTAATTCCTCCTATAGAAAAAATATTTTTTCTGTAAATTGGTTTCAGGTCCAAGAAGCCAAGAGGAAGGAAGGTCTGAGCGTTGAGCACGCTGTTAGAAGAATGTATTCTCCTCACTGACATATTTTAAGGACAAACAAAGAAAGGTCAGGAATGCAGTCGACCTGAGAACACACTGATCCCTCACTGTGCCGAGCACAAAGCCCCAAAACCTCATGCCCCCGTGGTGTTATTATTAGCTAGATGAGAGCTATATGAATACCACAACTGCTACTAGTCCTACTATTATTATCATGCAATGAATACTTATGAATATTACAACCACTACTAATACTGTAGTATTACCATCCTCCAGCTGTATCTGCCACTAAATGATTTCTTTTTGAAGAAAAGACACAAGCTGGTCACTGATCCCACTGTAATGACCACAGAATTATAGATTTTGACAGAATAACTTTAATTTAATGTCCGCTTACTAGCTTTTAACCATGTCTCATGGTACTCATCACCAGGTCAACACATAGCAAGTGAGTTTTTTAAGGAGCTTTCAAAAGCATTTCAGTGGAACAACTGAGAAAACTCCCACTGAGCAAAGTCCATCCTCTCATGAAGACAATGAGATGTGGTTGAAAGCTTTGAGAAGAAGCTAGCAAGTGGACCTGAGGTTAAGATTGTTTCGTCAAACTGCTCTTTCAAAGGCCACGAATGAACTTGTTGAACATGTTACAACATACAGTCTAATTCTTACTCTAGAAACGTGGCGGAGAAGTGTTCAAATCTGTTACTGAAGTCAAAACAGATCAACCACAGACTCTTAGAAGTAAAAGTACTGCATTCAAAAATTTCCTCAGGTTAAAGTGCCTCAATATACAACTGGACTACAAACCTGATTCATTACACATTGTGTAAAACATAGATAAAAACAGAACACAGTTAATAATTTGCAAACAAACTAATTGTTACTACTTAACATACACTGGGGTGTCTCCATCTATACTATTACAGGTGCACATCATAATTTATTACATGATTACATGGATTAGTAATCAGAATCTGCAAAGTAATTCGTTACTTGAGTCATTACATCACTGCAGTGGAGCGAAAAGAACAATATCTGCCACGTCGAGGTTAGTTCAACTACCTGAAAGCTGTACAATAATCAAGTCTACGTTGTTACTGCAGTTTCTTCCCGTCACAGCTCAGACAGCGTCAAACACTGCACTCATGTTCACTTTTAAGCACTGACCACGTTTATTTACCTAACACTTCAGAACTAAATATGTACTTTTCAGTCCACTACATGTAACTGGCAGCTGTGGTTAGAAGTCACTCTGCAGAGTCGGCTTTTACATGCAAAGCGCTGACTGAGCTCCCTGTTGACTTTAAGCTAGCTAGGAGTGTGTGGAGTGATTAGACCACCTAGACATTCAACTGCTTTTTAATGCTGTGGGCACATGCAGGACACGTTTCTCCTCTTTAAACACACAGTGCAGGTGTTTCGTCTCACTGGTACCAGAGAGAGTGCAATGTGACAACAATGTGAAAGGAACCATTCTTTACAATGAGCTTTCATATATATTTACATTTTAAAGCAAGTACTTTGTTCTGTTTATATAAACCTCATTTTAATGGATTATTCCAGGCTGTTGTGATTCTTTACTCAACCGAATAACTGCGTCCTTCTCTCCCTTCAGTCTGCAGTTCGTACAAATCATTCATGAGCAATAAGCAGCAGTGAATTACTGCTGATTGCATATTATTGCATTTATAATACAAAGCATGACATTTATTAGATTATGAACTGAAACGTCCTTACAAAAACACAGTCTCCAGTGGCCAATATGGTTTTAACCAACAGCAATGATGAAGTTGATGAAGATAGTGAATATAATTTGAGTGATACATGGTAATGCTAAGGAGCAGAGAAACCTCAGGAAATGAGCGAAGCCATCAATTGAATTGGATGTCAGAAATATTTAATTTCTCATAAAAGTTGTGGGAATGAATTACAGCTCACAGAGGCTGGTGTTCATGTTGTTAATGGAATAAAACATTCAAAACATAATACAAGTGTAAGTTTAGCTGTTGTCAGATTAAAGTGATCAGAGAGCTTCTGATGCAGTTTTATCTGGATTTCATTTCTTTTTTATGGACCACCGACGTTAATTAAAGGGGGTTTTATTTCACTGTAATGCACAGCAGACAATGACTTCACTTTTTTCTGTTCTGTTTTATTTGGGGCTTTTTTTTATTTTTGTCTCTCGGTTTTGGTCACTGACTCAAGCTTTGGTCAGCTGCACATTTAAGAGTTCAGAAGTGGTTGAATAAAACAGACTCCTTGTCGCACTAACAGGAATATAAACAGCTGCTGTTTAGAAGTAATGCTCTAAAAGTTTGGGCTCCATTAGCAGGCTCCTTTGTCTGCTGACACACCAGTAAACTCTTGTCAGAATAAGAGAAAAGACCACCACAAAGACGTTTATATCATGTCAGTTCAGTGTTACACAGGTTAAAAAAATGGTTTTGCATGGCTGTTTTATTTTTCAAAAATATTTCGATGGGGGTAAGACCTCAAGAACAACAAAACATTTCCCTCAAACACAGTTTGGTCTTAATGCTCATATTTTCCTTGAATAAACACAAATGCATCTGCATACATACAATTCAAAAAGTACATGTACATATCTTGTTTTGAACGGGTACATAATGATACACAGTTGCCCTTTGAAATGTGACAGTACACATCCATAGTTTGATCTTCAACACCGATTTCAAAGTTGTGCTATTGATCTCTGCCAGTGTTTCTTTTCTCTTTTTTTTCTTCTCAAACTAGCAGATTTTACAGGGGGAAAAAAACTTTGTATAACTATTCTCCTCTTAAAGAGCAAGCAATAACACTGAACAGTTCATTCATAAAGAGGGACGGAAAAAGCACCAGAGGAACTGAAATCTTCTTCAGTCAAACGTCACCTCTTTTTCATTTTCATGAGAGCGAGAGTCAGTGTCCTGTGCTCTGCTTTCTCTGTGCCAAGCTGTGTGAAGGCTCTCTCTGCTCTGAGTCCCTGGGTGAAACTGTCTCTGGAACAGGGCTCGTCACCATTTCAGGATGAGACAGGTGTCTGTTAGATGCGTGGCGGCCTGTCACACACAGCCGTTCTCCTGCCTGGGCTTATGCACCACAGGGGTGTGTGGAGGGTAGAGGGAAGGAGCCAGTGTACACAGGAAACCAGCCAGCAACGTGAGGCCCAGTCCACCCCACGCGCAAAACATGGACCAGCCGTAACCATGACTGATGTCCTCTGGTATCCCAAACATGTAGCGGGGATAGCGGGACAGTTCAAAGTTGATCCCAGCCACACATGTGCAAAGGGAGATTATGCAGCATGTTCCTGCAGCAGAGAAAGAGAAAAAAATAACAAGTCAGGCACGACAACAGCCCATTTCCATCTCCTCTGATGCATCGTTTCACCGCCCTCTTATTAACAAAGACCTTACTGCCCCTCTGTGGTGATTCGGGGTAGTGCCCTTTATGTAAAGTGCATCTTACCTCCCATGAGGAAGAGAAGTCCAGCGACATACTGCATCAGATCATGCTCTTTACAGCAGCCCAGCACGCCTATGATCCAGCCGAACAGGATGATGGATATGGCCATGCCTATGAAACTGGCGGTCATCCTCTGGAGGTCTGCAAAGCGCAGGGAGAAGCGGGCTTTGTTGAAGTTTCTCGACATTAATTCATCAGATTATGAGGGGGGGGGAAAAACAGGGGGCGAACTCACGGAGCGCGTGCCACTCATCCTGCCTTATTGTCTTCGTCAGATTGATTGGCAGGTTTCTGGGCAGCACTGATGATGAGTAGTAGTATTTTATTGGTGTGCAGCGCGGAACCAATCCTGTGGATGTAAACAACACAAAGAGGATGGCACATAAGCACCCAGATCAGATAAAGAGGATATCACAAGGCTCTCTGCTGCCACCCCTCACCCTCCTCCCAAAAAAAGAGCACCCAACCCCCTTCCACCACCACCACCCACCCACCCATCCACCCACATCATTGTGGAGTAGCTTATTGTACGCATCTCGAGGCTTCTGTTACTACAGCTTGCCCTTTTGTGCTGGAAAATAACACGTCGACTGCGTTGTAACTGTACCCCCGCGTTATTACTGCGTAGGCCTTGAGGGTCTGTGCGCAGCATCAGCACCTTGGATAGCGCATTCGTGCGCAAAGTATTTACAGACAGCGCCTCACACACTACAACACAAAAATGTGCAAAACAAACACATTATAGCGCAACCCATGATCCCCTGATTCCAAACCTTTAAAGATCAAATCTTCCGTCTCCAAGTCATATCCCTCCCGGTGGCACTTCTTCCACAGTCCGGTGATGGTGGAGTTGTACTGCCGACTGCAGAGGGACTCCATGGCCGGAGCAGGAGGCAAGAAGTGCCGCTTGGCCCGCAGCAGCATTTCGCCGCTGACACTGGAGCCCCTCCTCTCCACATTTTTCTCCTTTGGCAACATGCGAAGTGGAAGGTTGTTGTTGGAGATGTAAATGTAGCCGGGGTCGTTTCTCTTGTTTGAGTAATTCTTGCAGCGTTCCCGGTGCCTCCTCGCGTCAGTCTCGTACCAGTTGTCTGTGCTGATCGCTACTGCTATCAGTCCCAAAGCGCAAAACGCCAAAAAGAGACCCGCCACGGTTAAAGTCCTCATAGCAGCCATGTTCCATGCGTATCTCGCCTCGGTACCGTGATAATTCCACGGGACAGCGGGACTCCGCTCCTGGCTGCTGCTGTCAGTATCTGAGGTGGGGAGGAAATTCGGCAGTACGTGGAAATCTGAGCTGCAGAAAAATCCCCAAAGCCCTCATTTCTTTGATTTGTCAACCACCGCCGAAAAGAGCCAAATTCCGAGGCGGAGGATAAATAAATTTGGGCCTCGATGAGCTATTTTGGTTGTCTCCTCTTTGCCTCTGAACTCAGTCTAGCCTAGATACTGGTCAGTCCAACATTTCTTTCCAGTAGATGGAGACAGAGCAAATATTTGAAAGCACAACAAGCCCCAGGCCTGCACTGCACAGTGGATCATGATCTGAAGGAAAAGATGGCCAAAGTTTGTGCTGAAGCAAGTTTCCTCCCTCAGGTTTTTATTTCCTGCATCACCTCAGCCGCTGTTGTCTGAAGTGTTCAGTTATGAAAGACAGACCATATTAAACCCACAGAGGGCCTCCTTTTCTCTCTCTGGTGCGTTTCATCACACCCAACATATTGCCTCTGGTAACTTTCCATCCCGCTGGGGCCAAACATCTCAAAAATACAGTGGAATGCTGTTTGGTCCATTGTGTAATTCAGGAGAAACCATAAGAAATGGATACAAAAAGAGTTGCTATGCCACAAACACATGATATATTAGTTTTTTGCTGATAATGTCTGGGAGGATTTATGGTCATGACAGATGTTTCTACATGCATCTGGGTTTCATCTGACACTTTTTTGGGGACAAAAATATGACAACGCAAACAAGTTACAGGGACACAGAAGCTCCGGACATTTCAGTCAAAACATACTGGTTTCATTCTCTTGGTCAACACTTCCTCAAATTAAACCATAATGGCAAACTAAAAGAGGAACATGCCCGGTTCCAAACTTCACTTTTGGTTTCAGCTCCTGTGCTCACTAACTCTTCAAAAAATTCCTACATGAATAAATGTGAAAGGGGATTGTTGCAACTGACAGTAAGAAAACAAGTAAATCTGCACAGCAAGCAAAGAAGGACCTGATTTATGTATTTATTACTTAATTATGAAGAGTTCAATGAAAGAACAATATCATAATATTGAAGTTTTATCTTGTTTTAAGAATGAATGCAGGATTAATGTTGCTGCAAGGTCACATCAGGGCAACACAGCAATTAATAAGGGGGGGAAGTTGAAGTATACAAAGGGACTCTTAGTGAAATCCACTAATTGTAGATGGGTTGTGATTGCTTATATTCTGCTCTAAAAAAAAAAAGAGGAATCATTGCTGCACTACATGCCTCTTAAATATGCAGTAAAAGGCATGTCAATATGATTGGCTCATACTGTAAAATACACCAGACCATCAGGAACTAGCTGATCACTTGAATTTGTCAATTGGATGATATGAACGCAGGCTGTATCAGGTCCAGCTTATTTCTCGCTTTCAGTTCCCATTTGTCTTCGTGAAGTCAGAGCTCGACGGCGTTGCGTGTTTCTCTGTGAAGCAATAAGAAAAAGTTAACATTTATCACAAGCTTGGAGAACTGAGATTCTCATGCTGCCTTGTTTACATGATGGACGGATATGTCATACCACCTGTAAGTGTTTACTGCTTTATTCTCTCAATTTTGACCTTTCACAAAACAGATGAGGGGACTGAGGACAGTGTTCTGCTGTTTATTCTGTGTGTTTCTAAACAACACTTTTCCCGATGAACGTGAGAAGAAGAGGGAGACTTACATTTTTGAGTTTTATGAGTGTATGTATGAACTTGTGACTTATTTCCTCGTCTTTGTGTGATATTACAAGCAATAAAAACAAATTAAAATAAATAAAAGTAATTCTAGTGGAACAACTAATGGTCATATTTGACAAAGAGACTTAAGCTTACTCTCTCTTTTCCTCTCTCCTCCAAAAGGCCTCAGAGGAAATCAATCCAAATGAACCTGAGGATTATCGACCACCTGCAGAGCTGTACCCCTACCTCACTAATGTGGGGGAGATTTATGAAGGTGAGAAGGCTGCATTTAAAGAGCATGAATCACTCCACGACTGAGCGCCTTACACCTTCTGTCACTCTCAGACCATAGGTGGACCTTCCACTCTGATCGCCTCCAGCCAGCGGACTTCGACAGTTCTCCAGTGAATCACCTCACAGAGCTTCAGTCTGTGTCTCCTCAGCAACTGACACAACCCTACCGCTACAGTAGCGAGCCTCTGGCCCTTCACCTGGACCCCCCGCTCGGACCCCTCTCTGTGTCACCACAAGTGAGTTCATGTGCAGAAATGTATGACAGTACCAGTGTGAAAAGACACAATCAGTATGTTCAGGTTCTGAATACACAGACGTAGCAAAGGAAAACCACCATCCTAATGGAGGAAAAAGCTCCCTAAATTTAATGCAAGGTCAGTTTTAAGTGCAATCTTGTTATTTTTATGTAGCAGTAATGTTCTGCAATGATGAAAAAGCTGTATTATGTGATTTCCCCCTGAGTGATGGACAGAAGCTAAATCATAAAGGGCACTAAAAATAATAACAATAATAATAATTTTTTCTACTTATTTTGATTTGGTACTAATTTAACAGCCTTTTCCACCTTTTAAGTGAAAATGGTGGCAAATTAAAACATTAACTAATGCTGCTACAAATGATTGTTCACAAATCAATACTGATTAATCTGTCAGTGAGTTTCTTGATGAAATGCCTTGTCCATAAAGTATCAAAAAAATCATGAAAAATCTTGACTGATTTATCCAGTTAGCAGTCTAACACCCAAAGATATTTAATTTCCTATCATACAAGACAAAGGAAAAGAATATGAGAAAGGACATTCACAATTAAGGAGCTGGAACTGATTAACAGTGTTGATTAATATACTGTCAATCGATTAATCAATTAATCAAGTTATTACGTCCACTCTCTTGTTGATATACAAACATGAGTGGATATGCCCGCTCCAGAATTGAATACTAGGTCAGAACAGAGAGGGCTCAGGAATTACTCTGAAGAAAACATCATGGATTTAGATGCTTTCAAATGTAAAATAATGATGATGATATAATAATAATAATTTCATCTCTACAAATACAGTACATGATGTGGACAGCCGGGGATATTTTCACTGAAATGTCGCTCACACCACGTGGTCCTGCTGAGCACTGAGTTCTATTCTGGCAGAGTTACTTCCTCTTCTAGAACAATGACAGGGTTTAAACCAAAATGTCAGACTGTGATTCACTGCAAAACAAAAACCACAGCTGCTCTATCACTCCTTTGTGTAAACTTGAATGCTGACACTCTTTAAAATTTCTCCTAAAGATCCCATATTACACCTCATCCCTGTGCTACCAGTACCAACCCTCTGCCTCGCCTGGCCATTACTTCTCAGAAGAGGAGCACAGACAAATTAGCCCCCCGTTCGAGGTATCAGATGGGGAGGATGAATTTGAAGACCACTCCTCCTTCAGGAAAGACACTAGTGAGTATACCCAATAGCTGGGACAGATCAGATCCCTTATCAGTATCTGCACCAGAACAATCCACGTACCGATCCATATTCCAGTCTACTTATAGTTCACATATTTAATTGGGGCTTACACATAATACACACAACAACAGTAATGATGATAATAATGATACTTTTAAACAGAGCTTTGATATAGGTATCAGCAGATATCCAAGTTCAGGTATTGGAATCGCACTGGGACTGAAAATAAGTGGATCAGTGCATCTCTGTTTCCAATGCAAATTTTCTTCTGACATTAAAAGCACTGAAAGCATGAAAAAATGGATAACTGTCAGACAAAACTGCTTGAACAAGTCTCACATTTTCTAATCTAGACAACAAGAAGAAAATCCGCTTGTACCAGTTCCTCCTGGACTTGCTAAGAAAGGGTGACATGAGTGACAGTATCTGGTGGGTGGACCAGGACAAAGGCATCTTCCAGTTCTCCACAAAACACAAAGAAGTTCTGGCCAACCACTGGGGTACGCAGAAAGGAAACCGCAAAAAAATGACCTACCAAAAGATGGCTCGAGCTCTGAGGAACTATGGTAAAACTGGAGAGATTAAAAAGGTGAAGAAGAAGCTGACCTACCAGTTCAGTGAGGCAGTGCTGAGGAACCTCTACTTGCGTCAATATCCTCACTGAAGAGGGAGCAAAAGCTGTCTTTTATTATGCTGAAATCACTAAACTAGCCAAGATTGTGTTTTGCCTGTTTGCAATTTCAGTTTGTTTTTCTACCAAGTTTTCTTGCGTATTTATTTGCGATGTACAACCTCTTTTGCATTTGCTTCCATATAAACTGCTTCATCCCATACTCAAATGAAGTTTATGTGTTTGTGCACAAGGATTAAAGGATAATCAAACATCAGGGACAGTTCATTTTTATTGTTTTGTCATGAGTGCGTAAATAAATATTATGTTCGACTGGTTTGTAAAATTACTCAAGTGAACTGAATCCAACGCTGGGAGCCACAGACAAGAGCCATGAAATGACAGCTAGTCCTGTAGAAAAAAAAAGAGAGAGAGACGACCAATTGTTTATTTAAAGAACATTTACAAGAGGTTTACAACTGCCAGATTGACCTACAGTTAATTTACTGAAGCATAGTTCCGCTTTGTCAGATGTTTCCAGCCGGACAGAGCGCGTCCAGATATTCAAATTCACAGGAGAAAAAAATGCTATTCTCGTTGAATGGGTTATTTAGATTTAGTAGAAAACTTCGACAACATGTCAACACTGAAATACTGATATGATATAACGGTACTTTAAGATTTGCAACCGAGAATTTTCCTAACGGGCGAGTACACGAAGTACCACCCCAAGGAAAGCTTCCGATGACGTCACTTTGACCAGCCAATAAAAACCTATATGTTGTTTCGGTGCAAAATTCAAACGCTGTCGAGGCGACAAACGGCCAGGCACCCCGACAGCCGCTCTCACGTTAAGGAGGATTTTTGTTTTTAATAACTTTTAGCTGTCTGAGGTGGCAACATGAGAATAAGGTAAATAGCTTAAATCTTTTATTAATTAGAGTTTGAATTGTTTACGATAACAATGATAGGCTATATTCAGTAAGCAAACTTAACAGCTAGCTACTTCCTGGTTGGCCTGTTGATTTTCGATAAAGCTAGCTTTACTGGGAGCTGATGCACACAGCGTTTGTCAAGTTTGGACGGAGAGGTCGTCTCTGTATGCTGCAATGAGTAATTTTGAATGGTAATGATTTTTTTCTGTTAATCTCATGGCACTAATGTTATTCGTGAGCTGATATTATTTAACGTTACGGTACAGCACCGCCAAGCTAATGTTAGCTAGTTCAGTGGAAGAAAGGATTGTGGTATTTAACAATAGCTCCCAGCTGCTATAAGAATGTGCTACCTGGCTTTAAATTACTCACTAGCACTAACATTAATACCGGACTGGTTTAACTGGTAACAGGTGTCTAAACACCAGAAAAATGACGCACTCGAACCATTGTTTTTAATCCAGTGAAGTCCACGCCGCAGAGTCTGTTGCCTACCTCAACAGAGCACTGGTCAGGCTACAGGATATTTGGGAAGAAATCGGGATTCCAGAGGAACAGCGTCTGCAGAGAACCAACGATGTCCACAAGCACATTCAAGTGAGTCCCACATCAATTTTAGATTAAATCTGGTTGTTGGCCTTACGGAGCTAACAAAGTGTCAAATTTATTTTTTGTTTCCCGTGTCCTGCAGGGTTTGCTGGACCTAATGATTTCTGAAGAAGAGGATCTTAAGAAGAGATTAATGAACAGCATAAAGTCCTGTCTTATGGAACTTAATAACTTGTGCAGTGAACTTCAGCTACCCCCCTTTGAGGTACAGTCTCTTTTAGGTATATGTGATTGTTTTCTTAAACAGGTCTAAGAAAGTTGCTGACATGTTTGGACTAACTTGCTGCATTTCTGTAAAGGAGGAGGATGGCTGCACCATGTTGCAGATGGAGAAGAATACTCGCACACGTCTACTGGCGATGAAGGAGCACAAGAAGCAAAGAATGCAAGAGCTTAAAGACCTCATTGGCAAAGACCGTGAGCTGTGTGATATTATGTGCACTACCCCATTTTGCATTGACCAGGACTCCATCCCATCACTGCAGCAACTGGACACATATCGCACCTACCTGAATGATTTGACCAAAGAGAAGGTGTTCTGACGTTCTTGTTTTTTGTTGTTTTTTATAATTAGTGCAGTTGTTTTTTGTTGTTTTTATAATTAGTGCAGTTTTTATAATTAATGCACTTTCTTATAAGGGTTGTAACGTGTGTTGCCTTTTTTAGGAGCGTCGTCATGATGAATTTGTGAGCATCAAGAGGGACATCATCGTGTGCATGGACGATCTGGAGCAGCAAGCAGAGACCACTTTTGAGGTGGATGTGATGTGTGAGGACGAAGAGGCATTTTGTCTGTCGGACGACAACATTGCTGCTGTTAAAGTACTCCTCGTTCAGGTGAATTTGCGATACTTGCATCAGGTTGTTTGGTAACAGGTGATAGTATCATGATTGGGTATGAAAGGGGCATCCTGAAAAGGCTCAGTCGTTTACAAGCGAGGATGGAGCGAGGTTCACTACTTTGTGAACACGTGATTGTATAAAGGAGATTACTACATGGGCTCAGGAACACTGTCTAAAACTGTTGTCCATTCTGTCGTCGTGTTTTCATTTACATTTACATTTTATGTAGTGTCCCAACTTTTTTGGAATTGGAGTTGTATATTATTATAATGGTTGTATGATTTTTATGCCTCTTTTCAGTTAAAAGACCGCAAGGCTGAGAATGAGGCCCGTTGTTCAGCTTACCGCACTAAGATCCAGGAGCTGTGGGAAAGACTTCAGATTCCCCAAGAAGAGAGGGAGCCTCTCTCTGAGGACATGGTCAAATCAAAGAAGAAGAACATCGAGGCAGTAAGAAACTACTCTGTGTTCATATTCATGAATGATAAGTGATCTCAGACAATGCAGTAGTGTGGTGTTGCTTCAATCACCTGTAACACAAGTTTTAATGTGCATTCTGTCTTTCCAGCTCAGGGCTGAGGTCCAGCGTCTCGAGATGCTGAAAATACAGAGCATGAAAAGTGTCATCGAGGCAATCAGAGCTGAGATTGCCCTTTTGTGGGAGAGCTGCTTCTACAGCCCAGAACAGCAGCAAGCTTTCGCTCCATATCATGCTGGTGAATAACATTGTATAATGACAAAGCCCTTACATTGAATACATGTGGTTGATCATCATGGTGGTAGTGTGGGTCTCAGTGCATGTCTTTTTTCCTAAGATGATTTCACTGAAGAGCTTCTCAACCTGCACGAGGCTGAGGTCAGCATCCTGAAGAAGTATTATGAGGACCACAGAGAACTATTTGAGGGCGTGACAAAATGGCACGAGAACTGGACTTTGTACTTGGAACTTGACGTAAGTTCCATCCTGATGAATTTAGTGGGGAAGCATTTAAAACCAACGTCTTCTCTTGTGGTGGTAATGTGTGTGTGGATGTATGTATTTTCTGTCTCAGAAAAAAGCGAATGACCCCTCGAGGTTCAACAACAGAGGCGGGAACCTTCTGAAAGAAGAGAAACAGAGAACTGACCTGCAGAAAAGTTTGCCCAAGGTGAGGAAATGTTTAAAAGGGCTGATTATCGACATGTGCTCTGTGTTCAGTAAATACAAAAACAAATGACCTCCCATGAACCATATATGAGAAGAGCAGAAACAGCTGAGAGGTAATCGGTGTAGTACCAGGTTTGGCCAACAGGTGGTGATAAACATTAATTATCTTAGTCGTCAGTTCCTGTGCAAGTACCAGATTTTGACATGGGAAGGACATTTTACAGATTGGGCTGTTAAGAAATGATATTAAATTAGAAGTCAATAAGGTAAAGTCAGTGTTTTCCATTTGTTTCAGCTGGAAAAGAGTCTGAAGGCCCAAATTGATGTTTGGGAGGAGGAGCATGGCAAGGAATTCCAGGTCAATGGGCAGAAATTTCTTGAGTATGTGCAGCAGCAGTGGGATAATCACCACAATGAAAAGGAGAAGGAGAAACTGGACAGGGTATGTTATTCATCTTAAATGTCCCTGTCACATTATTTCACATGTATTATTTTAGCCATTTTCTTTGGAAACATGCAGTTATTGAGCTTTTAGAAAATCTTGGCTTTTTAATAGCTGATTTCCTTGAATTTTAAGTATAATTAAACTGATATACAAAAAAAATAAATGTCTCATAATATAAATATGACGACGTATTCAAAATATGAGACATCTTAAAATTTATTTATTTGGTATATAAAATGAGAAAGGATTGCTGAAATATGACTCTTGTCTTTTGGCCACTCCAAGTAATTTTGATTTTGATTTTGAAATAGCAACTGAAAAAGACCAAACAGACACAGGAAGACATGTTATATGGAACTTCAATGAGAACACCATCCAAAAGGCGGCTAGCAGCGACTCCCACACTCGGAAAAATTAGAAAGGTGAGGTGGTGCGGCGGTCTTGTCAGATTTATTTCATGTGCCGTTACACTAACTGATTGTATGTGGTGAGTGAATAGAGTCACAAGTTGACCCGTGTTTTTCTTCTGTCCGCTCAGCTCAATGGCTCCTCCACCATCTCCACTCCAACAAGTTTCCTTAGTTCAGGTCTCAGTGGATCCAAGTGCCAGTCCTCCATCCAGAAAGCACCTCTGTCTGCCAGCAAGGTAAGCTCCCTGTCATCCTTCTGCCTCATCTCACTGGCAGATTTCAGCTTGAGGGTCACAGTGTTTAGCCTTATATCTGACTCTCTTATTCTTTATGGTCATGGGGTGAGGAAAAGTGCAATATTGTCCCCATTGTTGTTTAACTTACATATTGATGACTTGTCAGGAGTTGGACACTCCTAAAAGGAAGCAGTGAACTCAAATCTTGATCAAAATGAGATACAAATACACAGTAAATTAAGGATTTTAAATTGTGTGTTCAAGATGATTCTTATATGAATTTCATAATCAAGCTGATACTGTTAACACAAGCCCCTGTTTACTGCTCACCTTAGTGCCAACCAGTTTGTCAGTATAAATGTATCTGATTGGGAAAACCCATCTGTCAGTTGTGTATACACCCTGAATGAAGCACTGGACCATTCTGCCAAAAACTGCTCTTGTGATAGCTAGATGTGGCAGCTTTGAAGGAGTGTTCTGAGACTGGGTGATGCTGTAGGGTTTCAGTTTCATTGTAATGTGCAAATGTGTTTTTTTTCCTCTCTCATTATGAACTTATGGTCTGAAATGAAGTAAGGGGGCAAAAAACAAAAAAACACATGATCATTCTAGTTGGTTTTGTTGTAGGGTCTTGGCCTACGAACCCCTGGACATGGAAAGACTCCCCGTGCACTAGACCGAAACAAGGAAAACCTCTCCCATCTTAATAGAAACACTCCGAGTGGCACACTAAGGTCTCAGGATACTCAAGATCACACCTTCACCTTTAACTCTTTTGCTGGCTCCTATTCGGACTTTGCGGTAAATGCGCTTTTTACATCTGTTTTCCCCACTACAGAAAGTCCACAAGTAGGTCTAGGTCTAGGTAAGTCTGCAGGATTATAGTTAACCCAGTGAATTTCTAGATTATCATGTAAAATGCCATTTGTCACGACTGTTGAGGTAAAGCAGAATTTCAATTGAACATTTGTTTGACCTGGACTTGGACGCCCTTGAAATTACAAAATCTGAGGGAAAAAATGTCTTCTTCGTTGCTGTAAACACTATATATTTTTCTATTTTGCAGACAAAAGTTCTTAAAAGATCAGCCAATAAAATGACCAAAAGGATTGCTAGCATGCCAACAACTTGATTGAAAAGCTTTGAACCAACCGAAACATGCTTGGTTTTGTTGGTTGTCCAGTAACAATTTAGCTAATTATAAACGTGAGCAACTAAGCAACCATGCATACTTCTGCCAAGTGCATGTGGTTTCATCTTGATAATTAAACATTTTTAGACACTGATCATCTGCATCAGTTCACACAGTGACAGGATGAATACACATAGCAGATTCTTTTTATTCCTTCGTGCAGTGATCATGAGAAAATAGTGAAAAAGTTCTAATACTCCACAGTAAATCCTGACATAATTAAGACTCAATCACTCTGTGTCACAGTTTAACATTTCACTGCACTACTGTGAAGTCTGGACATTATCCCAAAATGAATGAATATATATATATATATATATATATATATATATATATATATATATATATATATATATATATATATCACGTCACAAGCTGACATGTTCAGTTCACACATGGACTTGTATCTCCAATCACTTGACTTTTGCCGCGTTAAATCTGATCAAAGATACTGACGGTAACTTTGACTTCTCTTTGCAGAGAGACCTCTCGAAGGCGTCTAAATCGAACGTGAAGTCAGGACTGCTGAACTCCACCGTCAGTAATCAGTGACGAGTCAAAACAGCCGCTCCGGCACCGGAAGTCATCCAGCTTGGTGGTAGCTTGGTGTAGTTTTGGTATAGTGGACAAGAAGGAAATTTAATGTCAACTTCCTCTAAAACTGTAAATATTTTAATCTTTGTCTCCATCTATCCTGTTTTCACAAGGCCTTCTTGCAGGGTTTTGTCCGCTGTGTATATAATGTGGCAGGTTAATGATATTTGTACCAAGGCTGTTGTGGCTTTTTCTCTGACGTTTTTCATTATGTTTACAGCCTTTTTAAGCCAGACGTTATTCGCCATATCTAGAGCACTACATCGTTTTAGTACTGTAGCAGTTAGCCAGTGCACCCTCAGCTGAAATGACAGCCGAATTTGCTCTTCAGAAATTGAATATTTTGAGTGCTTTTTTTAAAATCAAGCTGTAAATAAACACGTTCATAAAAACGTTCATCCTTACTAAGTGTACCTCTTTTTTTTCTTTTTTTTTTATCTTGTGTCATTTTCAATTATACCTGACTGGTTTCATTCTAGCTCCTACAGTTGAGTTGCCCTGCTTATGTTATAACTGAGTCAAAGTCAGAAGGCCGTATTCGTTAAGTATCCAGTTGTTCTGTTTAAGCCATGCGTGTCATGAGTTCTTCGAGAGCCCTCTCGCGGTGATTTTCATGAACAAGCAGCACTTCTTTGATTGCACTTTGCTGGAAGCCCATTTCATTAAACTGAGTCAGAAGGCGCAGGAACTCAGCAGCCTGAAACAGAATTTATTTAAAGTCAGTAATAATACACAGTTGGTTATGATCAGGCGTGGCTGTGGTGGTTTTTTTTTCCTTTAAAAAAATAATGGAGAATCACCTTGCTCTCGCAGTTCTGAAACATCTCCAAGGCCTCCTCCACCTGTGCTTCATCATAACCCAGCTCACACAGATGGTCACTGGCCACCAGGTACTTAAGGATCTGTCAGTAACAGGACAAAATGTATGAAAATAATTACAAGAATGACATGCTGGGTTTTGACAAAGCATAAATAACATAGGTTAGATTTCTGATTAAAGACATGCTTTCATACCATTTAAGTATGTTAATGGGGTTTTTAATTGCTTATGCTTAAATATTTGTGTTTGACAGATCCCTAATAAGACTGGGTGTAAGTGAGGACCCATTCTGTTGGTGTATGTTCTCTGTCAGGTTTTAGCCAGTGATCGAGAAGGACTCCTCCCACTGACTGTTTGACTGGAAGCATTTATTAAAATTACAATAATATTTAATTCAGATTTGTTACTGAAGGCAACTCAAACATATTTATACATTATCAGGGTTTATAAACCACCAAGAGGCATTAAGTCCAGTGTGTTACCTACCTTGTCCGGGCTGCGATAGCCTGTCTTCTGCAGAGCCAGAATAGCCGTGCGTAAAGGGTATCCCCTCTCTGTGATGGTTTCCAGTAGCTCCCTCTCTTCCTGGCTGAGTGCTGACATCAACTCCGCTGCTGAGTCAAAGAAAACCCCACAAGGGCCGCCAGTCCTCATTACCTGATGATGAGGGGAGAACAGACAACAGTTATGAAGAAGAAGTAAGCCAAAAAGAGATTGTTTGATCTATTTTCTTCTTTGAGACGTTGACAGAAAAAAACCTTCTGTCTGCGGTTTTTGATGACAGGTCCTGCAGAGGAGGGCCGTTGCTGCTGCAGCCTGCATGGAGGGGGACCAGCAGGTGGTGTGTTTTGGGACAACTTTCTGCTGACGGAGCCCAGTGAACGCTGCCTCTTCTTGCTGTTCTTCTGACCTAAGAGGCGGGGGCTGGCCTGCTGTGCCCGGTGCTCCTCCAGTGCTCGCACAGGCTGTCTGTAGTCGTGGAGAGAAGGTAAAGACCCTCTGTGGCCTCTGAGGCTCCGAGGTGAATCAGGCTTACAGTGGTGAGTGGCATGGCCGAGGTGCATGTCTTTGACTCTGGAGACAGGGTCTTTGGGCGCGGCGCTCCGGGGTCTCTCTCTGCACTTGATGGGTTGACGTGCATCCTCAGTGGAGGAGCTTTCAGTATCTTCATTGTAACCCTCTTCATCCTCGGAGTCTGACATGAGGAACTTGACAGTGCGATGGTGCAGCCAGCGAGTGTCCGCAGAGTTCAGGCTGTGACTGCGGGGCCGGGGGCTCGGGGTCCACGTGTCGCTGCTCCTGCGACTGGTCCTGTGGCTCTCCTGAGGGCTGCTGAACATCATCCAGTAGGGGGGGCAGGACGGGGCCTGACGGACTGGGGGCTGCCCAGTTAAAATCCATTTCTCCAGGATGAATTCATACTGCAGTTAAAAACAAAAGAAAAATATCAACAACAGACCTTTTACACAGCAGACATTTTGACTGAGAAGGAAAAGTATGATTTGATAACACCAGCAATGGTTCTGTTATATTCAAGTGTCCCAGTAAGCCATGACTATGAATACCAGGTCCCTAAGTCTGAAGCAGCTAAATGGAATTCAGCCATCACTAATTTTATTAAGAACACCTGTGCTTTTCCTGCTGTCACATGACAATATAATGTCTTACAATTAAATGCAAGAGTTCATCAAGGCACCAAGGCAAAAAGCTGCGACCTGACACACACATCCATGTAACTTTTTCGGGTGCGGTGCCAAAATACTTTTAGTAAGAAAAAACAAAAAATCTTGATAATTTTTAATCAAAACGTCCAAATAATCAATTGGACACACATGATATACAGTTTTGTTTTTTGTTTTTTTTCCTTCTGGGATCCGACACAGTTAAGAATTGTCTTAACAACAGAAAAGCACAAGAAAGAAGCTGTAAGATCTAAAAGATCATGTCTAATGAACTGATCCCAGAAAGACATTCGAGCTGATTTCAAAAATGTTCAATGTGTGACCTCTGTGTCTTGTAGCATCTGATGGCGGTCTGGTACGGCGACGTCTGGAGCTGTCACAAGCTGCACCTCCTCCTCCAGTGGTCCCAGCAGGGTCTGAAACGGGACATCCTCCAGAGTGTTCATCTTCACCAACAAATACCTGCATCAGAAGAATGGCTGAGTCACTCAGTGGTAAGTAAGAGAACCAAACCTTTATTTCAATCTTATCCGTACTCACTGCGGTCAGGTGCTCTCTCTGAGGCGCGCAGCTCCGTGAAGCACCGGCAGGTGTTTGGAGTGAACACACAGACATCATCATATGTGATAAACCTCTTCATCACTAAGCCTCTGACATCATCTGTTTACCAATAATACCTCAGACACCTGATGTAATCCTACCCACAGAGGTACAGTACAAAGAGTATTCGAAGATATATATATATACATGTTAATATATACCAGAATACTACTAAAACTATTCAAAAATAGCACTAATAATCTAAAAATGTGTAATTATTTTGTTTTACTGTTAACACATTAAAAATCTAAGATGTATCATCTTTCCTCAATCTTTTGTCACATTTTAGTCAGCTGTAGCTTTTTTCTTTATGTATATTTAAAGGCACATTTCAGCCCATGTGACTTTCAGTGTGGGCTTGAAGGGGGATCAGGGAAATGCTGAGGTATTTGGAAACAAGACAGGCATGATACTTTCCAGAGATTAGCAGATTACATAAAGGTGACAGTGAGGCAGTGTGGTCATCTATTGCATCCGTTTCCCGATTAAATGATTTGGTCTGTGTCCAGAGTGTCTGAGAAACATTTCATCACCCTGACGACCAAATTCATTTCAAATGTACGTTTGGACGACCTGAAGGCCGGACACGACAGGTGAAAATTTGTTTCTTCATGCACTTTTTTTCCATTTCTTCTTTCAGACAAGCAGAAAGTAAACATCCAAAATAGACATTTAGATGTTTATTCTAGTTCTGATTTCAGTTCTGGAAATATACTCAAAAATTGCTATTAGATAATGCCTTAATTGTAATATAAAACATACAATTCCAGAGAACTTGTAATAAAAACTGTCTTAATATAAGTAATCAGTTGAGGAAGTTTCATGGTGTTTTCCTTATCAACTGTCCTGTAGTGTCTTATGTTTTGTCTAAAATCTCTGGAATTTTAAAGACTGTTTTCTAGTTTTTCCCCATACTCTGAAACTGAACCTTGACCCTGTTCACCTTTAGTGTCTTGCCTTAAAAGTAAAGAACAACTTCAGTACAGAGATATACATTTTATTTATATATTTTAAACAATCACAATAAATTTCAGATTCACAAACTCGGGTGGTTTACAGGTTCTGTAACAGACCTCTGAAAAGAGAGAAAAGCCTAAAAGAAAGGGAAACTTAAAGCAGAGAGGAGAACGGATCTAGTTTAATTCCATTTTATAGCACAAACAGCATTTTAAAGAGTACAGCAGCGTGGTTCAGTTCAGTCAGCGCTTTAGGTAGAGGCTTGAACATGTGTACTGATGTACCATTAAGTAACTGGATATTACATCACTAAAGGTGAGTTTCACACGCTGGAGTACACACAAAGAAAATCAAAAATACCTGCGCTGTTCTGAGGGGGGTCTGACAAAGCAGGTTTAGAGCTGCCTCCTAACTGTGACAGAGACGATCTGTCTGATAATGATGTCAATATGGGCGATGACGCTTGAACAAGAGGTTTAAGAGTATTATTCAGTCATGTTTCTTAGAGGATAGCTACTCCAAAACAAAACCTGCCTCGTTAACCTGTTAATTATGCTTTGAGAGACAGCCCTCTGATCCAGTCCAGAGACGCAGAGGTCTGGAAGTAAACGCATATACATTCCCTAAAGGGTGGGCTAGGGGAGGAAGCAAAACACTGAAAAATAACCATTCTGGCTGTTTGAACAGGTCATCATTTTTCACCTGCTTTGTTTAGTGTGCTGGTGCATTATACGTCACAATGTGTTCTCCTAATTACAGGTTATGTTATACAAACTGCTTACAAATGCTACCAAAGCCGTGTAGCTCAACATTTACAGCCCGATTTTACTGTGAACACCATTGTCACAATGGTGGTAAAGAAGAAAACATCAAAATATTGATGTGCTCATGGAATATCATGCCCTTATGATTTAAGGCATTATTTGACATGGTAACATTGCATCTACACTTACTCAGCGCCCCACGTTTTCAAGTGTACAGTATGATCCCATAACTTCCATTTGCTTCCCTTGCCATGACAGCCCATCACCACAAAATGCAAAAACAATTTAGCTAGCTACAAATCCTTTCATGAATAAAATTGCATTATCTTTATATAGATAAAATGTTAACAATCCCCAGAGATTGAAATATTTGATGAAGGTCCACCCTGTGAGCGCACCGCTAGAGAATTACTGTCTGATGCACAGGACCAACGGTTGTTACACTCTCTTGACTTGTTCATGATGAAAACACTCCTCAATGAGAGCCAGCAGCTTTCTTTACCTCTAAGACAACGTCCACAGCTTGTTTGTCAGGGGCTATCATTAAACCCAGAGTTGGTATCCAAAGGTTCATGGTGATCTAATGATTTCAGAGACCGTCTTTAGGTGAAGTAAGTGACACGGTTCAGTTGTTTGCAGCGTCCGCCTGTCGAGGCCAGTTCTCCTCCTCAATGCCTGAGTCGTACTCCTCCTCCGCAGACTCCTTGGCTGGAGCTCTGAAATTCAAATGGAAACTCCAGTTCAAGTTTCAAACCAACCCAACATTTGGAGACTCTGTGTGCTGGGCTTCAGGAATCTGATCTCTAACTTGACACGTATTTAGCCCTGTACTGTGAATAGAGAGTACTGACCTGACATATCTGGGTTGTGATTTTCCTTGGACAACATCTTTGTCCAGCTCAACAGCCATGATGTCAGAGTGCGGCACCTCAAACATGGGCTCCAGAAGGAGCTTTTCCTACAAAACGAAAAAAAAAAAGAGGACAAGTTTAGTTATTGCATAACATCAAGTAACAAGTTTCACACACTTGGCAAACATCACATACCATGATGGATCTGAGCCCACGAGCTCCAGTTTTCCTCTCCAGAGCCATCCTGGCTATGGCCCTCAAGGCATCCTGGTTCACATTGAGTTCACACTGAAACAAAAACACAGCAGATTTACTTCAATTCTAAATATCCAGTCATCCAAGGAGGACAGTACGAAGAGTGGGTCCACGGTTTTGAAGTCTCATGAGACGCTAAAAAACACCACACAGCGGTGGTGACTCACAGGTGTAACTATTTTATCTTTTGTTGTAGTAATCTCAGGGTAAACAGAGATAAGGAGGTCACTTTACCTAATAATCTAACAGGAATGTGGACTCACAGATGGCTGTGGCTATGGCAACTGAACCAGGCTTGACTTTTGCCTCACTGTTGCCTATACTGTACAACCCACTATATCAGAGTCCTTACTTTGTCCATGCTGAACAGAGCCTGGTACTGGGGCACAACAGCATTGCGTGGCTCAGTCAAAATTCGGACGAGCGTGTCTTCATCCAAGCTGTGCAGAGGAACAACCACAGGCAGACGGCCAACAAACTCTGGGATCATTCCAAACTCGATGAGGTCCCTGGCCTCGACGTGCCTCAGCAGCCGGTCCTTCTCCTCTATTTCCGCCACTGTGTCCGTCTCACCGCTGGTGTTGGCCAAGTCTGCGGCAGCCGCAGCACGGCGCCCTTTCCCCAGGTTGGAGGGAGTTCCAAAACCCAAATACTGAAGAGCCATGAAACAGGAGGATCAAGTTAGAGGCGGGGATGACGGAAAACAGGAATCTTGGCTGAGTGTGTGCTGATAATCGGTACATATGACACATGAGCTGTGTTAAATTTACCTTTTCGTTCTTTCTTCTGCTTATGATTCTGTCAAGTCCGTTGAAGGCACCAGATGCAACAAACAGAATGTTTGTTGTGTCGACCTGCACCGTTTCTCCTCTCAGCTTCCTTGAGTTTTTCTCAGGAACGTTGACGATCGTGCCCTCCAAGAGTTTAAGCAACCCCTGACAGAGAGGAAAAGAAAATGTCCAGGTCAACCAGGGCAGGACAAGGAAAACAAACAGGAAAGTAGTTACAGGAAATAAGTGGTCTGCCGCTCTTCGTTTGTTTTTGTTCTTTGTTTTTTTGTTTTTGTTTTTTTGTTCTTTGTTTTTGTCACCACAGCACCACAAAATGCAACGCAGGCAGTTTCATTATGAGATTAATATCTATAAACAAACTGCATTAAAGTTTTATTCAGGGTAACTCTGGGTGAATACTGACCTGCTGGACTCCCTCTCCTCCTACATCTCTCAGCTGATGGATTCCAGGCACACTGCCAATCTTATCCACCTCATCCAGAAACACAATACCTGCACACGAAACACAAGAACAGGGCCAAGGCAGTCTTAGTTTCACTTCTGGTAATTGCCTGAGGCAGTCTGTGTGTGTACATACATGTCTACCATGTTTACTTTGGCTTACACTCTATGATTCACTTCTCCCTTGAGTTGCAGAGCAGTGGGAAGTCGCCTTCGTAGAAATGACACTGATGTTTATTTTTGTTAGGAACCAGTCTGACCTCAAGTTTTATCAAACTTCTTCCTGTTTCCTTCCCCTTCCTGCTTGTACATCTACTTAGATCACACCAATTACACATTCTTTACCCATGTAAGGAATAAAAAATGGAAATGCGACTACACACATTTTAACAGGTTGTAGCTGAATGGCATAGTAACTGACGTGAAAGTGTGCATAATGTAATTTTCACACGGGCTAAGTTTCACTGAGCGGTTTTTTTCAAATGTTTGAGGCAAGCTTGTCATTGTGAACTGAAAACACGGCAGTACTCCTATCAGATGGGATTTGTCCATCTCTGAATGTTAATGGGGAAAAAAAATACAGTATGATGAGAGAAGAGAGCAGATGCTTAGTGTGATATAGTGTTGGCATCATTTTAACACAGGGAGCTTCACTGCTGTTCAGTGCCATTCCTCTGCTCACCTTGCTGTGCTTTGTCCACTGAGTAGTTGGCATCTTGCAGCAGTTTGGCGATAACTGACTCAATGTCTTCTCCCACGTATCCAGCTTGAGTTAGTGTGGTACAATCACAAATTGCAAAGGGAACATCCAGACAACGTGCCAGTGTCTGTGCCAGCAATGTTTTTCCTGTGAAAAATTAGAGGAATCATGATCAGATTTATTTTGGCAAGAGAATTAACTATTTATAAATAAGCGACATATTTGGCAGTGCAAGTCATAATGATCCCAGTGTCACTGAGAAATATTACGATTTACAGCAATGTTGAAACAACACCAACCTGAGCCAGTTGGACCTAGAAGTATGATGTTGCTCTTCTCCAGTTTAATGTCGGTGTGAGTAGAGTCCAGGACCTCGCCGCCCCTCCTCTCCTGAGGGGCCTGCTGACTCGCCTGCTGCTGCATGGACGCTCCCAGAGCATTTCCATGGGGGCTGATCCCTGCGATCTGCAGCAGTTCTGCAACAAAAAGCAAAGCCACAGGGTTGGCTTTGTGGCCGACGAGTACTGCGAGAACTTCTTTAGGAACTGTATTTCATAATAAAGATGCAACTGAACACTAAATTTAAACAAGCCATTCATTGATGGTATATGTGTCAGGCTGTGCATAGTAATGGTATATATGTACAGGCTAAATATATATGGGCCCTTCTGTGTGCCAGTGTGGAGCTGCTGAGTGATAAGAGCTGGTCTGAAAATAGAGGAAGTGCAGATGTGAATGTAGGTCACTAGGCTACTTTATCTCACTCTCTTGCCAGTCAAAGATTAACAAGCATCATTTCATTGCTTCAGTATCTGTAGCTTATTTGTACATCTGGGAAAACAGTGAAGAAACATGCTACGATCAGTCACTGCTCCAGAACTGGAGCTGTATTTACTCAAATAATTGTGCTCAGAGGGACTTTGATTGTTTAGCATCTAATATTTTAGGTTGAGTATGACTTTAAGTATTTTACTAAAAATATAGATCTGAAAAGACAGAACACAGCTCTACGGAGCCACAGAGGTCTGTACATTTTGGCATTTGTGCAACTCGTGAAAATACAGACTGTTTAAGCGACTTTTTAAAGGGGCCCCTGAGAAAGATGACACTATGGAGGACTGATCACTTACTTGTGAACCTGTACTCATCCTCTCGTCTTCTCATCTCTAGCTCTATAGGGAGGATGAAAGTACTCAAAATCAATATTATCATTAATCATTACCATTATGACATTATCAATACAGTCCAACAAAAATGTTTGTACAGCTGTGTGAGATAATTATTGAACAAATGCCAAATAATACAGATTATGATTCAAGACGAGTTATGATGATATAATGAATGATAAACTCATCAGTTATTTGTGTTGATTTGAGAGTGTTAATGGCTCTTGATTATTTAACATATTGTGTAAAATATATGATATTGCACTCTGAACAAATCATTAAATCATTGCATCTCTTATACGTTGAATTTATCAGAATCTTAAAAATAGTATTTTCTAATGCAAAAATGGATGGAAGTTACACCCACAAGTCGCAGAAAAAAAGCAATATCTATATACAACATGATACTGACCACGAGGTGTTAGGGAGGGCTGTTTTTCCACCTCCACCTGCTGCCGACTCCCAGCAGGGATGTTGTTGTAGATGCGCTTGTAGTGATTGTACACTGCAACTGCTAACACCTTTTTTGCATAGGACTGGCCAACAACATACTTGTCGAGGTAAGCATATATCTGAAAACAAGAAGTCATTTATATTTCATTAAAGTATAATAGACTGACTACTACAATAGAATAAGCAACACTCACCACACAAAATCATTTAAAAACATATTTTGACAACTCTTGTTGCTGTTTTAGTTTCTCACCTTCTTTGGGGGAGGTGGAGGTTTCTGTGCAAATGCCAGCTTTACTGCTTCCGCAGCAGATTCTGGCTCTTTATTTAGCCCCTTCTTAGAGTCCGTTTCAGACAGAACCACGAAGAAGTGATGGCATTTCTCACATTTGACAAATCGTGTTGATGCTATAAAAGAACACAAAACACATTTAATATTGAAACATTTCACAACCCTGACACACTTTAACAATTGTCAAGGTTGCAGATCTATAAGCTGACACTCGAACCAAAAATAATTGTTTAGTGTTAAAATGTTATGCAGAAAATGGAGAAACAACCAGTTTAGTATCAAATTGTTATAGTTCAAAAATATAATAGCAGTGCAGGAACACGTGCTGCTTAGCTCAGATACACTTCTCTCTTTACAATCCACTTCAATGTGTTCAATGCTAGAGGAGACTTTGTTACATCATATGACAACATGTTCCTGCTTCTATTCTTCACAGAGGTGACATATAAACTTAAAATGCTCACTGGACAACAGGAAACCAACACCTTAGTGTTTACTTGCAGGTCTTTACTTTGACATACCATGCATGGAAATTACATATGGTGATTGTTTCTGGTGTAATACTTGTGTCCTGGGTGGTTACAGTACTGTGTTTCAGTCCACCACCACAGTCAGCCAATGCACAAATCATCTCCTCGTTGTCCCCCTCCCCTTCCTCATCCATGTTGCATGACATTTGACAATGTTCATGATGATCTTCTAATAATGCCAGTATTTTTTGTCAAAAACTAAAAAATTTACTCACATACAAAGGTCTCTACATGTGTGCAGGGATCTCCACATTTTGGGCAGCGTAGCTGGCTTCCCCCCTTGCCTGACCCTCCAGAGCCAGATAGTCTCTTCCCCTCACTGATGCTTTTCTGTGTAAACACGACTGTGTCAGCAAATATAATATTACCTTACTGCTGTCTCTTTCAAGAAGCAGTGTGTGACACTACCATGGAACAGAAATTAGATTCATCCTCCAAGACATTACCTTTCCACCATCACTTCCACTGTCCTTTGTTGTCCCATCTTTAGAGGCATAGCAGACAGCAGTTTCTGAGAACGACCTCACCCGAACCCAGGGAGGTAAATGAGTTTCCCGAGACCCATGACGACTCAGAGAAAACAACTGGATCCTGGAGCAGGAAAATCCTGAAACAATCGCAACATCCTTTGAGATTCCTCACAATGTTGTTACCTATACAACACATACTGAATAATAATTAGGAAACAAGCAAATACAAATTTCAGAACTGCTCCAATTTGTAATGTCACTAGAGCTGAAACGTGTATCTGATTAATCCTTTAATCGATTGAATCTGCAAAAACCTTTTCACTCATTTTTTAGGCAAAAATACAAAACATTATCTGATTCCAGCCTCTCTGGTGTGATGATTTGCCTACTTTCCCTGCCATATGTGATAGGAAAAAAAAACAAAAAACAAAAAAAACAGATGAGAAACCTCTGAAAAGTGATGCACATTTTGCATAATTTTGAAAAAGAAATCTACTACTTGATACTGTAAATAGTTGTAAATTGTAGCAGTACAGGTATCCCCAGTGGCACTGACCTTAATTGGCTAAAAACACGTCAGATTAGTCAAAAAAGCAACAGAATATTGCTGCAGCTGCAATTAGTTGAACACAATATATATTATCAAGAGCCACAGTTCATAATCAGGGGCCTAAGGCCCATAGTATCCATGTGTGCTGTAGCTATTGCACATTTAGTATTTGTCATTATGCGTTTCTTCATTTTACAAGTGTGAAGGTCTCTAGCCGGCTTGGAGACGAAACCACTTAGTTTAGCTCTTGGTAACACCAATTTGTGATTTTAGTCATGCGTTTTCATTGTGTTGTTGCTCTAAAAGCTGTCACAGCTGTGCAACTCTATAAAAGGCTGTGTGATGCAACAACGTTAGCTTTGCTGCAGTTACTAAACATTTCAAGGGACTTTGCCACCTGCTGCTGACATTATATGAATGTCATAACAAACAGCGAACTGGGTTATCTGGAGACCTACTTCACAGGCTGTAGCAAATAGCACAATGTCATGCAACTTCGGCCAGCTGGCAGGGTGTGTGCTTGTCCTTTCTTACCTCTGTGGGCAGTGTTTAGCAACAACCTGGCAGCCGAAGTGCATGGACAGGACATAACTCTTCTTTTGACTCAAAATCCTGTAAATAAACATAAAGTTAACATGGCTTACTGAGGGAAGAGGGGGTGGCTAAATTAGCCGGCGGCTAACAGCCAGCAGCGGCGAACAGGAGAGGCCGGTTACGTTTCATAACTTCAACGTCACAGTTAGCATTAGCAAAGCAGGTCATTTACTGGTGAAGGTGGTCGCCAATGTTGCTCAATACGGTATAAATAAAACTTTGTTAATCCACTTGAAATGTATTAATTAATTAGACTACCTTTACTACGGATACTTACCCCGTGCTATCTAGCGCTAGTAATCAACGACAAAATAAACAATGTTACGCTAGCTAGCTAGGTTAGATAAACAGGTAACTGTTAGCTACTTAAGCTAGGCCCAAGCCAGAGCTGCCTAACGTTCCACTGCCAGTGGAAATGACAGGCAGCGTTGCACAGTGGTTAAGATGAGTGGCTTTACCCTGCGGTATGGATACAAATAAGCTAAAGGCTAACAACCAAGCGCGCAAGCTAACGCGAGTAGCCAAATGCCTAGCTTAAGTCTAACGTTAACTTACACCAGCAAAAGGGGAGGCAACATATAACCCGTATCGTAGGTTTACTCACAGGGCACGATGAAACCAGTCGCGTCTTGACAGCCCTTCGAAAAGAACAAAAGTGCCAAGTCACTGCAGCTTTCGCTCTTCTGTTTTAGTTTGACAGGTTAGCGTGTCATACTAATGTCACAGTGCGTGTTGCATTAAGTGGCAAGCGTTGGCTTCGTTTGGCCGCTATTTCCCAGGTGGGACACGACCCAGAGTGATGTAACGCTTTGCTGTTATGAACTAGGTCGGTTAACCGCTAGCTAGGTAGCCTACCCCTTGGGTACAGTGGCTAGCAGATGTGATTAAATCAGTGTAAACTGTGTACGTAATATGGCGGCTGGCCTTGGGTCTATGCACACAAATCCATCCATATCTTTAGAGATCTACTAATCCACAGGAGGCGTTAACGGGATGTTTGCTGCTGCATTCATGGTCCTACAAGGGTATGGTGACGTTGTGTTGCATTTTGGGATCCTCGTAAATATGGGACACTGTCTGTCTTTCAAGACCCCGGATCATTGAATTTTGAGGTCGCAAAAAGACATGATTCATGATTGTTTGAGTTGCTCATGGTGTAATTAAGTTATATAAATACATAAAATACCAGTATACATGAGTAAACTGATTCAGTTACTCAACCAATACTTTTGTGTAATGTAGCAGAGAAAGGTCATGGCTGCCAAGAGTTTTAGACTATATCACATATAAACAATTAACAGAGATATCATGACAAATAACTGAGAAGTCTCAATAACCTGTTGTATTTAATTTAACAATAGTAATTAGTAAAGTAAAGTAAACACATCTTCTTTGCCAAATCCTTCTTTGTTTTTTTGTTTTTTTACTTTTCCTGGCAGTTTAAGGCCAAAAAAACAAAGCCATGTAATCACAAGTCAGAGAGGAAAAACCAGTTCTAGCACGATGTTGGTTTCAAAGTAATTTAAGGAATTTTCTGTCCCCAAAGAGAGGTGTCAGTTCTGGTGTGTAGGCTCTAGCTTGAGAATACATCGTAAGATACAGTATAAGAGGTTGGGTCCCTACTGATCACTACCATCTCCTGCTGTCGGTGCATTTCTATATTGTGTCACCTCCAAGTTTCCATGAAGACAGGCTCTCAAGATTCAGTAAACTAAAAATGCAGAACCTAGTTCATGTTATTCAAATTCTCTAACAAATTACCATAAAACAATTGATAGACAGTAGAACCTGGGCTTTTGATGCCACTGGGAGTCTGGGACCTCCAACACAGTTGCCTACTTTGCCCAGTTGGTAATCCAGCCTGGGTTTTTTTCCAGACAGTGGCTCTCTTACAAAGAAGGATGCTGTTTTTCGATTGCATGTTGAACTTCCTCCTGCATTAAAATCAGGTCGCTGTTTCAAGAAATTCACATAAACCGACTGAGAGTTTAAAAAAAATCTTTAATTGCTCTTTTTACAAGGTTTGCGGTTGTTTTTAGGTCAGTTTGAGTTTGACCTTGCAGGTTTTCACACTGCTGTTGTCCCACATGTACAAAATCTTTTTGTTGGGATAATATGACAGCATAGCCAAGATGCCATTAGCTGGCCTTAAATCAAAACTTGCATCCTGAGGACTCTCATTCTTTAAATCAAAAGCATATGTAACTTTTCGGTCTTTGTCGTCTGTAAAATATAGCACCCCACAGACAATGAAAGCATTTCCTGCTTTAGTCGTAGGGTAGTGAGTGTTAATGACCGACTCCACAGAGAATGTGTCAGGACTAAGCTTGGCAACCATTGTACTGTCACCTGTATCTGCTGCAAAAATGACCCACAGTCCATTTTCATCCACAGCAAACTTGAAATAAGTCTTGGAGTTGCTGAAAAGATACTCCAGGTTGTTATATCTGCTGTTTGCCATGATCAGAGTGTTTGTTCTTCTCTTGGTGTTCAGGTCAAATCTGTAAAATATTGATAATGGATAAGTTAAGAAGGTGAGTACGTGAAAAGTCACATGACACAGACAAAAAGAATGTTGGTAAGTTGATTAGTCAAGGTTTAACACACAAACACATACTTAATAAGTTTGTTTGTTCCTCCGTTGTGAAAGTACAGTGACTTCTTGTAAACGACGTGACCACAGCCCTGGTAGAACCTCAAGACGTCAATTGTTTTGTTGCTTTTATTCTGAAATGTCGAAATGTCCCTGTGCTCCGCCAAAAGTCGACCTGGGGAAGAAATGTTTCTGCGTTGAATCTGAAGTGAATCTCAAATCTCCACGATGTATGGCAGACTTGTGGTTGCTGTAAAAATCACCTGAAAAGTGCTCGGCCAGCCAGTATCGGCCGTCGTCCAGCTGCGATGCATCGGACATCCAGGCTCCAAATGTGCTTTGCATTTTGGTGGCCTTCTCTGAACATTTAATAGCTTTTATATTACACTCTAAACAAAGGAAGATACATACTTCAGTAAGTGAATAAGTTATAGAATGGAATAAGAATAGAATAAGATAGATGGATGGATAGATAGACAAAATATCCTAACCAGCTCTTGTCCATCTGTCACTGGTTGTCATGTTGATCCTGTTGTTGGTCTGGAGTGGATATGAAGAGTCTCAACAAAAAGGAAGAGGAACAAAAAGGCTTATTTTTTCTTAGAATTAAATATAAATAGTGGATTTTTATTGTTTGTAGCCAAAAAGAAAAAAACAAATGGTGATCACAGATGATTTTGAATCAATCCACTTGTAATGTGAAATAAATCTTTAAATCAGTGTTTTTAAAGATGATGGATGGGCTTTGAGAGAAAAGAGAAATTTTAATAACTAAATCTGTGAATAAGTCAAATCTTAAATCAAATATGGTACACGAGGCGACGTCTTACCACTTTTCATGGGTGTATCAATAATGTTTCCACTGTTATTGAAGGAGTCTCTCTTTTGAGTCTGGTCTACAGAGAGCGAGGCTGGAAAATGAAAGGAAACATAAACAGAAAAATACATATGGACAAAAGTATGTGCTTTTAGGCTGTATAAAGCCTACCTGTTAATGATGTAAGTGGTGCATCTGTAGCATTTTCTCCTTTGGTAGTGGTCAAGGTGTCATGGCTGCTGTCTTGATGAGAGGATATTGGCTCTAGAAAATAAAAAGGTATTTGGTTTTCATAAAGCACAGTCTCATTCCAGGCTGATAATACATTCATGTTGTTGTTAACTAAATGAACTGGTCAATACTGAAAGAAAGTTACTAAAAGTATGAATACTAAATCTTAAATCGTAATGATTAAATCTCAGTATCTCCTACCTGTAAATAAGTGAAGTGGTGCCTCTGTAACATCCTTTGTACTGGTTTCAATCCATGAGTCAGGTCTGCCTGCATGAGGTGACACTACCTCTGTGGGAAACAAACCAGAATCTGAATATTTATTGTCATCTTCATAACTAGATAACTAGATTTTATATTTGTGCCTTAACTTAAAGGTCTGATGTCTACGAACTGGCCACCTGCACAGGTCACTCCAAACAAATAGGGGACAGCACATCAGCAGGGTAACTGCTAACCGCTGCTCACGCTACTCATGTGAACTGGTCAATGTTGATACCAAATATGTTATATATAGTGTATTATATTGTATTTTACCACTTTTCATGGGTGTATCATTAATGTTTCCGCTGCCACTGAAGGTATCGCTGGTTTGAATCTGGTCTGGAGAAAGTAGGACTGTAGAATGAAAGGAGACATTATCCAACATTTACACACACTAATGGTCCTTTAATTAGGACAGAAGAGACTTTTATGTATAATTCAAAACACAGTTAATACCCGTTAGTACTTTAATTGGTGCCTCTGTAACATTCCCTGTCTTGGTATCATTCAAGGTGTCATGGCTGAACTCTGGGTGAACTGAGACTAACTCTAGAAAAAAAAGAAAAAAGCTTGTGGTTAAACATGTTATTTATATGATAGAATTGAGGTCTGACAATAATGTTCTCCTACCAGTGTCTTCCAACAGTTGCTTGTTAGACTCCACACTCGTGTCTAAAAGTGTCTTAGAGTCGGTAACATTCAATAGATTTCTGCTATAATCAGCTGAATGTGGTGTTGATGACTCTGGAAATAAAATGACATATGATACAGATGTTAAATCTGATCAAAACTGAACATCTCATCATAAAAATCATTAACTCAGATCATTAATTACCAGTTTGTGTCCATCTGTCTTTGCTAGTCAAATTGACTTTGTTGTCGTTCTGAGGTGAAAACGAAGAGTCTAAAGAAAAAGTGACAAAAAAAGACAAATTCACATTTTGTCCTCATAAAAAATGTAATAAATATAATACTTTTAGTAGATATATTGCAGTCCAAAGCTATTATAAAACCTTCAATATTCACTTAAACTGCACCAAACTGTAATCATAGTCTAATTCCTGTTTTAAGATACAGTGCATGAAAGTTACTGAACATTTATTGTTTGTAGCCAATACAAGTGCTAAGAAATACTCATACAATAAATCATACCACTGCTAATCCATTTCACTGACCCTTAGAATAAATGAAATCTTTAAATCAGCATATTGAGGGTGATGACTGAGTTTTGAGTTAAGGGAAAAATAAGTTTCTCACCACTTTTCATGTGTGCATCCATGATGATTCCACTGTTATTGAAGGTATCATTGTGTTGTTCTGCAGAGAGAAATTAAACATTATATCTAATGCTTTAAAGTAGTGGTCACTCACTTTACTCATAATTCAAAACATGGTATCTCCCACCTGTTAATGAGTGAACTGGTCCGTCTGTAACGCTGTCCGTGTTTGAGTCATTCAGGGCATCGTGGCTGAAGTCTTTATGAGATGATACCAACTCTACAAAATAAAAGGCACTGTGTTTAACATGTTTCATTCAGTCAAAATTAAGTTTATTCTGTACAGCCTCCATTGAGCAGAACTCTACAGCAGCTGATCTGAATAACTTTCCAGGAGAGAAGCTGCAAACAGAGGAAAGTACATTTTTCTTTTAGACGATTATTGTTTCCAGTAGTGGAAAGTAGTGATGGCGAGATGAAGCTTCTTGAAGCTTTGAAGCCTTCCAGCCACATGGTTCACAAAAAGGTTCATTTCTTGAGGCTTCATGTGCACACAAACCCTACTGCTGGTCAAAGACTGTTAAACAGCCAGATATATCATTGGTGGTGATGGGTCATACCATGCCGACGCTTCAGAGCGGAACCTATAAATTATAGGTAATTGTAATTTTATCAATTTCCAATACACTCAAGACTGTCCTGCAACAGTGCAGCCATGGGAATGACTGCCAAATGAAATAAATCAATTCATTTTAATAAATGCATTTCAGGTATCGTTCATGTATTCATTTATATAAATAAAATTTTGATTGTTGTTGGATTGTTTAGTGTATTATGGGTATCTAACATGACAATACAATGGAATCTAATATTACTTGTCAAATGTTTGTCAGTAAATAATTTTGTCAGCATTTGAATAACTCATAATGACAGGCGAACAATTGTTTTCAAATTGTTGGAGTATTTTAACCAGATAAGGGGCGGTGGACGTGCTTGTGAACATGAAGAGGGCAGTGAATTTGATTGTGCAACTTAACTCCCAGAGACCCACTATTGTAATTTTACAACATCACATTTCAAGTCTGCAAAAATAAACCTTCCCCTTTTTTTCTTTTTAAAACCATATTTACATTACTAATAGGCCCTATTGTTCAGTTCTTCAATGCTAGTGGATGGTAGAATGTATAATTAGCCCCGTTTATCTGGCCATGAAGTCATATGACCTGGGAACCTGGCTTGGAGTGACATTGTGAGATTTTGAGCATGTTATGTCTATGTTGTAAATTTGTTATGTCTATGTTGTAAATTTGTTATGTCTATGTTGTAAATTTACAACAGTGGGTAATAGTGATACCAAAAGTTTCATCCGCACCATTTTTTTTTTTAGCAGTTTTCAATGTTGTAACAATTCTAACCTATTTTACAATTTCGATTTTAGATTAAATTCAATTTATTGCATTACATTAGCAATTAAATTATACATTCCAATGAGATTAAGTAAGGATTTTAGGATAGAAAGAATTCTGTAGCACAATTTGAAAAATACTATAGTACTGGTCCTGTTTTTCCTGGGCTCTGCTTGGTTGCCCAAACAGCTGCCTGTTGAATGATAATAAGGTGATAATGATGATGATGATTATTTAGCCTGGACAACAACAATCAGTTGTTTTAAATTTCAGAATGCCTGAAACCAGGAAGGGCTGCATCATGTACGGTGTGCAGGATGTTATCAAGGCCATCCAGAATGGGGACAGTGAAGTGGAAATGTCCTCTGAGGACTCCGATTCAAGTGATGAAGAAGAGTGTGGAGATATCTGTAAAGTGGAAAAGGAAAACAAGATACCCAACGACCACCTTCCTTCTGGGACAAAACCGCCAACAGATTTGTTGAAGTTGAGAGGCCTTACATCGTGGCTGCCTATAACAAATTCATGGGGGGAGTGGATTTGTTGGACTCATTTGCAGCAAAACATAAGTTTCCACTGAAGTCCTGTCGCTGGTACATTTACATCTTCTGGCACACCATTGTCCTAGCTGTGATCAATTCTTGGCTTCTGTACAAACGGGACTGCAAAGCCTTGAATATCTCAAAGAAAGAGATGCTGAACATGAACAGGCCCAAAAACACTGATTTCTGCATCATATGCCTCCTGGAATAACATCTAAAAGTAAAAAAATATATATATATGCATTTTTTTTCTATGTTTGGGTTTCTGGGGGTTAAGGAAGGTTAAGGAACAAAATATGCCACATTCCCCTCATTATTTTCAAGCAAAGCACCAAAATGTATGTATGGATGAGGTGTTGTTGTACCCCAATTCTTTTGTACACAACAAACACTTCACCTTGGATTAAAAGAAAGGACAGTGGAAAAACATAGTACATTGCATAACAAACACAAAACAAGTGTAATAATGTTACTGAAAGTGTCCTTAATTTATTGGGAGACATCAGATCAAAAATATTCCCAAACGGCGGAAAACTCACAAAATGCAACTATGTCACACACAAACCAACAAATCGCCAACACTAACCCACGAAGTGTGAGAGGATCCATTGTGGTATATAAATCGCGCCGATACTCGAACCAATCCTGAACCAGCGAGGCTTCGCCCTAAACTACAAAAAGCATCGATACGGGCTTCACTAAACACTTCCGGGATTTCTCGACACACGCCCCGAAGCGTCCGCACGATACGACCCATCACTAGTGGAAAGAAGTGGAAAGGGTGCTTGATCAAGGATGGCGCCGCGGACGGCTGCATACGGTACCCGGAGGTCTTTCACCAGAGAAGAGCTCATGAACATCAGGGCAGCAACACCAGTGGATTTATTTCCTAATTTTCTGGTCCCAACATTGGAAATTTCGGACATCCTGGTCAAAGGTGCGCTCACCTTTGCTCACGCAGCGAAACGCCGGGCGAGAGGAAAACGGGCCGGTGCGCTCGTGCGTCTTCGCCAGCGCGGACTACGCATAGCGTTGCCGGGAATATTTCTCTCTAACGTGCGTTCACTGCCCAACAAAATGGAAGAATTGCAACTGCTGTTGCGTAAAAAAAGAGACTTTTCTTCATCTGCGGTTTTGTGCTTCATGGAAACGTGGCTGTGTGGATTAATACCGGACTCTGCGCTGCAGCTGGCAGGCTTCCAACTGTTCCGCGCGGACAGAGACGCGGAACTTTCCGGCAAAACTGAAGGGGGAGGAATCTGTTTCTACATCAACAGTGGTTGGTGCAACAACGTGACGGTGATCCAGCAGCACTGTTCTCCCGACCTGGAATTTTTTATCATTAACTGTAGGCCTTTTTATTCACCCGGTGAGTTTGCTTCATTCATTCTGGTCGGTGTTTACATCCCGCCGCTGTCCAACGTGCAGGACGCACAGCGCATGCTCGCCAACCAGATACTGTGTGTGGAGCGGACCAATCCGGGCTCTTAAGTTATTGTCCTTGGTGACTTTAACAAAGGTAACCTCACTCACGAACTCCCCAAATACAGACAGTTTATTGAATGCCCTACCAGAGAGGAGAATATTGTGCATCACTGCTACACCACAGTCGGGAATGCTTATCACGCCGTCACCCGCCCTGCACTGGCCCACTCTGACCACGTCATGGTCCACCTGATTCCTGCGTACAAGCGAAAACTCTGTGAACCCGAAGTGAGGACATCAAGGAAGTGGACCAGAGAAGCTGTGGAATATTTCCAGGCGTGTTTGGACTCTACTGACTGGGATGTGTTCAGGACTGCTACCAACAGTCTGGATGAGTACACGGAGGCTGTGACGTCCTACGTCAGCTTCTGTGAGGACTGCTGTGTTCCATCACGCACCAGGGTGAGATACTACAAACCCTGGTTCACAGCCAAATTCAGACAGCTAATGTTGGCAAAGGAAGAGGCCTTCAGGAGTGGGGACAAAGACAGATTCAAAGAGGCGAAGGACAAGTTTAGCAAGGCAGTGAAAGAGACTAAACAACTGCATTCTGAGAAGCTCCAACACCAGTCAATGACTCAACTCAGGAGAAGCTCTCCCAGCTGCCTGACTCCACCTGCAGGTGGATTACAGACTTCCTGTCTGACAGGAAACAGTGCAACTTCACCAAAACAAATTCCTCGTATGTGTAAAATCGTACTCGGCAATAAAACTTTTTCTGATTTCTGATTTTCGTCTTGATTTCTTTACTCAAGTACTGTACTTAAATACCATTTTGAGGTACTTGTATACTACATTTAAGGGGGACATATACTTTTTGCTACATGTCACCACATTTATTTGGCAGCTATAGTTACTGGTTACTTCTCAAATATAAATATACATATGGTGATACATTTCCTCTCTTCATTTCATTTCAATAACTCTTCATATTGTCAAACTTGCATTAAAAAAAAAATTAGAGGGAGTCCAAAGACATGGAAAGAGATTTGTGTATCAGAACTTGTTTTTTTTTCCTTCACGCCCCCATATGAAGGAGTTAAAACTGGCTCCACAAGTAAAATGCTGCTTACACACTGATGCATCACATATACAGATAGTATAAATATTTATGTATACTTTCTTTATGGGTTGAAACAAGTCATATTTTTATATTCATTTCTAGTATAAAGAAAGCCTGTGGGATTTAAAATGGTACTGAAACTTTTCTTACCAGATTGCTTATCTGTGTCTTGAAGTTTCTCACTAACATTAAAAACATCTCTGGCTTCATGAGCTGGATGTGGTGTTGGTGACACTGTGGAAAGAAAGGTGACGTTTAAAAAGATGAGTAACAGTATGAACATCAAAATCAAACTTTCCCCAAACGAGTCCCAGCATCTCCCACCCGTTAATGAGTGAACTGGTCTGTCTGTAACATTCTCTGTGCTGGAGTCATTCAGGGCATCATGGCTGAAGTCTTGATGAAATGATGCCGACTCTAGAAAATAAAAGGCAGGAGTTTTAACATGTTCTTTCATATAATCAAAATACAGCTTTGTCTACACTGCCTGCATTCAGCAGAACATGACAAAACCTTCCATTACAAACAGTGGAAAGTTGCATTTTTGTAGAGCTTCCAGAGGTGGAAAGTAACTGAGTACATGTACTCAAGTACTGTACTTAAAAGCAAGGTTTTGAGGTATATTAGTTTCTAATCGACTATTAGAGAGGGACGTATTTTACTTTTATTTCACAGCTACAGTTTCTGGGTATTTTTTTGTGTTTATATAAAAAAATGTATTACACATATGGATGTATATCTCCTCTGGACTTTTCATATAGTATTTTGGATCATTTATGTACATTTAGCTGACAAAACGTCTGTATTTTGACCTGCGGATGACTGTGAATGCAGGACTTTTACTTGTATTTTTACACAGTTGCATTTTTAAGTAAAGGATTTCAATGCTTCTTCCAGTATGAAACTCTTCTCCGTTAACTTTTACTTTTACTAAGGGGGACATATACTTTTTACTACATGTCACCACATTTATTTGGTAGCTATAGTTACTGGTTACGTTTCAAATATAAATATACATATGGCGATACATTTCCTCTCTTCATTTCATTTCAATACCTCTTCATATTGTCAAACTTTTGCATTAAAAAAAAAATAAAAAATTAGAGGGTGAATGACTGTGAATGCAGGACTTTTACTTGTATTTTTACACAGTTGCATTTTTAAGTAAAGGATTTCAATGCTTCTTCCAGTATGAAACTCTTCTCCGTAAACTTTTACTGTGATTACATGTATAAACATCATTTAATTTCCTTGTCCTATTTAATGCACTTTTGATTTTAAATTACAAAGAAAAAAAAACATAACATGCCAAAGACAAATCTTCTGCAAACATATGTTATAGCCTTCATTTTGTTGGGTATTCACTCACTTTATGAGTTACCACATACCTGCTAATAACCTGACTCACTTCATGAGTTAAAGCAGGTCATATTTTTCCATTCCTTTCTAACATTAAGAAAGCCTATGGGATTACAAGTGGTACTGAAACTTTTCTTACCAGAAACTGTTTCTTACCAGATTGCTTATCTGTGTCTTGAAGTTTCTCGGTAACATTAAAAACACCTCTGGCTTCATGAGCTGGATGTGGTGTTGGTGACACTGTGAAAGAAAGGTGAGATTTAGATCAAATCTGTGTACAAACATTTTATGACCCAGTCCCAGCGTCTCCCACCTGTTAATGAGTTAACTGGTGCTTCTGTCACACTCTCTCTGCTGGTTTCAAGCCACAGGTTGTGTCTGTAGTCTGGACGAGGAGACACCAACTCTGCAGAAAATAAGACAGAATGTGGATAACTTCTATCAATAAACTGAAACAGGCAGCATGTGGTCATACAGTCTCATTCTAAGATAATATTAATATGGTAGACGATTGTTCTGAAACGAAAACTGATACCACACACAGTGTTTACAAGACAGTTTCTTACCATTTTCCATAGTAATAGTAAAGTTCTCTCTGTCACTGAAGGTGTCACCGTCTTCAATGAGGTCTGGAAGAATCAGGTCTGAAGAATCACAGGAGACATTATGGAACATTTACACACACTAATGGTGTTTCAGGGCAGCACCTTTATTTGCAGACATATAACTGTAAACACAGTTAACACCTGGCAGTAATTTATTTGGCGCCTCTGTAACATTCCCTGTCTTGGTGTCATTCATGGTGTCATGGCTGAACGCTGGGTGAAGGGATAATGACTCTGGAAAAGAACAGGAAAAAGTACTGGATTAAACATGTCCTTTTATATATATATAAGTACTGGATTGAACATGTTTTTTTATACAAGTAAAGGATTAAACATGTGTTGTATATGATCAAATTGGTTTGACAATGACTCTTCCTATCACTCAAAACAGCTGCTTACCAGACTCTACACTTGCTTGTAGAAGTTTTTTAGAGTCAGTAAAATTCAACACATCTGTGCTATCATTGGCTGGACGTGGTGACAGTGATTCTGTGGAAATAAAGATTTAAAACAGAGGAGTTGGTACATGCATCATGAATTATTCACAAGTAGAGTGAATAAAGTATAAAGTATGTTAGTATAATCAGGAAAATGTAGTTTGAGTATTAAAAACAAAAGTACTGTTACTGATCATATATCATTAGATTATTATTAGTCTTGCATTGACGTGTAAGCAGCACTTGTAATGGCAATTTCAGTTCCTTGTACTTCATCTACTTGAGACACCCCACCTCCCATTTCCTCACCAGGATATCAGGTCCTTTTGTGTTTGAAATTGTGATGTTTAGACCTCTTAACGCCTACATACAAAACTGTGCAGGATGTCTCCGGTGCGAAACACTGCTGGGAGCCGGCACCGATACCTATAGCCGACCAAAAGGTGCAAAAACACACCTTTGTGTAGGGAGTATTCCTCAGGTATAAATGTTTAGCTCTCTCCATGCTTGGGGTCTTTCTTCATTCCACCGCTCGTGTGATGATTGACTTTTTCTTTGCAAAGAAAATAAAAAAACCTTGCCGGCCACCAGACGTCTCTACCTCATTATTTACCAGCAGCAGAGAATTTCCACAACACACTTCACTCTTGCCGTTGATGTTTAACTATGCTGTCCTACAACTATTGATGATTTACATTACTGATTAATCTACTCATCATTTTCTTCATCAGTCGATTGTTTGATAAGACTATTTGATAATTACCCAGAGCCTAAAGTGACACCTTCACAATGTCTGTTTTCTCCAGACCTCACAATTATTACAAATCAATTAGAATTAGAACACTTTTAAAATTAAAAACAGCAAATCTTCAATCACATTTATGAAGCTGGAACAATGAAATGTTTTTGCATGAAAAATTACTATTATTGATAATAATATCTGCTTTACTTGTATATTCTGTTGAGTGGTATAATTCATAGCAAACCATGATATTTCATTAGCACAAAAATCTTAATTTCTAAAGTGACTAGTAAGTAAAGCTGTCAAATAACTGTCATGAAGTAAAAGTATAAATCAGCATGAAACAAAATACTCTAATGTACTTAGTTAAATTCCAGCACTAGTTATTCATCATCATATAAATTAGATAAAATTAAAGAGCAGCTTGAAGCTGTAAGTCACAGACAGTCTATAGTCTAAACCATTAACTTGTAAAAATGCTGTAAAAAACTTCCCACCAGTCCTGCTTGTTGTGGAGCTGCTGACGTTTTCGGTGTCGGTGTCATTGAAGGCCTCACTGGTCAGAACAGGAGATGAATCTAAATATGAACATGAGGAAAATCTGAAGGTTAACTTTTGTGATTGTTTTTACTTTAAATCTTCATCTATGAATCATAAGGAGAGATTCTTAAATGAAGAGTCGACTGTGACGACATCAACAGCGATAACTTTAGAAAGGTGGCAGGACTTTGTGGTTTTGTGGTCGATGTGATTTGGGCCAGAGCTGCCATTGAGGTCGTTTCTGTATCTTTGGAGGGGGATTTTGGGGGTTTACTTGGGGAGTTGTCCTCCCATCCTGAGCCAACACATGGTGGATATTGTATAGGCTGATTTCAATATGACTTTGAGGCAATAAACAAATAAAGATTTCTGAACCAGAACTCCTGGCCACGAGGAGATGCCTCTGAAAAAGCATTTACATCTTCATGCTGGGGAATAAAAGTTACAGAGGGGAGAATTAAACAGCTAACTCAAAAACACGTCACACAACATGTGGAGGATCTCCAGGCGTGTTTGGACTCTACTGACTGGGATGTGTTCAGGACTGCTACCAACAGTCTGGAGGAGTACACGGAGGCTGTGACGTCCTACGTCAGCTTCTGTGAGGACTGCTGTGTTCCATCACGCACCAGGGTGAGATACTACAAACCCTGGTTCACAGCCAAACTCAGACAGCTAATGTTGGCAAAGGAAGAGGCGAAGGACAAGTTTAGCAAGGCAGTGAAAGAGACTAAACGACTGCACTCTGAGAAGCTCCAACACCACCTCTCAGCTAACGACTCTGTGTCTGACTGAAAGGGGCTCAGGCAGATCACCGACCACAAGCCTAAAACCCCCCACTCCATCAACGATCGATGCCTAGCCAACGACCTGAACGAGTTCTACTGCCGCTTTGAAAGACAAAGGGACAGTCCAGCAACCATCCCCCACGACACCTCCCAACAGCTCCAGCTCCAGTCACCTTCACCAATGCCCACCTTGTGCTCTCTCACCTCAAAGACATCACCGATCCTCTCCTGGACCCCCTGCAGTTTGCCTACAGAGCCAACAGATCTGTAGACGACGCAGTCAACTTGGCCCTCCACTTCACCCTCCAGCACCTGGACTCCGCAGGAACCTACGCTAGGATCCTGTTTGTGGATTTCAGCTTCAGGAGAAGCTCTCCCAGCTGAGCGTGCCTGACTCCACCTGCAGGTGGATTACAGACTTCCTGTCTGACAGGAACCATTGTGTGAAGCTGGGGAAACACGTCTGCGATGCAAAGACCATCAGCACCGGATCCCCTCAGGGCTGTGTTCTTTCTCCTCTGCTCTTCTCCCTGTACACGAACAGCTGCACCTCCAGTCACCAGTCCGTCAAGCTCCTGAAGTTTGCAGACGACACCACCCTCGTCAGACTCATCTCTGATGGCGACGAGTCCGCCTTCAGGTGAGAGGTTGACCATCTGGTGACCTGGTGCAACCAGAACAACCTAGAGCTCAATGCTCTAAAGACAGTGGAGATGGTTGTGGACTTCAGGAAAAACTCAGCCTCACTTGCCTCCATCACCCTCTGTGACTCCACTATTGACACTGTGGAGTCTTTCTGCTTCCTGGGAACTATCATCTCCCAGGACCTCAAGTGGGAGCCGAACATCAGCTCGCTCATCAAGAAAGCACAGCAGAGGATGTACTTCCTACGGCAGCTGAAGAAATTCAATCTGCCAAAGACAGTGATGGTGCACTTCTACACAGCCATCATCGAGTCCATCCTCAGCTCCTCCATCACCATCTGGTATACTGCTGCCACTGCCAAGGACAAGGGCAGACTGCAGCGTGTCATTCGGCCTGCAGAGAAGGTGATCGGCTGCAATCTCCCTTCTCTCCAGGACCTGTACGCCTCCAGGACCCTGAGGCGTGCAGGAAGAAGAGTTTGTGTCCCACCCTGGACACAAACTCTTTGAGACACTCCCCTCTGGCAGGAGGCTGCATTGACATTGCCATAACCCTACGCGTTACATTAATGCTCTGCTTGGTCTTCCTTTTGAAAAACAGACTGTGCTTCTGAAAAAAAAAAAAACAAACAGACCTGTGTATATATATATTTATATTGTTATATTTTTTTACTTATTGTTATATTTTTTACTTTTTTAATAGCTTCTTCTGTGTCATGCACCAACCTCACCAAAGAAAATTCCTCGTATGTGTAAAATTGTACAATAAAGCTTTCTCTTCTGATTTTTTCTGATCAACACGTCATGGTGAAAATGACTGTAGATGGTTCTGTAGAGACGTTCTCACCCATCAGCACGTTGGTTCGATGGATGTGATCTCTGATGGTCTTGTTTCTCATTTGATTACAATACCAAGCAGGACATGGTGGACCAGGCGGGCCAGGTGGGCCTGGTGGACCCCTTGGACCAGGAGGACCTAATAAACAATCCTGCTGGTCAGTGACATAGACTCAACAACAGCAACAATAAAGAAACAAGAAAGCACTAATGTGACTTCTTGATATTTTTCAACATTGTACTGTGACTGTGACCCAAGCAGTGCTGGGAATCTGTTAAATTTAACAATTTAAGATTGTGGTTCAGTTTGATTATTGGATCCCACAACAGGATGAAGTATTGAACAAAACATCTTGCTGTTCTCAGAATCTCACCAGAAAACTCATGTCTGTCCTGAAAATATATAAAGAAACCCAGAAAATGGAATAGATATTTGTAAAACCAGCTTTTTAGATGTAATCTTGACTAAAGTTTGGACACAGGCTTTGTGAGATGTTAATCAGAGGATTCATATCAGGTTTAAAGATGCTGCCATGTCTCACCCTCAGTCAGAATGTCATTGTAGGTTTCACCTTTCAGTCGGGGCGGCCCGGGGTCTCCTTTAGGTCCTGGTTCTCCTTTTTCACCAGGGGGCCCTAGTCAGCAACAGGGGTGGTCATTAGTTTAAACCACAGAGCTGAAAATGGAAGTCCAAACTAAAAGCTGTGTGTTGATTGTAGGACGGTGAAGCTGTCAGCAGATGAACTGACAGTCATTTCAAACTCTTTTCTCTTCGTCTGAAATGCAGCCGAGCTCGTCTGTGACGCCGTCCAGAGTCGCTGAAGTGTTCCAGTGAACGAGTGAAGGCTTGATTCATGTGTGAAAAGTCCAGCAAACATTTTCTGACTAAACCAGCCCCTCATGCATTTCTAAAGTGGCAGCGATAGACAAAGCCTCTTGCAGACAGTGAGTGGGATTCTCATGTTATGTAACCTCAGCTGAACAATGGAAGACTGTTTGAAACTTGTGACTGACTTCTGTCTCTGAGTTTGTCTGATCTGCTGCACGCTTCATCTCTGTTTACCGGAAGGGATAAAAACCAGCCTGATTTCAGAGAAGCTGGGACGCTGTGTAAATCCTAAATAAAACAGGATGCAGTCATTTGCAAATGAACTGTGTTTACCAGCAAAGCTTTTACAAACTGTTAATGTAGTAACATCCTTCATACAATCATGTGTTCACGAAGTGGTGAACCTCGCTTGTGAACGAGGTGTTTTTAGAGCCTTCACACAACTTTTCCAGTCTTTTCTTGCTCCTGTACCCACTTGTTTTAAACGTGTTGCTGCATCAAATTCAGAATAAGCAGATATTTACAAAATTATTGAAGTTGATGAGGTCAAGCATTAAATATATTGTCTTTGTACTGTTTTCGATTGAGTATATGTCAAAAAAGAGGAGCAAATCATCACATTCTGCTTTATTTATGTTCTACACGGCGCCCTAACATTTTTAAGACACAGCAGATCTCTCACCTCTTTTTCCTCGTCTCCCCTCCGGCCCCGGCGCACCCTTTGCTCCTGGTGAACCAGCTCTTCCAGGCAAACCTAACAGGCAAAAGATCTGTGACTGCAGCACCAGATTCGGCTTAGTTTAAGTACTGATGCCACTAAATCAAAGTGCTTTTCTTTACCTGGTGGTCCAGGTGGGCCTGGGGAAAAAAGAAAATACACAATCTTGTACATAAATCAAATACAGAGGAAGCACCAGAAACCATAAAAGCGAAAGTGCTGGAGTGGAGAGTATTTATGAAGCGCACCTGTTAAACAAATTCCTCTGGAGCTGTTGCACAGATCTATGAAGGCTTTGACCTGAAATAAAGAAAAATAGAAACAGCACAGGAGGTGGAGTCACTGTTGATTGTTACCACACCTGGAACATCTGGAAGCTTTCTAAAGTTACACAAACACACCTTTGCTCTTCTTTTGAGACATCTTATCAAATACAACTGTGCCCATTTCCTCGCAGGGTTTTAGAGAAGATTACAACAACAATCCCATTTTTAGAGCTGAGAAGATGAGGTGAATCTCACACAGTTGGCACAATATTAAATTGTTAATATAATTTTTAAGGCAGAAATTCACTGATTCTACCTTCTTAAATGTGAACATTTGCTGCTTTTCAATAATAAAACTTGACGTCATTTTGGTAAAATACATGTGTATCACTGGTAAATGTGTTGCTCTCTCTGTCAGCTACCACAGTAGCGTCCTCTGAAGAAATGCCAGCTCCCAGCGGATGTGATTACAGTTGAGGGAGGAGCAGGCAACAGTCAGGCTGCTCAAAGTGTTTATCTGGAAAGATCCGGTGGAAAACCAGACTTCTCCTTAAGCTCTGCAGCAGACTCTTGGATTCCTTGCATTACAAAGACATGCTTCTTATCCCAGAAGGGAAAAGAGAGGAAATGTTTCTATTAAAGATGACAGCAAAGAGTTGTTGATCGCTCCCCTGTTGCCACTCATAATAACTTAATGAGAAATCCATAAATCTCTCTTTTAATATATAATTTTTCAAACAGAACTGCAGTAAACAGTCTGTAGTGTTGACAAATAAAAAGAGTCAAGCATTCTGGCGTCTTACAGGAACCATGGAGTATGTCATCATCATCAGCATGTCCTTCTCGTCTTGGCTTTGTGTCTGTTGCTCCTGGTCTCTTCTGCTGCGGTGGAGCTTCTTCAGCTGTCCGGCCTCTGCAGGATCCGCGGGCAGGATCCCCGCCTGCAGCCTGCAGCTCTGTGACAGCTCCTGCACCTGGCCGTCCAACCTGAGCAGCTCATCCGTCAGCTCTCTCTGCCGAACCAGCAGGAACACCAGAGGCGCCGAGCCAAGGAGCAGCAGCGCACACGTGCCCACCAGCAGCACTTTCCACGCGAGGAAAACTCCACTCCTCTCCTTCATGTCTGTGCCCTGCTTCCTGGTCTTCCACTGCAGAAGTGATCCAGGCTCTGAAATTCACAAGCACATGCAGCACATATCTGAACACCTGCCAGCAGATGAGACGTCAGAGGGGAAGTACGCTGCAAGCTGCTGTAGAGGAATAAACATGTCAAAATCTGTCTGTAAGTGCAGGGGGAACCACGTGATGCATTGCGCAACAACAAGCATCTGGGAAACAGTTAAAATCTAATAGGCTTTACTTGATTTAGAGGCTAATTGCCATATTTCCAGGATGACACATCGTGCAGACAGTATTCCTTCTCATCATTCTGGTGCTCTTTCTCTCAATATTGTCCCCAGTCCGTCCTACACAAAGTTACATGGAAGTGGAATAAATAAGTTGGGAACAAGGGGAACATTCTCTGGATCCACAAAAGAGCTTTCAGAGAGCTTTCGGTAAAAGGCTGTGGGTGTGTGGATGTTTGTGTGTGTGTGCTAAACTGTCCTATTAATAAATGTGTTTTCATGTTTTTCATTTATTGCATTATGCATTTCCAAATAGAGAATAATGGTGACATGTTATGTCTCCACTTGTGTTGGTGCACAGGTGTCATTAAAGTTCCCCCATTTTCCAGAAAAGTCCTATTGATCTGTTCTTTTTGTCTCTGCTACAGTGAGAAAAGCAAGTTTTTCAGCCAACTTGGGATAAAAACCCCCACCCAAACCCCTAAATGTGAAGCCAACATCTTGATCAACAGCATGCCAGCTATTCATAGGTGCTCAGCTTGAGGGACAGCTCATTGTAAGCGCACAACCTCTGCACTGACTGTTTTCCCTTTCTAACTTCACATCCACCATCATTTCTTTCTACGTGGTGCAGCACTCACGCCCATTTGAAATTGAAATTTTGAAGACTTTTAATTAGAAAGACCGGCATTTTCTTTTCCCCCTCTCTTTCCTTTTTTGAAGTGCTGGCTGAATCCTTGCTCCTATTGACACAGGTCAGTCTGACCCAGCTGATTAATTTCCCCTTGAAAAGCCTCCTGGGTTGATGAATTGGACAGTGGGGCTTCTTTCTTTTGAACAAAGCTAAACCTTAAGTAATCCCATCTAAAAAAAAATGAAGCATAATACAGCCGATAAAAGACCTGAAGGTTTTGCATTCTTATGAATGAAAAAAAAAACCCAAAAACACTTTTTTTGTTCTTTTTGAAGCTGCTTTGCGGTTCAGACATGCACTGTTATCTGGCCTGCCATGTAATGGTACTTGTAACCCCGAAGTGGTAGTGTTTCTAGGCAACCAGTTAAGTGCAGGCTCGAGCGAGGATTTATAAACACTTGAATCACTTTGATTTATTTGGTAGAAGGATGTTGATCATCTTAAACACCAGTGGAGGAAGCAGAGCATCTCCTCAAACTGCATTCTTAACTTGTCAGGAGTAGGAAAGAACAAGACACGTAAGTATTATTCTTTGATTTGGTAATGAAGAAGCAAATAATGCTTAGACCAGTAAAAAGATACTGCTTTAATGTTATCCAGATGTAAAAACATGTGAGAATATATTGCGCTGAAAATCAATAACCCACCTTGACTTTTGACTCAGTTTAAAAAGTGAATTGTGTGCTTTGTTCCTGTATGGAGGCACTGAGGTGAGGCAGAAATCTGCGTTATGAAATTCAATTGAAACTTTAACTCTCTCTCACGTCTCTCATGTCTCTCTTTGGCCATGTTCTGTCACTGCACAGTTTGATCTGAAAACATGAAGACATTCAGGAAAACAATGTCGCTATTATGAGGGAGGAAACTGTAAAAAAGAAAAAGTTTTATGACTGATACAAGCAAAATGACTTGTGCGACCCACAGTTCTCCCGCTCCTGTCCTCCCTCTGTTATGTGTCACTGTCTTTTTTATGTTTCTTGGACAGGATGTAACTGAAAGGCAATTTCCCCTCCGGGGGATCAACAAATATATTCTGATTCTGATTCTGATTATGGATGCATCAATATGTCCTTACTTAACACATACAATAACTCATGATGCGCTATTATAGGACAAGTCATTAGTACAGCTGACTGCTGAGCTGCGTACAGGTCGTTCTAATTCAGTCTGAGTAACATCTACAATGTTTCATGACTCTTGATGAAAAGCATCAGAAAGCATTATGTGTGCTTTTAAGTGTAGAGATAAAGCATTATACTGTATATGTGGTCGCAATTGAAAGTGTTACCCAAATCTGATTCACATTCTCTGGTTCTGAATCCATCGTGCTCGTTTTAGTTGATAAACTGTGTAATAATAATTATTTAAATAATCAAAGAGAGAAATTACTTTTGCAACTTACTGTGTTCAATATATTGAGAGAATACACTAACTTTACGAGTGTGATAAACCTGTAATAACATTACAAAATAAGGGAATGATCCATCACTCTATCTCACTTTAGTGAGATATTAGATCGGGAATATTGTAACACTACTGTGATACAAACAGTTCATCACAGAGCTTGACGTGGGTGTATTTGGGCTTTAATGTGTGCCTTCATCCAAGCACTGAAGGACAAGAGAATTACAAGGGATGAAAGGGACGGCTGGCCACAGATTAGAGATCTTCTATTTTCATTTTACGAGTTTAGTTTGTCTGTTGTTTAAAGGACAGAGAAGCTTTATGAGCACAGTGTCAAAGCCTGCTCAGGCGTTATGAACAGGATGCTGCCGCTGGAGATACTCACCGTCGGCTCCACGGTGGCTGATACAGTGTCTGAAGTCACCACCCCTCTGCTTCTGCTGCTGCTGCTGCTGCTGCTGCTGCTCGTCTTCACCGCCTGGAGCCAATCAAACCGGTCACACATCCCAGGTAAGACACCTCAGCTGCACAAGTAGTTGTAAATAAGCATGAGAGTAAATAACATGAGAAATATTTGTTTCCTTCAGTGTTTTGTACTGTGAACAGTGGCAGTAAATTTTCACAATAGAAACATGGAATTTAGATCCAAAGTAAATGTTTCTGCATCACAGGATTGATGAAATAATCTAAGAGTTTATTGATTTCCATACAGGAGTTCCTCTGTTTTCACTTGCCAGTCATCACACATACATTAGCGCAACATGGACTCTATCATGTCTCACGTCATTACCTGTTTCTGTCTCCCAGGTCCTCCTTTCTTGGCAGGGCTCGGTCCTATTCTCTCCTACAGCAGATTCATGTGGACTGGGATAGGAACAGCCAGCAACTACTACAACAACAAATACGGCAGCATTGTCCGCGTCTGGATCAACGGCGAGGAGACCGTCATTCTCAGCAGGCAGGTCTTTTTGAGATAAACCTCTTCACATTCACAGTTTATCCCGTGAATGTGGAAGTAAAAGCCCGGGGACTCTTGCAGGTCTTCGGCAGTGTATCACGTTCTGAAGAGCGCCCACTACACAGCCAGATTTGGCAGCAAAACGGGGCTGCAGTGCGTTGGGATGGAAGGGAAGGGTATCATTTTCAACAGTGACGTCCTCCTCTGGAAAAAAGTGAGGACATACTTTTCTAAGGGTGAGCGTCCATTGGATTGTGATGCCTTATTTCACCTCTTGTTCATGTGTCTAATAAGCTAAGAATAATAAGTGGCCCCCTGCTGAAACACTGCATCGTTGTACTAGAGTTACTGCACTGCTTCGTGGTTGTTCTGCAGCTCTGACTGGCCCCGGCCTCCAGAGGACGGTGGGAATCTGCGTGAGCTCCACAGCCAAACACCTGGACAGCCTGCAGGAGATGACCGACCGCTCCGGACACGTGGACTCTCTCAATCTGCTGCGAGCCATGGTGGTGGACATCTCCAACAGGCTTTTCCTCAGGGTGCCGCTCAACGGTCAGCTGCATGTTCACTGTCCGTAAATAATGTTTCCAGCTCTTGGACTGACGCCTGCAGCTCCTGACTCTGTCTTTTCTTCCTCCTAACTCAGAAAAGGACTTGCTGATGAAAATCCACAACTACTTTGAGACCTGGCAGACAGTTCTGATAAAGCCTGATATATTCTTCAAGATTGGATGGCTGTACAACAAGCACAAGAGAGCGGCGTAAGATCCTCACACCTCACAGAAATGAGTCTTGTCTTGTGATTTTTCCAGACTAATCTCTGCTTTGCTTTTTTGCGGCAACAGCCAGGAGCTGCAAGACGCGATGGAGGGCCTTCTTGAAATGAAAAGAAAGATCATAAATGAGTCTGAGAAGTTGGATGATGATCTTGACTTTGCAACAGAGCTCATCTTTGCTCAGGTTTGCCCCTTTTCAAAAATCTATACTCCCTCTGTCACAGAGCACATCTCATGTGTTTGCTTCATTCTGCATGTCCTCATTTTCTTTTGAGCAGAACCTGGGGGAGCTTTCAGCAGATAACGTCAGGCAGTGCGTGCTGGAGATGGTGATTGCGGCGCCGGACACACTTTCCATCAGCCTCTTCTTCATGCTGATGCTGCTGAAACAACACCCAGACACAGAGCAGAGGATAGTAGAGGAGATGAACACTGTCTTGAGTAAATGCTTTTGTGTGGTCTCAATCTGTTTCACTGCATGAAGCCACTATTCCAACAATCTGCAAACGCTGCATTTTCATTTACAGGTGAGAAAGCTACTGAGAACATCAATTATCAAAGCTTGAAAGTGATGGAGAGCTTCATCAATGAGTCTTTGAGGTTCCATCCTGTGGTGGATTTCACAATGCGAAAAGCTCTGGAGGACGACATCATCGAAGGCACTAAAATTACAAAAGGAACCAACATCATTCTCAACATTGGTCTCATGCATAAGAGTGAATTTTTCCCAAAACCCAAACAGTTCAGCCTGACCAATTTTGAAAAAACAGTAAGTTATTTAACAGTATGTGGCGAAACACTAGAGACACGAAACATCAGCTGAGTGTGTGCCTCCTCTGCTTGGCAGGTGCCCAGTCGTTTCTTCCAGCCCTTCGGCTGCGGCCCTCGTTCCTGCGTGGGCAAACACATCGCCATGGTGATGATGAAGGCCATCCTGGTCACTCTGCTGTCTCGCTATACTGTGTGTCCTCGCCCAGGCTGCACCCTCAACAGCATCAGGCAGACCAACAACCTGTCACAGCAGCCCGTGGAGGACGAGCACAGCCTGACCATGCGCTTTATCCCCCGAACAGCACAAACCCCTCACAGCTGAAGCTACTTAGTATTATAGTATCTGATACAGTGAAGGGGATGAGTCTGCTGAGCCTGCTGAGCCCCTGACCAAGATAACACAAAAGTGAAAAAAAACATTAACTCTGGTACTCTGGGTTTCAATTGTTCTTTGTTTCTTAGTTTGTTTCAAATAGCAACACTACATTTGTGATGTTACAGCAGATGTTTCGCCAACTCCACAAGACTCCTTCAACAAAAACAAGAATTTTTCCTTGCAGAACACAGGAGCTGCTGGTCTGCTGCTGCCTAGATTTTTTTTGTTTGTTTGTTTGTGTTATTGTGTGACTTCTGTGTTTTAAAGGGTTTGTTCAGCTTCAGTGAAAACACACAATAACACAAACTAAGAGTATGAGGCAGCGGTAGCAATCAGCCACTCCTCTCTTCTCTGAGAGGTTAAATTACTGTTTTTGTTAAAGGAGTCTGGTGTGTTTGGAGAGAGCAACACAACAGCTTCAGTTAACCATCATAAAGGGCTGTCTGATGGCAAGTAAAGTGGTGAAAATAATCCAAACATAGAGTACACTTAAACTGATGTCGGTTTTAAGGTGGGCCTTTTCTTGGGTGGCCAAAATGCCTTTTTCTGCTGCCAAAGTCCTCAGCAGTGCATTGCTTAGCTCCCTAAACTGGCACTGGAAAAGTAACTCATACAAGCCCACTTCAAAAAACCCAAACTTACAAAGGGAAAATATAGTAGGGAGCAGTTAGATGTATATGTCAAGTAATAGCACACACTAGAAATGTAAAATATTAGTTGTACTGTATATATGGTACATTAGTATGAGGACAAACCCATTACCCCTATTATCTCATATTGTTTTCTGATGTTAAATCTCATCATATTAAAAAAGTTATGTAGATAAGAGATGGAGATGATCTAATTTCAGGGTCTCAGTGAATGGAAATGTGTCCTGTGTGACACAAGCAATCAATCAAATGTTACTCATATTTTTTTTACATGTGGTGTATGATCAAGTAAACAATGCTCATTTAATACATGTAAAATATTTTTTTTTTCCATGTAGCCAATATCACATAAGAAGCTCAGAGTTAATGTTCCTCTTTGCTAAAACATCCAGCACATCTGAGTCATAGCTATTCCAGGTCTACACCAGGGGCATGTATCTCATGAATCATCACTGAGCCAAAATCAAGTGAATTTACATGTGTTGAATTTATTCATAAGTTAGCAGAATGTAGTGACAGGCACTCGAAGAAACAATGATTTTCTCTGTACCACAGGCACAAATCAAACACGCCACCTTGGCGTTAGAACATAAGGCGTTGGGTTAAGGTTGACTTTTGGACACACTGTTAGGTTCACGCTGTGCTTCAAATCAAAACACAGGCAAAACAAAAAAGAGCAAAGACAAACTTTCCCTTCAGGCTGAATGAAATAAAACAGGCCGAGCCAAGTCAAACCCAGCACAGCACAATCCAACAGTACAATGATTTCTTTTCTTTCAGAGAAATTAATATAAAATCTTTTCTCTAAGAATATAAATCCAATAAATATGTCTTTAATACTGCATTGATACAAAAATATAATAATCAAAGACCACTAAAATCTGCCTCTCACCAAAACTGACAAACCAGAAACATGAGTGCATAGATCATCATATGACAGAGAGGGCAGCATCTGCAAAGCATGGAAACTGAAACGCTCCTCATCATAATGACTTTATGGCAACACGGACACTGCAGAGGGATCTTCAGTGCTACATTTAAGACAAAATGCTCTCATCATGGATGTAAGAAATATGTGGCTGCAGTTGGATGTTAATGCCGGCATCATGTAGTCCTTTACACAAACGCAGATGTAATCCTCTTTTTACTTTAGCAGTGAAAACCAGCAGCTTCTGAGAAAGCAGCTTTCTGTAAATGTTACCCCTATCATGGTTTATCCAAGTCCTCACCAGAAATGATGAACAATTAATTTGCTACTCTTGAAAAGGAAGGAAAGAATTTGTGTTGTTCTCCCCGTTTCAGTCAGTATTGCTTCAGTCAGTGTTGATGAAAAAGAACTCAAGATAGATGTAAGCAACAGCAAAGAAACGCTTTAAGATGCTAAATGAAGAACTGAGATCACTTTTATGTCTTTGTCTGATTAAAATCCAAACAAGCTTCACTGCAAGGATCGTTCTTACCTTGAAAATATTCCTGATTTTTAAAAATCATGCAACAAATTAGAAAGTGGGACATAATATATGTTGTTATTGAGCACGCATGCCTGGACGTGACGATTTTCCCCTTATACCAAGACTGTCGTACTCATTTACATCACAAACAACACTTCAGCCATTGAAATCTTCAAGTCATTATGGAGCCCTGCCATCATTTTAAGACATTAGTGTTCTTCTGAAACATCACACACAATCTTTTGGCCCTGAGGTTATTACCAGCCATGACTTTCAAATAATCCTGTGAATTATTCCACCAATTTAACTTAGAAATAAATGCCTCATGGACAAAAAAAACAAATCCTGCAGAGTAACATCTAGTGGAAGAGATAAACAAACTGTAAACACTGTGATATAAAGATGAGAATGCAGCAGATGTTCTGCACTGTCTGCTGTTCTGTTCTGCACTACTGCTCCGTGTACCTTCCTCTTCAGTGTCAGGGGGTCGTGCTGCTCAGTGCTGTCAGTGGAGGTGCTGCAGTCCGGGCTCAGTGCTCCTGTAAAGCTCTCTGGCAGTAGTAGATTAGGCAGTCGGGCAGGTCGGGGACTGGAGAGCGCAGCCATGCAGACAGCGTTCCCGCATGCACACGACAGTGCATCAGACATGGCTGATCCTGGAGGAGCTGGCAAGCTACAATGCCTTCCATACCTGTAAAGGTGTATAGGTTAAGGTACAAAGGTTACTCACTGACAGTATATAGCACATGGGACACATGTTTTGTACACATATTAACCTTTTGTTCAAATACTGTACCACTGCTCCTTTCACATACAGTATGCATGTTTGTCAGTTTTAAAATATGCATACACCGTGCTTTGAGATGCACTAAAAACTAATGACTTGAACTTGGTGGGTCATTTTAGAGCTTGCAAACAGCAGCTGACAAAATAGAAATCTCTGAAACAAGTGAGTAAGTGGAGCTTGATTGACAAAAAAAGCGATGATGTTAAAAGACTAACAAGGGTCTGGAGCTGCAGATCTGCCTAAACTGACTAATATATAATTCTTTCTAACAAAGCATGTTTTTTATAATTTGCAATTAATGTCTTTATTACAGTTTTGTTTTGTTTTGTTTTTATTATTCATGCTTTTAAACTGGCATGAAGCTAACTTTAACTCTGACGTTTGATATGCTTTTTTGTACCTTTTAATGGCACCTCTTGGTCTTCATCAGCTACCTTAAAAGCTCTCAAAAAAGTTAGCGGACCTCGTGTTGGGATTATTTTGTGAAACTCTTTCCAAGGTGAAGAAAGAATGTTCACACTTTATGTATAAACTAACTTTCAAGGAGTTTTGTCCCTGACTTGACAGCCACTTAAACTTGCATTGTGGAACTCTTGTCTCCCCCTTCAGGCTTTAAGAGTAACTACATAAACACTGAAGACACCATACATATATGTCCATCAAAAAATTCACATATCCGTATGTTTTTCCTGTCTTTGACACCTTTGGTCTAGATATAAATGTCTTTTCACCGATGATTTCCACGACATGAAGCTGCAGCTTCTTCCTCAGCACGTTCAGAGTGGCAGTGAGAGATTCCTGGCCATCACTTATCAGCGTCAGGTTCTGCTTTGTATCGTTGGAGAAGGCCAGCCACATCGTCCCGTATTCCTCTGTGGACACAGTCAAAGGCCTGAAGGAAACATGTGAAGTTACAGTCAGCCACTCGTCGTCTCTGCACAGCCACACGTGAAAATAAAGAAGACAATATTTCACCTGATGAAGCTGGTTAGAGGCAGTCTGTAGGAGAACTGCGCCGACTGACGAGTCCCAACAGGTAACAGGTACGATACGATCCCAACCACTTCAACACTGACTGAAGGCCTCCTGACAGTCAGGGAATACTGACACACTGCTACACCGAGGCTTCTCAGCTCTTGCACTGGACTGTCACACTCACAAGACACCTGAAACATGACGAGAAAACAGCCTTTAACATGCCTAATTATCAGCAGACGTCACTAAGAAGTCTCTGTTCAATAATTACTGTACCTCAAGTTCACCAGAGTCGAGCTCCAGCAGTATCTGTTGAGCGTCAGTGTCAGAGGAGTTGTAAATGAAAACAACGAGTGCTATCGAATCCTCTTTCTGCACGTGACAGACTGAGAGATCCAGGTTTTGGCTGGAGCACAGTGGAGTGATTTCTGAGTGGGAGAGTCCAGCGAGCTCCGCAGGAAGATGAGAACTGAGACACAAGTCTTTAGGTCCGTCTGGGTCTTCATGTGGAGCAGGATCAGCAGCTACTGCAACACCATTATCCCTAATGAGAGAGGGGTTACTTCCCTTTATGTCACTGTCTGTTAACTCGACATCACAGGTGCCATTAGCAGTGGTGAGGCTCTCAGAGAGATGGGATGTCTGTGTGGGCGAAGAAACCGGCAGCTCTGAGGTGACGTTGGAGTCCAGGAGGTTGTCGCACAGCAACTTATCCACTGTGCTCGAAGCGGAGACGAGGGAGTTGGATATTTGCTCGCTGACACACGGGGACGAGCCTGGACCTTTGGCTTTTCTTCTGAATCGCTGGGGTGTCGGCTCAGATTTTCCCATCTGTTTAAAGGAACAGTTTTTGTGCATGCACAGATGTATTTGTAATAATACACCAGCCAAAGCTGTTACTGGCAGCCTTAATCCTGCCAGCCCTCATATTGCAATCACAATATCAGACAAATGTATCACAACTTGCAGCTTTACTTCATTTTGTGCAGCTCAAATTGCTAAAGAACAATTAAAAAGCTCACCAGACACACGGAGCTTTGGGAGCCCAGGCCGACAAACAGCGAAGAGGCCAGCTGCTGCTTCTCTTGTTCAGGCTCAGGGGTGGGTGCAGGGGTGGGGGTCTGGCTGTGTGAGCTCTCAGCCTCACCCTGCTGGCTGGGGGACCGGAGGGGACTGGGAACCTCAACCTGGGCAACCTCCTCCACAGGTTCCCTCTGCACCAAGTAGCCCTCCTTCCCCCACACCCTCTTCACACCTTCCAGCTTCAGAGTGGTAGAGCTGAAACAAAAAGCATGAGTTCTAAACCAGCCAGGTGTTTGTGTGTGAACTATTTCAATTCAGTCCACCTACCCTCCTTTGTGTGAGAGGTCGGTGCTATCGCCTGACAGACCAGAGCTCATGGATAGCAGTGTAGGAGACTGTCTGTCAGCGATGCTGCAGGAGGACATGCTGATGGGCAGGGACAGGCCGTATGGCTCCAGGCTCAACGCTGAGGCAGACATCACAGTCAAGAACAAAAAAAAAAACAAGGCAGAGCTGACAAATCCGCCACAGCCTGGATATTTTCATGCGTCTTACCTTTCGCCTGAGCTAGCTCCTCCTGCCGTTGATGGGGAGGCTTGTATGGAGCAGCGCCAGCAGCCAACGCCTCTGACACAAATCCATCCAGAAATGACAGAGACGAATCCACCTAGAAACCAACAAAGACTGCAAGTTTAAACTTCTCCTTTGATGAGGATGAGAAGATCGTTTGGAAGAGTTCCACAGGACTTACAAACTAAGGATGTCATATGTGAGTGCTTATTATGCAAATATATCTGATATCATGTTTACACTTTGCTTTGCCACAAAACACAATAAAAAGACTACATGCAATTAAAACAACCAGAGTGTGTGTATTTAGGACGTCATTCCTAAATACACATGACTCATCAGGTCATTCTTGTTCTCTTCTTGACTGGAACTGCGTCTGATACTGAACGGAGTTCTACGGTAAACCCAACCCATCAGACTGCTCACGACATGCCAAAACAGCTGCTGTGACTACAAATGAAAAGATGATTTGCATTATTTCAATAAAGACTGGCTTTAATCTGATCAACTATGTGTCATGGAGGGCAAGTGTATGCAGGTCCTGTTTCCAACCATCAGGTAATGAGCACTTACTCCGCCAGAGAGGAGGATCCACGAAGTGACATCATCTGCTTTCAAGGGCTAAATCATTTCCCGTTTTATTGTTTTTGGCATCTTACACCAAATTTTGACAGCAGTCAAAGTAAATGTCCCCATGTTTTCAATATATTATCACAACATTACAGTGACACTACTGTGCACTGAAACATCATTACAGTAATTCTGCAGCCTGCATGTTACCTCCAGAGGTTCCAGGCCCGCGTCTCGGGGTATCACCCTGGCTCGTAGTTCAGAGTCTTGGCTGAGGTGCTGCAGCTCCTGAGCCCTCTGCCTCAGCACTGTGTCCAGGGAGCTGCTGTATGTTTCAGAAACCTCTCGAGCCACAGACACGCCTGCCCCGCCCTCACAGAGCTTGGTCATTGCCATGAGGACCCAGGTCTTGGTTTCACTGCTGGTCTTCTTCATGTCCAGCAGTTTGGCCAGCAGCCTGAGGACTGTGGCCGGTTCAAGTTCCTCCCTCAAATAGGAGTATTCACCGAGGACCTGTACACAGCAGAGAGGGCCAAATCTTTATTCAGTAGTATTCAACACACTGAAAGATTCACTCCTGTGTCTGTATCTAGGATTTTTAGGCTATCAGATACGTACATATCAAATTGACATGGGCCTGAGATCTTCTCACCTCTGATGGTCCATCAGGAGACACACCACCAGAACAAAGGCGCTTTTATTGTCTAGATTTCTAACTATGATTTGAGTGACACATCTGGGAATCTCAAGTCAACTAACTCTTCATGATCTTTAATGATCCACTCGCACTTTTAAAATGATATTGTTTCTTTATGGTGCTTCCTCTGTTTTCCTGAAGTTATTCTAACCAATGTTCACTTTTACCTCCTCTCATCCTTCACTGTAAACCAAACTTTGTACCCCTTTTTCTTCTTCTTCTCACCACCATTATCACCCAAGAATATGCAAACTGCATAGACTACTTATTGTGCAGACAGCACTCACCCAGCTGATGACTTGGAGGAAGCGCTGTGGCAGTTTGCCGGGCTCTCCTTGCAGCAGAGCGACATATGAATCCACAGCAAACAGCCTCAACTTCTTGTCTTCCTCCACGCTGTCAAATCCTGGCTCATTAAACAGAAGTTAGCGTTACAAAATGAACTGAAATATCACAACACAGCACCACTAGAGGATAAGAGGAGTGTGTGGTTGTCTCACCCTCAGACAGCAGTTTAAGGAAACTGTTTGGGATGTCAGGCTGCATCATGTCTCCACCTACTGAAAACACTGTGTTCATGGTCTCAATGAACCATTCATTGTCTGGTGCATATGTATAAAGGTTTATAGGAAAAAAACTGAGAAAAAAGAGAAACAAAGAAGGTACACAACATGTCTCAAACCGTGCTTTCTATCAGGTTTAACTGATTTAATGACATCTGAGTGAGAAGCAGGAAGATGTGCAAAATAAAATCCATTATATTATCGACAATAATTAATTAATCAACCATCTGAGTTGAACAACGTTCAGAATCATCTATGAGAAGGATATTTTTCTGCCAGTTCTGCAACTTTCCCCACCAGGTCAATGGTAGTGTAGTCATCTTTACTGATACGCAGGAACTCCAGCATCTTCTCCACAATGACTGTGACATTCTGGGCGTTAGTGATCCGAAAGAGCAACTCCAGAGTCTACAGGAAAACAGAAAACAGGCCCAGAATGCTGTGAACACACAATTCCATCACACCAAAATCCAGCCTACAACAGTCACCGCCTCACCTCTCGCTTGATGATGAGGTCGGGGTGATCGAGACACTCTATGATGGTCATCTGATGCTGCAGGGCCAGTTTAGGATCCTGCTGGACCACGTAGGTGAGGGCCTTCAAGCCTGCAGTAACAATAAATAGACCAATTTACTACCGTGAATATCTGAAGTCTTGATCATCAATGACGAAAAAGATTGAAATCAAAGGCTTCCTTTGGGTCTTACCAAGATATTTGAGATTAATCTTCTGCGACAGAACAAAGTTGCCAATGCACTTTGCAGCTTTTTCCAAAAGATCAGATTTGGGATGAATTGCGTAAATACACTTTACACACTCGTATAGGATTGCTGGAAACAAAGAGGGAGTTCAACAAGTGATTAAAGAAAGCACCTAAATGATTTCAAAAGACCAAATTTACAAAAAAAACAGGACATTAAATGCAACATACCATAGGTGATGTTATGATTCATCTCTGCTCTGCGTAAAGACTCATCCAGGACTTCATACATGATCTCACTTGTGCTGTCAAACAGAGAACAGACGCGCAATGATTCAAGTGTGACCACAGAACAGCAAAAACATCCAGTTCACTGAGGGACAAAATAAGTCAGAATTACCTCTGGTCATTTTTCCCAAGCACAGACAGAATTCTGAGGAGCTGAATTTGCAGCCATGGAGCAGGGACACTATGATAGTTAAAATCCATGGGCAGTTTTCCTCCCACCACTTGCTTCAGTATGGTGACGAAACTCGCTGTCAGGTCCTTGTAACCATCTGGATTCTCCTGCAACAAAAGAAAAATAAGTGGTATTACTGTTATGTGCAGTCATAACCTTGCAAATAAATAGTCCTGAAAAACAAATTACCTGAATCATCTGTAAGTAGATGTGTAGTGAGGCTGTCATGACACCGGGATCCTTGTCACACAGAGCTTTGCGGAACTTGTTGTGGATGTGCTGAACTTGATTCGGTGCTATTAGGTAGAATTTATACAGCGCCAGGACGGCTTTTCGGCGAATGATTTCTCTACAAACGTGTAAGGAGAAACTGTTCTAAACATCCACGCTTTAGTTTATCATATTAATGAATACACCTGAAAGAACACAGGTCACAAATCAGACTCAAATGGCAAACAGCTTTTCTTACTTTGGATGATTAAGTTTCTCCTCGACCAGAGGAAGGATCGCAGGAATCATATCTTTGGGGAACATCTGACTGACAACAGTTAGAGCCATGCACACTTCAATAAGGTTGGTGCTCTGAAGATCCTGAAAAAACAAAATGCATCAACATCCATTCTTCAGACACCAGAGGACAAATGGCATAAAAACACCCACCTTTAATACAGTGTTCACGAGGAGAAGAAGCAGCTCGTGACTTTCGTTCAGAAACAAAGACACAGCGAGATAACCTGCAAATCATACACAACGTCAGTTTTTGTCCAAAGCAGAGTAGGAAGATGCAGTGAAGCTGTTAAAATGAATTTCTGGAAAATAAATAAATAAATAAAAAATTTTTAAAAATTACTAAATCAACAACTGAAAAAGCACCGGTCCAGGGTGTACCCCGCCTCTCGCCCGAAGCTGGGATAGGCTCCAGCCCCCCCGCAACCCCAAAAGGGATAGGCAGTATAAAAAATGGATGGATGGACAACTGAAAAAGCTTCTAAATGTGCAGCTTGTGTTGATCAGGGGACTGAGTGAAGATGCTGAGGAATGTGGAAGCTTTTACTAGAACATACCGACTCTTTTCTCCAGAGCGGAGCCTTGCTGAGCCAGTTTGATGGCATGAATGTAGCTGAACGAAGCCTCATAGCCGAGCATTTCACAGTAGATCGCTCTCACCATGAGCTCCTTCATCTGTCTCTGAGGGAAGAAGTAAACACATCATTAATTTCAGGCATCACTGGAGCAATATGAAAAAAATTGGTTTCTTATGAAAGAATTGGAAAATTAGGAGAATCATACCATGGAGGTGTTGGGAGAGGACACATGTTCTTTGATGGATGCTAGTTCATGTTGAATAAGCTTTTCCTCCTCCTGAGCAGGGGAAACATTTGAGGATGATAGGATCAAATACTGAGACTGCTAGGTTTGGCACTACATGTTTTGGTGGTGGCACACACAGGTCCTGGTGTGTAGTTCATGAACTGAACTACACACCAGGATCTTACAGAGAAGCGCTTCCAGGTATCCATTTATACAATTATTTCAAGAAGGTGAGATAAGTTAATATTCATTATATCAGAGCCAGTGAAGCAAATGTAAACCTTTATATATTTATGACTATTATGGGTGCGAACTCTTTTCTTTACGCTGTGGTGATGCAAAGGAACAGCATAAGTTGCGTCTTGTTATTACAGAGGTGTCAAATCCTCCTACCCTTTATGCAAATGATCAGCAGCAGGTGAAAACAACAGATTAGATACACTTTATATTACTCACAGCCACTGCCAAAAGTAAACCATGCCAGTGCGCAATGGAAATCAAATTGTAGAGATCTGCTTTAGATGCATCACAGTGAACATGACCTGACAACATTAACTGTAAGCCATTTCTGAATGGTGCACTCATATGTTTGTGAGATATTACATCATTAAAAACTTGGCAGATGATAGGCCGAAACAATTTCTCACTCTCCTCTCCTACAGCACAGTTTGTGAATACAACGCATACTGACAGCTGACTCTCAAACCTGGAAAATTTGAGGTTATCACAAGCACCTGAACGCACCAACCTTGGACACGTTTTTAAAATGGTCACAGCTCGGATTTCACCTGTATTATCACATAATAGTAACATAGACGAATCAAGAGGGTGTCTGTAAGTCAGTCTAAAACTTAGCACAGTACTGCACGGAATGCTTAGCTTATAGCAAGTGGGTTAAAACATATAAACACATCTTGTTTTGAGTTAGCATGGGCAGCTTAGCAAGCTAACGTTAGAGCATATCATCAACAAATGACGCGTCTTATTTCACCAAACCTCCGGTTTTTAAGCACATCACACTCACATGTTTGGAGGTGAGCTCAGTGATCCCTCTGATGAGGTTTCCTAGTTTTGAGGTGGAGGACAGTTTTGCAGAACCAGGCTGAGAGTCTAAAGACAGGAGGCTCGGCAGAACTGTCAGGGTCTTCTCCACAACATCGCTCATTTTGGCAGCGAAAATCGGGGCCTGGCAGCTGGCTTTTTTCTTTCAACATACGACGATTAAATCATCTATCCATCCCATTCAGAGATTCTTACATAGAGCCAGTGAACGCTATTTGTTAAACACTTAAAAAGACCACAAGAGGTGAACAGCTAGCTTGCTTGTCGGCCATTGTTTTGATTCAGCAGGCTTGTAAATGATGTCATTTCCGCTTGTATTTGGGAAACTTTATTAGAAACCTTCTGCGCGAACAGTGGCTGCCAGGCGTCAATAGCTCAGCAGACTGACAGGAAAATAATAGTAAAACATTAAGATAAGGTAAAGAACAACAATGAGAAAGTATTGATATTCAAAACTCAGTTTATTATGTTTGTGATACTTCGATAAACAGTCCCCTGTATAACTGTACACTAAACTACAATAAAATAATTACAGTAAATATGAAATTACAGCCATTGGACAACTGCATGAAAAGGAATACATTCTAAGAATTTAAACACGTTTTGATATATTGGTATTTAGATATATAGTGTGGGACCACAGGTTCAGGGTGTCTGCAGTGACTGAATGTGCACATAGAGCAGAACGTGGCTTTCATGGCTGGAAACCAACAGAGGTAAACCACATTTCAAAATCACAGGGATGGAAAATCAACATCATGTATTTTTAGGTTACCTCTAAATGTGCTTTCTTTACATCTGAATAATATTGGCAGGTGAGTTGCTGATAGGAATTGAGAAGGCTTTTGGATGCATGTGGTTTGGAATGAAAGTACACAAATTTGCTTGAAACTACAAATTTGTACTTTTGCTTGTAATGCTTTATGCCAATGCTCCTGCATTTCCAATGTTATTTTTGAATCGTCATCAGACTTAACTAATATTAATTTTTTATTGCCAATCTAATTATTCTCACTCTCACTCATATCCTTGTTTCATCCAACATTTTGCATTTACAGAGAAGCCACAAATGCCCATCCTGCCTTCTGTCTTTTCCCAGTCTGTAGCATGAGTAGGTCTAGCCAAGAGAAGCTGAGGCCTTCATGCACACCTACCTGCTTCTTCTAGAGAAGCATTTGTTTCCCTATATCCCATTTTCTTCCACAGACTGCACTCCTCCATCAGATTTTTGTGCAAAAAAAACAAATAAATAAATGAGTAATGTCCTTTATGTGGGCACATACATCACTTTATTGTGTCACTTCTATCCTAGACTGATGCTAGTCACTACCAATGCTATTTTCTGCAATGTACATTTTACATCTTAAGTAACCATAAGTACTTCTGTGCAATTCTCTTTCAATCATACTGTAATACAAGCGTGCCGTTTGGTATAATTATTCTCTGAAATATGTAAATTTACCCTGGCCATGACATTGGAGTATATACAAAGCTATTGATATGCCCTATGTACAACCAAAACTGAGTCTCTATCTGTGTGATTGTACTCTAGCAAACAGAAAAGTTGGGGTGTCTTCAGTAAGTCTGTCTACCATTTAATCTTCTGTGTCTTCATCCTTAAGCCCAGATCTGGAAAAAAAAAAAGAATCAGCAGACATTACAAGCTGTAACCACAAAAGTCACTGCAGACTGGAAAGTCAGATCAGAAGAAAATAACAGACAGCTCATACCCGAAGAGTGTGGTCCCAGGAACCTGTGCTGAAGGCCGTCCCATCAGGGGAAACGCGCAGCGTGCTGACACGGTTCTCATGTCCAAACAGAATGGAGACCCGTGTTCCTTTGAGAACATCCCAAACATTTATGGTGTAGTCGTTGTAGCCGCCAAACAGTAGTCGTCCTGAAAGATACAAAAAACAAAATGCTTTTAACAGGGTGACTCTGATATAACCTAAAATGTTGTAATAATGCTCATCAAATGCTATTTGGTTGAATAACAAGAACAACAGAGAAGTAACAAAGGGTATAATTCTCACCACTGAGAGAGAAGTCAACACTAGACACCCCAAATATGATGCTCTCTTTGGAATAAATCGCCACTTCTCTGTCTGCCCTTAAGTCATACAGGCGGCACTGTAACAAAGGTTGAATTTTAACATGTTTTCAATTGCACCTTGAGTGGTAAATGTCTGATTACTTACTGTAGCATCATCTGAGCCAGATGCAAATGCATCTCCACTGGGATAGTATCTAAAAGAAGGCACAAAGAGCCATGGTTAGGAACAAATTACGCTTATAAAGGCCCGATGGGAAAGATTTGAATATATTAGACTTTTAGCGACTCTCAGTAGTCATATGGAAATAGATGGAGAATTAATGGGCTAAAAGCAGCACACAGATTTCACCAATTTTCACCTTTATCGTCTCATTTTTCTACAAACAACAACACAGGCTATCCCAATCATTTAAAAGATGCTAAAACACATACAAAATTTGCATAGAGGATTTAAAATATTCAGCATTTTTCTCACTGAATGATTAATGCAGAAATATACTCTCACATCAGAGCTCAAAGCCAACCACTTACCGCACACTGTTGATGTCCGATTCATGAGTTTCAAAGGACTGAATACACTGTCCTGAACGCATGTCCCACACATTCGCCTTCTTATCACAGCCCTGCAATAACACAGAACCATGCAAAATGTTTGAAATAATTCAGTGACATTAAAATAGTCATAAGATGCAATGACAGAGGAGGAGGAGGAGGAGGAGGAGGAGGAGCTGGCATCCTCACCCCTGAAACAAACGTGTTTCCAGTCTCAGAGGGGGCCAGGTCCAGACAGAGCACGTCTGCTGCGTGTCCATGGAAACTCTGCAACAGCTGCCCACTCTCAACGTCCCATAATGCACACGTTCCATCCCCGCTGGACGTCAGGATCTGTAACACCAGCGGACAGTGAGGAGGAAGAACAAGGGCTGCTCTGAAGTTCAGTAAAAATGGGCTAACATGCGGCTATAAATGGATTGTCTTTGCTGCGTGAAACGTCATGTGACCAGGACATCAAACCAGGAGCAACTGGCTGTTGTGAATTATTAACAAAGCTCTTTTCACTGGAATATGGAGAGCAGTGATTTCTGATTAATAATGAGCCAGAAATAGTGACGAATAGAAAGAAAGCTGTGTTTGCAGGAACCTAAACGTTAGTAAAAAAGTGGGAAAACATGAATCACATGACTATAATATTTCTATGTTTCATTCAGTTGCTTTTGGTGTTTTTATGGACGTTTTTTTTTGGGTGTGGTGGATATTCTCACCTGCATATCCGAGTTGGTGAAGCTACACGCAGACAGGTAGTTTGTGTGCATGGCCACGGATTTCTTCTTGGCAGCCAAGTTCTCATTCTTGTCCAGAGACAGAGGATACACAGAGCACTTGTTGTCCAGGCCCCTGCGACAGAAAACAAGCCCATTTGAACAACAGAAAACCATTGAGATGACACATCACATTTGAGACGATCACGGGTAGAAAGACACTCACCCACAAGCCACAGCACAGCCGGAGGGGGCGTAGGCGCAGGCCATCACCCAGGTGCAGGGCATTGTCACAGCATGCTCCTAATGAACATCAAAAGACAAAGCTGCATGAGCCGCACCGGGACAGTGAGATGAAACAAAATCATTAGGCATAATTAGAGCAGCACAGTGAGCGTTAGGCTGGTCGACATGAGCAGTTCAAAATCAGACCCTTTAAAAGACATTTTTAGACATTCATGAGGTCAATTTTCTAAGCTGGCACCAATTTCTATTGTCCCTTCCTCTCCATCCTCGTTCATAAAAATGCATCTTTTGCTTTACAGCGCACTGTAGATATCCTGTTCATGTGCAAATCCTCTATGTCTGCTCCTGTCTGTTATGTCTCAGAGTTAATTTTCTACATATATCAAGAAAATTCTCAATCAGACGCTCAGCAGATGATTTTTCTATAAAATCACAACATTTGGTAACATTCACAATGATTTAAAGACTCTACATACCAGTTTATGTGAACTGACGATATTCATAAACCATATTTGAGAAGCTCCACACACACATACTCTTCTCTTTCATATGTATGAATTTAAATATCTGATTGCGTTAAAAGGAAGGAAGGAAAAAAAAATTTTCAATCTCAGCGTCTTTCATTCAGTGGTAAAACACCTGCATGTTGAAAAAGAGAAGTTACCTTGTTGGTAGTGAAAGCATCCCACACAATCACTTTTCCATCCTGCATCAGAAGATTAGAAATTAGTACGGTATAAAACACATTCATCCAATTACAAACATGGCTCTCTGAGTAACTGGGATACTGGGATTAAAAGCAGAGTGTGTGACCTGTGAGGAGCTGACGATCCTCCTCTTGTCCTTACACCAGTCCATACACAGAACTTTGTTGCCATGTCCCTTCAGAGTTCTCCGGGTCTTCATGACAAACTGACCCAGGCCCTCCACCTTCTCTGCCACCTGATGTACTGCACACACACACACACACACACACACACACACACACACACACACACACACACACACACACACACACGCACATGCACACATGCACAATACATTAACCCCCCTTCTGTATACATCCTCTGTTAATATTCCCAGCAGCAGTGAGGATTAAACACAGTGGGCCTTGGCATGAATATGTTGAATTAACCTTTGATTAATCTGTCTTGTTCTCCATTAGCTCCTCGTAAAACAAGTAAATACAAATAACCTGTTTATTTGTCACATTTTTGATTTAATATCTCTGGCGTATGGCTGAGACATGATTGGACAAAACCACAGGGCTGCATGGAGGGATGCAAGCACCGGGCTGTAAAATGGGAGGCAAACAAACAGCCCGCTTTAGTCCAATCAGAGGTAACGTCGGGCCAATTGTCACTTTGACCAAATTCGCATCCCTGCACCGCTGACGACATCTGTCCTCTCGCTAGAACACATTCGCCTGTAAATGGGACATTTGCGGCTATTTGTCCCGTCACACTGTTATCGCAGAGGTGAACCGAGGCCTCTCCATTTTTCAGTACTCACGCTCGACGTCGTGCAGTTTCGCTCTTTCCTCCTCCAGCTTCGACTTCAGCGTCTCCGACTCCGTTTTGAGATGGGCCAGAGTCTCGTTCAGCTGTACCTCCTGTGTCGCCATTTCAGGGATTAGAGGGGATCTCATATATTTCCTTTGTGCAGGCAGCGATCGGCAGCGAAAAGGCTTAAAGCAGAGCTAACAGCTGATGCTGCTGTCATGACGTCAGAGGGAGAAGATGCTCCTCCAGAGGAGGAGGAGGAGGAGGAGGAGGAGGAGGAGGATCCTGCATCCTGGTAATGCTGTTGCTCCATAGGGGCTGCCTGCATCCTCAGCAGCAACACGGCCCCACGCCTACTCTACAGCTGAATAATGCATTCAAATACATATTCAAAAACGACGTGGAAAACACAAAGCAGATACAGAAGGTACATTTTTAGCACATAAGACCAATTACTTCAATGCAATCACAGTACCATATTGAATAGTTGTTACAAGGGATGTATTTTTAAAGAAATAATTATAATGTTGAATAATCCTGCGACGATTCAAAACACTGTTGAGTTCATTTTCACATTTTAACACTGAGGTCCTTGTTTTTTTGTTTTGTTTTGTTTTTAATAAAATAAAGAAGAGGAATATTCTACAGTTAAAATCAAATAAACACAGCTGGTATTTAACTGGCTCATATTACAGTATTTTTAGACTCGCTATATTCAAATTTGAAGAACGCAAAAGAGAAAAGAAAAAAACAGAAATTACTCATTTTTGTCCCACCGGACTTTCACTCGGAGCAGCAAAGAAGGCTCTGCAACTGCATTTATGCCTGGATGTTGACAGGGCAGCTGCCTTCAGATGGATTGTTTTGTCTGACTAACAGGCAAAAAAAACAGTGAAATTCAGTTTACAATGACAAAAAAGCAATAAAATAAGCAAATCCTCAAACTGGAGAAGATGAATTTTCTGTGCATTAATCAATTACTGGCTGCAGCTCTGATAAAATTACCAATTTTTTTTTTGAAGTGATATGAAAATGCAAGCAAGCAAGAGATTTTCTTTTGGATGTGGACGTTACCTGGCCACAGCCCTGAATTTAAAATATCTGGTGTACACTGTTTACATATTTATATGTACAATAAGACAAGCCAAATGTCACACTGGACTATGAATCAGTCGTGAGGAGTGAGAGGTCAAAGGCTGGCTGTGTCAGATCCTGGTTAGGAAACCCAGATGAAGGCTGCTGGGGACCTGCAACAGCTCCAGAGCCTGCGACGACGGGCAGAAAGGAAACGTGACCTGGAAGCGGTAGTCTGAGTCCAGCATGAGCTGTGTGGAGCCGTCACGATCTTGTAGTAATGACTGCAACAAGGAGCAGATTGGCAGATTCAGTGAGGTGCAAGTGTGGCAGGAAAACAAGTCCTTCATGGCAGTAAAAACGAGCACAGCTCACCTGAACTTTGCGGACAAATGACGACGTCACCCTTTTCTCAAAGTCGTCAATGGGCGTGTAGGAGTTCAAAATCTTGACGATCTAAAAATTTGAATGTGAGTTTTGTTTCACATTAGTATGAAGCTGTTTATTTATACATATATAGATATATACAAATGTGTGGCATGAATAAAGCACCTGCACGGGGTTGAGTTCGGTGCATTTTTCAGTGATCTCCTTGGCGTCGTCATCAGTGGACTTGTTGACTTGCAGTAGCCAGGCGGCCTGAGACAACGGCCTCAAAGTGTCTATAGCATTAGAGCTTTGCAGCTCCTTCTCCTTCAGCCATTCCTCCAGGTAACTGATATTGCACCTAAACAAACAGAGAAGCCATGAACTAAGTTTTGTCTGAAAATAAATAAATAATTAAAAAATAAATAAAAATAACCACAGACCTGATTTGCATCCCTTTCCTGCAGGAACACATGTCTTTGCGCAGCATGATGCTGTTGAGGGTGGTCGCACCAACTATGAAGAAGAGCTGCTTCACGGCCTGTTTGATGAGGCCCTGCTCCATGCCATGCTGGCTCATGGTGGAGTGGAAGACGCTGAGCTGCTGAACGATGGAGGAGATGGTGCACGTCTCCAAGTCCTCGTAGGTGCTGTTGGAGCGCTTCCTGAAGCCCGTCGGCTTCATGCTGGAGATCCCCTGCAAACTCTCGTGCTCCAGCATACCAGGTACTGCCGGACAAGAAGGCAAAGCATTTTAGGTTGCTTACAATGCTCTCAAAATCTGCATGTGATGAATTTTGTAATACCAATTGCAGGAGTGAGGCTCTTTTCCATGATCGTGATAAACTGGTGGTAGATGTGGATGGCCAGGTCGCTGAGAATCTGTCTGTGTTCTGACAAATCAAAGTTCTGCAGGCAGTTCTTCTTCTGGCGAGGAGTGCTTTGTTTCATGAACTCCTTTTGAGAACAGAAAGGAAAACAAGGGAATGTCAAAATATGCCTGCTACTGTATATGACGCCACGGACACACAAAACCATGATAAACACAGTAAACACACACCTCCTCCCCGCTGTACTGCTTCAGACAGTTGAGCAGCTGAAACGTGTTTGAGAGCCAGAACGACAGCAACTCAAAGTCTTTTTGGTGAGTCTGAAATGAAAAAGTGTCAGGTGCTTTTTGCTTTCATTTATTTTTAGCAACCCAATGATATTTTTATATATTTAAGATATTTTAATTATGCAGCTTGCTTTTCAGATCATCAATAACACAAGATGAAAAAATGGATTTAAAGTAAACTGCTGCCAACACACAAGCAGTCTTATCTTAAATAAGGATCTGAATTATTGCTTTAGGATTAAATTCATTATTTATTCAGCCAATCTACAGCAGAGATAAAGGCTAATAGACACAGAATTAACCTCACCATGATGACCTTTTTGACAGCACCAATGATAGCATTCATAATAGACTTGAGTTTGGTTTCATCGTTCAGGAAGTCGGCATGGCGGACGCACATGAAGAGGATGTAAGCTGGCAGGCCGGGGATCATATTGACCACCACACCTCTGGGCTTCAGGTCTGTCAAAGTTCATCAAGTTATTCTGTGTCCCTGCACAAACACTGTTGCTTTCAAAGTCAAACTCATAAAATGAACAGGTTTAACAGAAATGATACAGAGGACGAATACCCAGAATGATGTTTTGAATGAGCCTGGGTTCGTCCTCTCTCTTGTACTCCAGCATGCCGAGGTAGTCTTTGGGAATGGCAGGCGCAGGCGTTTGCTTCGCTGTGTGAGAGACATGACAGTGATGAGCATGAAGATTGATTTGATTTGATAGAAGCCACGGTGCTACCTTTCTGTGACGTTTCAAGGCTCTTTATTTGATTGTGGAGTTTCTTTATTAATCTGTCTTTCTGGTCGAGCAGCTCCTCAAAGTCCTGAAAGAGAAGAACTCGTTACTGTCTTTCATGGCAAGACAAGACATGCATTCACACACTATTGATCCACACACACCATATTCTCAGCAGTTAGCCGTGAAGTCTCCTGTCTCAGTTTGTTCTTGGCCTCGCTCTCCATCAGCTGCTGTCTCTTCAAGTGATCATTCTCCTCCTCCAGCTCCTCTATTTGGCCGAGAAGCTCCCTCTTCAACTCCTCCAGCTCCTCAACTTTCTCCTCGAAGTGCCTAGAAAGCAACAAAAATCAGCACGACCCAGAAAAGACCCACACTTCTTTAATCAAGACTCCAATCTGAGTATTTCTACCTTCGCTGTGAGCTCTCTTCTTTAATCTTCCTCTGAAGAACGTGAGTGATCTCCTCAGTTTTTTCTATTGGGTGGCAAAAAAATAAAAGAAGTAAAATACTAATGTGCAGAAGAGCTTCATAGTGAAATGGATGGAAAAAAACACACAGATCTACCCGTTAGCTCTCTGCTCTGCTCTTCTACATGGGTCTCCAGTTCTTGTTTTTGTCTCTGCAGCTCTGAAACCTGCAGTTTAAGCTCTGGTATAACCTGCAGATCACATTAAATAAAGGGAAAAGCAAGAATCAAAGTACATTCTGCAGCTTATGTCTCCTAGTGTGCGACACATGGAATCAAGAAAGCCATGACGCACTGAGTTCTCACTGCTGAGCCGGGACACCTCTTGGCGAATATTCTCGTTGATGTTGCTTTTCTCCTGGAACAGGTTTTGTAGCTTGCTGTTCTCATTTTGAAGGTGGTCCACTTTCAATTTCAAGCCCTCCACCTGGGTCTCATGGCTTTCCTTCTGTTCCCGCTGGTGCTTTTCCAGTATTCTGCCATCACAGGTGGAAACATGTCAAACAAAGGTTTGCCACACAGGAACAGACTGGACAGCACAGATTTAGGTGAGTGGACTGCTGCTGCTTGGCAAGTAAAAAATAGACCTGGTGGCTTTCTGTAGGCCATCAAAGGCTTCCAGCAAGTCTTCGACTTCGTAAATCTCCTCAGAGTTGTCTGGAGTTAGCCTTCAGAGAAACAATGTGTGAGATTAAATGCCTAAAGCAGGTATAGAACAACGACAGGAGAGAAGGGGGAAACTTAAAACGTCTGGATTACCCCAAAAGAACCTCCTCTTCAACAACGCCACCAAGAAGCTGTCTCGTGATATCCTTCATTTTAACTGCAGAAAAATATTCAGGGATCATCATCAAAGTATTGTACGTAACTGAAATGAAGGTGTCCCAGTCAAAGCCTTTACCTCGGGCTTGTTCCGACTGCTGCTTCATCTTTCGGTCCATGTTGTTCCTCTGATTTTGCAGGTTGTTGAGATCTCTGCGTAGCTCGGGAATGACCTTGACATGTTTGGTGAGCTGGACGACCTGGTCCTGCAGGTCAGAGTTCACCTGGCCTCCCTCCTCCATCTTCCTCTGCAGGCTGACTCTCTCCTCTTTCAGTCTCTTTATCTCCTCCTTCAGAGTTTCCACCTCCTTCTCGTGGTCTTGTTTCAGGATCTCAATGTTGTTCTCTGCAATCCTGCCAAGAGTCATCTCATCAGCTACCTGAATAAACTGAAAAAGCTGAGCCAAAGTTTGCTCTGGCACAGAAAGATTTGCTCTATGCTGTAGATGAGGCAGATTGCACACTTTCATCACTTACTTTCTGAGCCGTGCTTCATTTTCTTTCTCTTCCAGAAGATTCCTCTTTATTTGATCAAAGCTCTCTGTAATAAATGTTAAACCGGTCACAAATTCGGTACAAATTAGAATAAGAGTAGCATACAGAGGACTCTTTATTCCTTTTTACCTTTGGACTCTTTGGTGGAAGCTTCAAACTTCCTTTCCAAGTTCTGTTTTTCAAGGTTTACTGCATCTTTTTCCTTTTGAAGCTGCGCAATCGTCTGGAGCAACAACAAATACGAAGGGCTCAGAAAGACAAAACACAAACAACTGTTTGAAATTTTAAGCATCAACTTCAAGACTGACCAGAGTAGCATCTTCTTTCGCTTTCTTCTCTCTTGCCTCCAAAAATGCCTTCTGATTGGTTAGTTTTTCCAGCTGTGCCTCCAGACCCTGAAGTCTGTCTGTGGTTTGAGAGTGGGAGTTGGCCACGCTTGTCAGTCTTTCCATCAATCCACGGTTCTCTTTGTTCTGTGAGGACACATGGATTCAGTTATGTCCTCTATAGAAAAGCCGCAGCCGGAGAAACTTTGGAAGCATCTTTACCTGCTCTTCAATCTTCTTTCTGAGCTGCTGCACCCTGTACGAGAGCTGAACATTAAGCACCAGCCGACGCATGGTTTGAAAACGCCGCCGTGCCAGCCAGGCTCTGGCATACTTCTGTAGAACCAGGGCTTTCTGCTCCTCCACCATCTGAGCATTAACAATGTGATAGCAGGGCAAGAATTACATGTGGTTACATCTGTACTTTCATCATGCTGCAACCCCGATTCCAAAAAAGTTGGGACGCTGTGTAAAAGCTAAATAAAAACAGAATGCACTCAATAGCAATTGAACTGCCCATGTAGCAACCTTTATAACAACCTAACATCCTTTATACAATCATGTGTTCACAAAGTGGTGAACCTCGCTCCATCCTTGCTTGCGAACGACTGAACCTTTCCAGGATGCTCCTTTCAAACCCAATCATGATTCTATCACCTGTTACCAATCAACCTGTTTACCTGTGGAATCTTCCAAACAGGTGTTTTTGGAGCGTTCCACAGCTTTCCCAGTCCCAATATGTTGCTGCATCAAATTCAGAATAAGCATGTATTTACAAAAGTCAATAAAGTTGACAGGGTAAAAAATTAAATATGCTGTCTTTTTACTGTTTTCAGTTGAATATATGTCAAAAATGATGAGCAAATGATCACACTCTTATTTATGTCTCAACTTTTTGGGATCGGGGTTGTAAATGATTAATGAATTAATCTTCAGTTACAGACCTTCTTGTGCTGTTTACGGGCCACCCAACCCCGTGTGAAGGCCTGGATGGTGATGGTGGCCAGATGGACTACCTGGTAGATCTGTCTCATGCGGTAACCTCTCCAGTGCCTCTGGATCACCACTGATGCCCAGGCCTGCTTCAGTGTTGCAGCGCTCACTGTTTTGCTGCAGGTTCACAAACAAAACAGGACCCTGTCAGACCCCGAGCAGATACAATAAAGCATGCAGGACAGCCAAAAAACTGCAAAACTGCAAGTGAACGCCTCTAACCGGACTGTCCTCTTTCCACGGATGTACTCTTGGAGAATGATGGCTGCCTCTCTGATGCGCAAGTACTTCCTCCTCTGGCTCCACCCGCGGACGTGTTTCTGGATGGTCACGCAGGCTCCCCTCAGCCGGTCCAGGCGCAGCTTCTCGAGATAAGCTACCTGACCGGCTCGGAAGAAGATCTTTGTCCGACCAAACTTGTACTGGTTGGGGTCCTACCGATCAAGCCATGAGTCCAAAATGATACACAAAAATGCAGCACATGATAATAATGCATGATTGTATCTATAGGCAAAGCAAAAGCGGCGGCTAACCTGAATCAACCTCTGCAACACGTTCTTGCAGGTCTGTTTCCTGTCGTTGAGGTCGGCCTCCTGATGTGACATTAGGATACTGTATCGGCTGTAAAACTCAATGTACGTCCACCTGCGAACATCATTATCTGTCATTACAACAAGATCATACAGAAATGAGAAAATTGTGATTTGGCCCTTGTAGAATCTACTAATAGAGGATCACCTGGACGGATAGCTCTGTGCACTGATACGAATAGTTTCAAGGACTCCACAGGCTCGCAGCTGCTGCACCACCCTCCTGGAGTCATATCTCAAAAAGCAAGCAAACACTCACGTAAAACCAAAAACATGGTGAACACAGAGTGGATCATGTCAACCACAGTTTCATCAGTACTCACTCAAACGGGAGCTTTTCATCATTGGGCTTAATGCAGCGCACATAGTGAGGGGTGGTTGCATTCAGTGTTTCCATCAGTAAAGAGAGGGAGCTGCGGAACTACATTCAACCACAAAGTTCATGAGAAGGGATAAAAATACAAACTGGTAAATGCAGAAAATGAAACTTCAGTGAGAGAGTTCAAATCTCCAGTGAGTAAATATTTTCACCTTATCTCCCACAGAGGTTCTCAGCTGTTTATTGGCTGGCTTCACTCCAGGCCGGGCAGGCCTCACTTTGATACCTTTACTGTTCGCAGTGCTTTTCTCCTCCTCTTGGAAAAAGTTGGCCAGAAAAGGAAACTGATAACAGTTGCAGGCAGGAGGAATGTGTTAAAACGAGATAAAACAAGGCTGCATGGGCAGGCTTTCCTGATACATGTGTGTTGATTTTTAACCACTGTGATATTACCTTACTGTCTCTCATAATGTCGACCAGTTCTTCATAGAGAGTGTCTCTGTTCTTTTCAAGAAATCCTCTGCACTGATATTCCACCTGTTAAAGGAATATTATAGTATTAATAGTATTAAATATTAATAGTTAATAACAGTAAGAGTCATTTTTGTGCAGCACGACACAGGAAATGTGTTTCTCCAGACAGCACCTTGTCTGCAAAGTGTTGAATCACAAACGCCTCACTTGATAATTTGGGTTTCTCAAACAGAGGACTGGGCTCAAGGTAGGTGAAAAGCTTTTGGAGCCAGCTTTGATCAGTGCCCTGAGGAAACTTAAAAGTAAAAACATGTATGAACAGGAGGTACAGCAATCATAAAAATCACTAAAGAAGAGAAAATGTGGAAAAGCTAATGTCACGTCCTTTCAATTACCAAACATTCCTCATCAAGCAAGTCAAGGATCCCCATCTTTGCTTCAATCAGATCGATGACCGGCTGATTGTCATAGAAATCTATCAGCGTCCATGGGATGTCCTCTTTCATGTACTCCTCTTGCTCCAGCTTGAACACATGCTGATTGAAGAAAGACAAGAGAATAACCCTCTGCGCTGATAAAGGGATGTATGCAGTGTTCTGCAGCGATGATGGGACGACTGCCATGCTTACCAAGTTAAACTGCTGTTGAAGCTTTTCATTTGCATAGTTGATACAAAACTGCTCGAAGCTGTTGATGTCAAACGTTTCAAACCTGAGGACAAAAGGACATCAAGATCACATCAACAGCGGCAGCTAAAGTGACCTGAATTACCAAACAGCTGAGGATAAAAAGTGTTGTATCTGCCTTACCCATAAATGTCCAGAACGCCTATGAAAGCGTGCTGCTTTCCTGCAACCTGCAGGGCTCTGTTTATCCTGTTGATGATACAGTCAAACAGGTGGGCATAGATCTGCTTGGCGAGGGCATCTCTGGCATTCACTGCCCGCTCTTTGGGCACCGGCTTCACCACCGTCTCAGCCACCAGAACAATCCTCCGATGGCACAGCCAACGCACCAACCCATCCACGCTCACACTCAGCAACTCACAGAAGACCAGCAGGTGTGGATCACTGGGCTGGAAGATGCACAAATCAAATTTTGCATTGAGCCCGGTGCAAGTTTTCAGATCGAAACAAAAAGCAATTTAGGGCTCGGAGAGTTGAGACTCACAGGAACTGATGATTTGTCACTTCCAGAGCTTCTGATCTCCACGTTTCCCAAATGCAGGATGGCCGCTAAAACTTTGAACACATCTGACTGGAAGACCTCTGTCAACCCTGAAGGAAGCACAGAGGAAGGTAAAGCTAGCATAAAAGTTCAAACACTGAGAGCAGTTGGAGTCTGACAGCTGAGGTGTTTTTGTACCCAGCAGTGAGAAGGTCCGTCGGGTCTCCTCCATGTCTTTCTTGTCATCTACACCTTCAATGGCGATCTCACCACCCATGCAGGTGTACTGGAACTTATCTGCACTCACTGCAGAGAATGTAGAATCAGGTGCATTTACAATAAAATAACCTATCAATAAATATGTTTATGTTTGTAAGACTGCTGTAAGCCAATCAGATTAAACAACCTGCAGAGTAAACCCTGAGTGCAAACACTCACACAGTCGTAGACTCTTGAACTCTGGCAGGTGAGCACAGGAGCACATCTGGTAGAATATGTGATAGTTTCGCTCGTTGTCTGCCTGAATAAAACAAGAACAGCATTATTGTGGTTCAGATATAAGACATTTAGATATCTATAGCATCTTCAGCTCATACACTACCTGAAAAATCACTCTGGATTTCTCTAAGAGATAGGTCCTCATGTTCGCTCCGGTAATCCGGTACCTCTTGTCAAAGCTGATCTCTGTGTACTTCCCAAAACGGCTACTGTTGTCATTCCGGGTGGTCTTTGCATTTCCTATCGCCTGAGAGAAAATCACCTCAGATCATCAGTCGTCTTTTCAAGTTATCACAACGACATGTTTTAATGAATGCATTAGGTGAATGAAAATGGCAGCTGATGAGTTTAACATTGTCACAGCACTGAAACATGGATCCTTTGTCAACTCAGTGCAGAGAATGGTGATGGGTTGCCTGTGAGAGGGGCTTCTGGTCCAGTCAAATCATACCTCTGTTATTGGATTGGAAGCCAGGACTTTGTCTTCAACCCGAGTCTTACTTCCAGATTTGCTTACAACCGCAAAGTACCTCATAGCGTATCTAGCAGACACAGTTTTACCGGCTCCAGATTCACCGCTGACGATGATAGACTGGTTCTTGTGGTTTCTGAGAAAAAAAGGGGGTATGTACACTGTTAATAATAAGACTGTATATTCGACTTTATGTGATCACTTCAGCTTTGACTTACCTGGCCATCTGTTTGTAAGCCTCCTCTGCCACTGCAAATATATGAGGGTCCATGTCTCCCATGTTCTGGCCTGAGTAGGCGTGAATGATTGCATCTCCATAGATATGCAGCTGTTTGTACGGATTTACAGCCACCAGTATAATACCTGAAAATGAGGAAACAGCACAGGCTGAGCCAAGAGCACAAGCTGCCGACTACCTGCACCTCAGTGCTTACATATAATCTGACAGCCAAATTTGTTTCAACAGTACCGCAGTAGGTATAGATGATTTTGGACTCCACAAATCGCACTTTGAGATTATGCAACACTGCAGGCTCATGCAGGTAGCTGAGAGCGGTGAGGTCGTTCTCCCCCACCAAGATGTCCGGGTTGCGAAGAGGAGGGAGTTGTGGTTTTGATGGGTCAACAGGGTAGTGCTGCTTCTGTACGGTGACAGGTGGTGTAAAAGAGTCAGCTGCTGCTTCTCACCATCATAAAACCTGCTGCAGTTGCGTGTGAGGGTTTTATTGGTCACATTTTACTTACTGTGCCATCTTCAAGGAGCAACTCAAGAACGGTGTCCCCAGAATGAAAGTTTCTGATAATCTCGGCTGATTTCCACACATGTTCTGCATCTGCTATCCACACTCTGTTGTACTAAGGGGAAAAGATTTCAGTGGTGACAAGTTATTAATTTAAGTTTTTACTATTTAGTTATTACAGAATATAACATTGTGTTAATGTAATGCTATTCTCTGTGTGTTTACTTAATTAACTAGGAGGTATTTCATCATAGTTCACATCTATATTAACAGCTCATACAGATTAAAAATTGAGGAGGAGTAAAGAGCTGAGCATTTAAACTTTAAATGCCTTTGGGTCCATCCTCCTCTACATCTCTGCAACTTCCCTGAGCCCTGACAAAGTTTCCATATGTCTCTGTAAAACAACGTGGGGGGATTATTATCTCTACTGTAATAAAAAGTGAGCTGTTCTCTTACCTCGGTGTACAGTTCCCACAGAGCCATCTTTAGGCATTACGGTTTTGACTTCTCGTCAGTTAGTATTTGTTTACCACCTGCTGTGTCACTGTACTTTCCAGGTTACCAACAAACTTCTTCCCTGAGCCTCGCAACTATAGCAGTCAAGCGACATAAAGTTACATCGCTGTTCCGGTTATTTTCAAAATAATACAGAATTAAAAATCTTCGAGGAGGTCTATATTTTGCCTTTATTATCCTTTAAATATTAACCTAAGTATATGTCTGCCAGGTTAAACGAAGCTTCAATAATATGCACTACTAAGATTACACTGTGTATGTATTAAATACTTTAGAATTGTTTTCACAGGGTTGGAAAGTTTCCAACGCCAATGGAAACCAGTTATGCGAAGGACAAACCTGATGCTTTTATTCTGAAGGCGACATCTCTCGTATTCCAGGTGCGTCTCATGTCTTCCTGGATGACTTGTCGCTCACCTGCTGCGGACTTTGGCTGTGTGACTCCGCCCTCCCGTCTTGTGACAGCGGCTTGCCGGAGTGGGTGTGCTCGTTTGATCAAGGATCGAGACAACAAAGGAAACCGGATGCAGACCACAGCCAACTCACTATTATGTGGGGCTTTACCACAAGAATGTTTAAAATGTGATTTAAAAAAAAAAAAAAAAAAAATCCTACTTGCTTCACTCTCATTATCACTGTATTTGAAAATTTGAGAAAACAGGGAATGAGAGTTTAACAGAAAGACACCCAAGAGAAAAAAAATAAATAAATAAAAATCTGGTATGCAACTAATTTGTATTTTTTGTCATTGTTATATGTTTAGCATTTGCACATACAGAGCATAAAAAATAACATCCTGAGGCAGCATAGCAAGGTGAGCATGGAAGGTTCAGGTATCCGTTACATCTGTCCAGTACATGCACATTTCTAAACGCAAATTAATTCAGAGATCCCCAAACTTTTCCATGTGCAGGACATTTAAATATATCTGATTAGAAGTCTTGTGGATCAAGTCCATGTCAAGTCTTTTCTCCCAAACAGATGAGCGTTAGAGTGCACATCCTCATTCCATTTGTTCCATGAAGGATATCTACTGTTAGATACCATCTTACACCTTATTACAGAACTATGTTTTACAAGTTATTGCGCCAGTGTCAGAAAGCAGAATACTAAACATAACTGAAATATTCTATATTTTCTAGGGGATTAAAAGACCCCACTTTGGGGAAAAACAAAAAGCGTGAGATACAAGATCCACAAAACCTCATGAGGTAGTGAAGTATTTTTAAGTAAACCAAATCTTCTAACTGAGAAGCCAGCCTTTAATATGACCGACAACATGAATACTGGTTACATACTTGAAATCTTTTCTGCTCCTTCACCTTGACATAAATACTGTAACATCACCTGACATTAATAGTTACAGAAATAGAAAATTACAGAAATAAAAGTGCACGTGAATTTCATTTTGAGACTCTTTCCACATCTAAATCAGACACACATTAATGTTTGAACATTGCACATGATTATTCATGTAGATTTTTAAAAAATTGTCCATGGTAACAATGCAATTCATAGTTACCAGCATATGTTTATCTATCCCATTATCAGAAACCTGCACGTGATGTGACAAGTAAAATTTCCTTGCATGAGTTTAGATAAACCATTCTCATGAATGCATTTAAGAACCCTTAGGTTGACTATATACTCTCAACACCTGTATCAGTAATACATCAGGTGTAGCAAGAGATGACCTTTAAATGTTTTTTGCAGATTCATTATTCAGTTATTACTGTTTGGCTACGTATTGCTGAGAAGCTAATACATAGATATGTGTAAAGACCTTATTCTGCTGCAGTACTGCAATAATCAGCTATAGTGAACTGGTACGAACTTTGGTAAGAAAAAAAAACAGTCTTTACTGTTTTTACTTAAGTAAACGGGGAACAAAGTCTAAGTGCCAGAGGTCACTGGTCTAGACGCGGGTGAGGAAGCTCAGATTGAGGCTCACAGGGATCTGGATGGTCTCCAGAGCCACAGAGGAGGGTGTGAAGGTGAGAGTGACGGAAAAGATCTTCTTGGTGTCCATCATCAAGGTGGATGACTCAACTCGGTCTTTCAAAAGGTTCTAAAATGTTTTAAAAAAAAGCAGATATAGTGGAACAAAGCTGATAAATGGTATGACTATAATATTAAACACAAGACTGAGTATAAAAGAGAGCTGCATTCTAACTCACACCTACAAGACCGACTTACTTTAATAGTTGCGATGAAAGCGGTTGACACTCGCTCCTCAAATTCAATCACGGGGGTGTACAAGGTCAACACTTTCACAATCTGTTCAAGACAAGAAGATAATGATGAAAGCACAGTCACACATTGTGTCTACAGCTTCAGAAGGGTGAACAGTTATTGATGGTAACGCACCTGTGCTGTGGTGAGGGCAGTACACATGTTGCAAATGGCTTGGGCGTCTGCGTCAGTCTTCTTCTTGATCTGTAGAAGCTGTGCAGCCTGTATGAGAGGCTCCAGAGTCTCTTTCGCACCGCAGTCTGCCAGCTCCCTCTCCGTCAGCCACTCCTCCAGCTGCCACACGTTGTACCTGAAGCCAGAGGAACACACAAACAATTCAGACTGAACCAAGGTACTGTCAAGCAAGATCCAACCCGACATCGGCTCTGTGAAACCACAGTAAAGTTGATGTTGAGTAAATATTTTGTTGCTTTTAGAAGACGTTTTTATTTAGCCTAATGATTTAAATTACTATCTTAGGTTTCTTTGCTTTAAAGTACTATCTTTTATATCTAACTTGACACAATACTATACAGATGCATACTGTTTGCCAGTCGGTGCAGTGGGTGAAAGCTTGCTTGATAATACAGGCAAGGACGGACACTCTTCAATCCATACTCTCCTGTCCCTCTAATTTCTCCAATGACCAATCTGTGCTGTACCTGATCTGCAGGCCTTTACTCCAGGAGCACATGTCCTTCCGCAGGAGCAGGTGATTGAGTGTGACGGCACAGATGATGTAAAACTGCTGCTTGACGACCTGTTTAATCAGGTCTGGATCCATCCCATGCTGACTCATGGTGGTGTGGAAGTGGGCGAGGCGCTGCAGGAGGACTTCCACTGTGACAGCCCCCTCCTCTGGGAAACTGGTGCTTCTCTTCCTCAGGCCTGTTGGTTTGGACCCCAAAACACCCTGGATTGCCTCGTGCTCAAGCATGCTTGCAACTACATATAAGACACAAATTGAGAAAAAACACATATCATGTAGTTCTGTTATGGTTAGGCTGCTGGATAACGGCATGTTAGTTTAAATGAGATTATGTCTCCTCACCAATCAGAGGCTGCAGGATGTTCTCCATGCATTTGATGAGCTGGCGGTAAATTTGGATGGCTAGATCACCAAAAACCTGCTGGTACTCTGATAGCTCAAAGTTGGCCAGGCAGTGCTCATTCTGCTTGGCAGTGTTGTGCGTCATGATGACCTGGTATAAACAGGTTGGACAGGCATCTTGGGTTCATTAAGGACATGTACAGCTGTAATCATAACTCTGGCACCAAAGCCTACTCAGGCTTACCTCGTCTCCATTGTACTGCTTGAGACAGTGCATTAATCTGCATGTGTTGGCCAGCCAGAAGGACACCACTTCAAAATCATTTCCTTTCCTCTATAGGGACAGAACACTAATTAATTCAAAATAAACACATCACTCACTTTCTTTACACAAGGCAATGTGATATACTCCACCTTAATGACCCCTTTGATGCTGCTGATGGTGGAATTGAGCAGAGTGCTGACTCTCCGGTCATTATTCACACTGTCTGCATATCGCAGGCACATAAAGATGATGTATGCTGGGAGTCCCGGAATGAAGCTGACTGCTACCCCACGAGGCTTCAGGTCTGAGAAGATCAGAATAATTCAAAGCAAACTCATAAAATACATTGTCCTCTATCTTTAAACTACTCTAAAAACAGATCAAAAAATTATTTGCTTGAGTGAAACAGGTTGGACATACCTACGACCACATTCTTAAGCAAGCGGCTCTCGTCACCCTCCTTGTACTGCAGCATGCCCTGGTATTCTTTCTCTTTGCGGGTGATGTTCACCGCTCTTACAGTGTTCATCAAAGAGGCATTATTCTTTTGCTGAGCACTCGCTGAACACAAGACACAATATAAGAAATCACAGGATTGATGCTGTGCTTATCTATCAAACACACTCTATGAACACAGTCAATGTGATTACCTTCAAAATCTTCAACTTTTTGGATGTAAAGTTTGAGTTGTTTTTTCAACTTGCGTATGGTTTTGTCTTGTTTCTCCTGCTGCTCCATAAGCTCCTGCAATTATGTAAACATAACTTTCATGCAAGGCACAGGTATAGATCCAGTAATATACAGAGAAATCTGTTTAGTTTGAAGGAGTTGAGAAATACTACATGTTTTCACTGTGCATTATTGCAATTGCCATAATTGCATATCAACAGATAAAAGGCAGAGTGAGAGATCTGGCAGACCCACCAGGTTTTCATTGGTCAGCCGTGTCATCTCATGCTTCAGGCTGGCCTCAATGCGGGCATCTTCAGAGAGGAAGAGGCTCTGGGCCAGCAGCTTCTGCTGTTGATCCTTCTCATTCTTCAACTTGTTCACCTCCTCAAGCAGCTCTGTATACTTCTCATTGTGAACACGTTCCTGCTCCCGCATCTGGAACTCCAGAAGTCTGGAGGATGGAGGTATGGTGTTCAATTCATATGGCATGAATGTGCTTGAATCTACCAACCAGCTACAGAATACTGACACAATGAAGTTAGGTGCTGTAGGGTTTTTATGGTGATGGCATACATGTGCTCTTTGCATACTTCAGGTGTTATTTCATCTTGTGAGGGACTCATTGCAAGGGTGCATTATGGTCTTAATAAAAAATGCAAATTGTAAGTCTCCTTGAAAAATGATTCTGCAGTGTGCCTTTAACCTTTTTTCAAGGAGACCTGCATTTTACATTTTTTATCAAGACCATAATAAACCCATGCAATGAGTCCCTCACAAGATCGAATAAACTCCAGAATATTATATCATTACCTGTTGGTCTCTTTCAAGCCTTCATAAGCCAGCCACAGTTCTCCATCCTCATTCAGTGTATGGATGTCAGTGGATCTGAGAAGCAGCATCAGAGAATTTAAATAACTCTTAACTCTGTCACCTGATGGATTTAAATTGGAGTGGGAGCCACATGGTCTCACCTGTCAACATCTTGAAATGAAGGAGTTTCAAGATCTAATTTCACACCTTCCCCAAGCGCAGAGTCCTAGATGACAGTTCATATGGGATGAATTAAATCTATGTATTATCAGATGTCTGTTAAATGAATATATTAAACATAACAATATATGTTGTTTTCTCACCTTATGTTTAAGAGCCTCTTGGCGGACCATGTGTGAGCGGAGGAGCAGCACTTCCTCTTTTCGCATCTCCAGCTCGTCATTGGAGGAGCTGAGCTGTTCCAGCAGTAAGTTGTAGGGCAGAGAGCCAGGGACAGGGGGCATCATTTCACTGTTCTCATTGGTCAGAGACTTCCGCAGCTCAGTTAGATCCTGCTTCAGCTTCTTGTTCTCAGACTCCAGCTCTTGCCGCTACATTAAGACATTTAGAGAAACATAAACAAATAAATCATCTAGAAATTAATTTTTGTCTCCATTCATAGTTCAGTTACAATAAAACTATGAACTACAAGAGAAAACTGTTTTAAGGTACATTAATGGGATGAGTCTTTCTGGACATTCTCTTTTTTTTGGGATGTTGAAAGACATCTTGCTTGGATCCAAATACTTGTACCTGACTAAGTCATACCTTCAGTTTTTCCAAGTCCAGGTCTGCTCTGCAAACAGCTGTCTGCTCCTCCACCTGCTTTTTGGAAAATCATACACATAATGTACTGTAAATATTAAGCATTCAATCACAAATATCAACCAAAAATGTAATACCTTATTGATACAGAACTAAGAAACATTCAGAAACAAGACTGGTGTTTCAATCCATACTTTTTCCTTTTCTTGCTGGGCTTCTTCTTTCTTCTCCAGCTGCTGCCAAAGTGTCTGTTTGTCCTGCTCTAGTTCCTTCAATCTTCTCTGGAGTTTCAGAAGGACTGGCAGATCCACCGTTGACTGGGTCTCATCCTAACAAAACACAGCAAGCATTGGTTGATTAATCGCTTCACAAACTAGCTAGAATGCTTTGTTCACAGACAAGGCCAGAAAACATCTTGCCACAGCTGTTCCAAATGTGAGATGTCGCCCGCAGGTGCTCTGTAAACACAAATATCAACATACATCAAGAAGTACCTCTATTTTCTTCCTTTTTTTGTGGCGCTAATAAGAATCTTCCTGTAGGATGCCATCATCCTTCTCAATAGAAACTCAATTATCAAAGAAATCATGTGAATCCAGATCATGAGGAAAACTAATAATCATGTAATTTACCTATTCACAGTAATCGCTGTGCCAGTGAATGTGCCAATATTGTAACTGAAATGTCAGTGAAGCTGCTATTCTCTCTGAATATGGAAAATACAACAATTTTATATCCACCTTTAAGCATACAGAGGGTGAATATTTCAGACCCAGAAAGGTAAATTTTGGGCAAAGTATCACGTTGAGGTGATTCTGATAATGCACTGTGATATTGTGTCATTTTCTACATTACCTCTGTTTGTAAAGGGCTGTCTTCTCCCTCAGCAGAGCCTAAACTCAGACTAAACTCAGATGAGTTACTGCTGTAGTTGGAGTCTCTTCTCTTGTGCCCAGATTTGTTTGAACTCTGCATAGGTGTGAAAAATAAAAAGTAAAGAAAGTCCACATATGTTACAGGAGAAGTAAACAGCCAGACATAAACTTCTAGCTCCAGATAACTGGTTTCTGTATACTCTGCAAGTTATTATCACCACTACTGAACCTTTTAACAGAAGTCATTCAGGTTTGTGACTATCTTGTAAATAACAACCATTGTTGCAGTGTCAACAATGTGACACCAGTCAAGTGTTCCTCACAATGCTGAGATCCATCTCGTCCTTCAGGTCTCTGTGCCGCTCCTCCAGATGCAGGTGTTCACTCAGCAGATTTTGGTAGCGTGAGCGTTCATCAGTTAACTCCTTTTCCATCTGTTTTATGTTCTCAACATTGGTTTTAACATCTGAAACAAAACAGTTTTTGTTCTATTTACTGATTGAAAATGACACCATTACTTATGGACTGTGGAGGTTTGAGGTGAACTGCTCAGTACCTGATAATTGCTGGGCTTGTTCCAGGATTAGTTTATTCATTTCATCTTTGTCTTTGTTCAACAAGCTGTTCTTCATATTAAGCTCTTCTACCACCTGATTGTGAAAAGAAGCAAAATTGTGTGTTTATTTATTTCTATTCATTGTGGCTTTTAACATTTTAGAAATAAAAGCAGAGCAAAATAACCTTCTATGTTAATAAAACGACCAAAGGGTAGCTCCTACGTTCTTAAAGTTCCTATTTTGCATTTCATTCTGTCCTTTCGTAACTCAAATGTTTCCCTATGAATCTTATTATTATACTCCATGAGCCACCATGTTGAATTTGCAGAAACCTTAAGCCTAAATGCAGGACGGCTCCATTCTTTCCTGAACATTTTCAACAAGCAAAACTAATAAAACAAAGGAGACTGCAGCCTAAAGTAGCAAAATAATGGGATCACAGTGACAAAAATAAACACACTGAGAAAGAAAGAAAAAACACAAATTCAATCTGAGCTATGAACGCTGAACTAATTAGTGACGAAGCCTGGGGAAAGTGAACAAACCTCTGCTCTACTGCTTAATGTGGAAAGGTGGTGTGACGCACAACAGAATCTTAAATGTCATTGAAGTTACTTATATATCTTCATTTATGCTAAGTCATTAATTCCATGGATAACTGTTACAGATACTTAAAGACAGAGCACTGTGTAAAACTCAAATGAATGATGATGAAGATGAAGTCTAGTTGGCCTACCTGTTGTGTCTGCTCCTTGTAGACCTTTACATGCTCCTCCAGGTCTTCTTTCTCCCTGCGGGTGCTTTCCAGCTCATGCTGAAGGAAGGAGAGCTGCTCCAGCAGCGAGGGAAGTGTCTCTGCCTTGGCTCTGGCCTCCTGCTCTGCTCTAAGTAGGTTTTTGATCTCTCTGCTCTGCTTCTCTCTCTCCACAGAATGGGTCTTCTCCACAGCATTCAGCCTCTCACTGAGCTCTCTGTTGTCTTTATGCTGCGGGGGGGTGATACACACACATGTTGTGCATGTGATACAACCACTCCCAATGACCCAGTGTTTTTCCCACAAGTTATTATGGTAGACTCCAGAGTAAACAACTATAACACAGACAAAACTAGCTATCCATACTCACCTGCTCGTTTATCTTGTGTTGCAACTGCATAATCTTGTTTTCCATGCCAACATTGAGTTTCTTGAAGTGCTCCACAGAGCGCGCCTCCACTTTCAGCTTCTTTAATTCCTTCTTGGCCCTCATGCGCCGTACACAGCTCTGCAGCAGGATGATGGCAGCCATGGTGCGTCTGTAATGCTGCCTAGCCAGCCAGCCTCTCATCCATTTCTGAATGACCAGAGCCTTTTGCTCAAACATCAGCTGTGAAAAGAAAGACAGAAGAAATATCAAGTTTACATGTGAAAATTTGTAATGGTGTTAGAAGGGTTAAGGTGAAAATCGAGAGGCCGTTTGTAAGATTAGTTCTACATAAAAAGTGCTCATGCTTTTTTTAATTAAATTTGTGTGTGTAAATGACATCAGCTGACAGGGAATAAACATGTGACCCAGCTGTTGCCTAATAATACAATTTCAGTGAAATTGCATAAATTCGAAACATTTAATTTAAAAAAGTGTAAATTCAGTGTGAATATTGTCAGTCTATTGATATGGCATAATGATTAAAAATCCTACACAGCAATCAAGGTTTAGGAAGTGCAAACAATGTCTGACTGATGAGTGTTACTACGCTAACCTGGTACATCTGGGCTTCCTTTGAGCTGGAAACGTTTCATATTATGCTGAAGAGGCTCTAATTCCTATTTTCTTGGTGGCACCTATTAAATCCAGTTTTGGTGATTGCAATATCAACTATCAAGTTCCTCTATGGGTTGAGAAAAACCATAAAAACACCCAGCTGGCAAATTAAAATCAAGGCTGATCTTAATATTTCCTTTAACTGGAACAATGTTGATAAAATCAGATTTTGCCTACAGAACCTTACAAGTGTGGAATTATAACATTTAATTTCTAAAAGGATCTTTTTTTTAAAATCAAGCATGGCATTACCTTATAGTACTGCTTTTTAGCCAAGTAGGCCCTCAGGAAGCACTGAATAGAGATAGCTGCAGAGCGCTGCTGCTGGTAGCGTCTCTTTGTCGCCCACATGCGCACATTCCGCTGAATGACAACAGCTGCTCTGGTTCTTCGCAGAAACTTCACATAACTGACAGGAAAATTAAACACGTAAGACACATGCTCGAGCAGGGTTTTTTCATTCTGCTGTTGTTTAATGTCTCCACTCACCAGCGTGCCTGGTGGCCCCGTACATATCTCTGTATGGTGACAGCCGATTCCCTCATCCTCAGGTACTTCTTGCGGGCCAGCCAGCAGCGGATAGTCTTCTGGATGCGGACACAAGCCACGCGCAGCATGTCAGAACGCAGCTTCTCCAGGTAAGCCACCTGACCAGCCCTGAAGAAGATCTTGTTTTTGCCAAACTGATACTTGTCCTGATCCTAAAAGTAAAACAGAATACACAGCAGCATATAGTCTATACGTATACAATGGAGACATTAACTTTGTTATTGGCCTATGAGGATGCTTTTACATATTTCAGAAATACCTCTATAAGTTTCTCCAGGAGATTTTTGCAGGTTTGCTTTCTATCAGGAAGCACATCCTTTTGCTTCATGAGGACCCGATAACGGCTAAAGAACTCCTGATAGGTCCATCTACAATATTCATAGATATTAGAATATAAATAACTTTTACAGCGCTATATAAAACATATAATGATGTGTTCAACTGCCCATGACACTGTGCTCTCTACCAGATGCAGTTTTCGATATTCTACCTAGAAGGGAAGCCGGCTGCTGAGATCCGGATTGTTTCGAGGATGCCGCATGCTCGAAGCTGCTGCACTGTCCTCACAGGGTCCAAGCTTTTTGAAAGAGAACATACAAACAGCTGTTACAAAAACAGATGTATATCTGTTCATCTGCATTTCAATGAACATAACTGTGTGAAACGGCAGAGTGAAATCATCGTCCTCACGTGAATGAAGTTTTATGGTCATTTGGCTTGATGCAGCGTACATAGTGAGGAGTTGTAGCATTTAGTGTGTCCATCAGCAAATGCAGAGACTGTCGAAACTGAGTAAAAAGACAACAATAAATCCTTGATTGATGATTACACTGGGAAATGCATAAATTGTAATAAATGTACTTAAACATTCAGTTTACATGTTCAATATTGTACACTGGCTGAGTCACTTAGAAATCATCCAGCTGTACATTCTTTGGTGTTGTCTATGTTCTTAAAGCTGCAGTAGGTAACTTGCATAAAAAATTTATTGTCATATTTGCTAAAACTGTCCTACTGCGCAGACAGCAGTACATGAAACGTAATCTGTGAAAAAAAAAACTGGCTCCATTGGTCCCACCTACTGCTCCTACTGCGATTTGTAAGAATCCACCACGGCCGACACAAAACAACCAATCAGAGCCAGAAGAGCGTCTGAGGGAGTGTCTTACATCTGTCAATCACTACTCACACGCTGCAAACCGCCCCCTCCCTCCGCTCATGCTGCCGGCTGCCGCTCAGTCAAACAGCACTGTAAGCAACGTCAGGAGGCGAGTGAAAGCTATGGCAGAGCAACAGCCACCCGCAAAGGAGGAACTGCCCATACCGCCGCTGCCAACAACAGCAGATACGGCTAGGACAACAAATAACCATGAAGCTAATATGGTGATTGTTACAATAACACTCCGCAGCGCGTACTGTGTGTTAGCGACTGTGATGTAGCAGCTGGGCAGAGTTAGCTTGTTTCCAGATGCCTCAGGGAGGAGGGGCTTGGAGGCAGAGCAAGAGTGCAGCGAAGAGGGAGGGGGAGTGACGTGGAACTTGTGTTGGTTCAAATTTTCGGGCTAAGTCTGCTCTCCTCTGGATCTTACCTACTGCAGCTTTAAAGACAACTAAGCCTGATCATCTGAGAAAACTATTAAATAAAATATAATTTCACCCCAAAGTTGTTATTAATTAGACATTTAGACATTGCCTGTTTTTTCAAGATGCTGAGAACTGTATGACAAAGTATCACACGTCACCAAATGTCTCTTCATGCTCTCACCTGCAGCCCAACAGTCTTCTTATTATCTCTCTGAGCTTGACCAGCCCTTCCAATAACACTGGTGCGCTTCTTAGCAGAACTCTGGGCCTTCTCATCATCCTCAAACAGCTTCAGCAGCAAATCAAACTGAAAAGATCATTTTCCAGAGATCAGAGCGACAAAATGCAAAGATATTTTTGAACAGCAGATGGCAGCACCTTCAATCTGAAAGTGAAATAGTGGCTGTACTTCCTCCAATAGTTAAGGTTGAACAATTCCAGGGTGTGTGCCCACAGACTTGCAACACAAAATATAGTTCACAATCATTTGCTTTTGGTTAGTTAGGAAGTGTTGACATTGAATTCATTCACCCTCCACAAGAGAGGTGACGGAATACTCAGTGAAAATACAATAAAACAATTTCTAAACTATTTCACCTTGCTATTTTTCAGCACATTTATCTGCTCCTCATTGACCGTGTCCTTGTTTTTCTCCAGGAAACCCTCACACTGGTACTCCACCTAGGCAAAAATGACAGGTCACACAGTGTTCTTTGGCTAAGAGAGTAAAGGTCATATCCATCATTCAGAGTCTTAAGAAAACTGATTAATATTGCTTTAATAAACAGAGTCATGTGGGGAAGGCACATAAGTCTGATTTTGCAAAGCAACTCACTACACTTTCACAAGACTTTCTGCTGGTGCTCTTGAACAGAAAACCTGAGTCATTCATCCATCCACAGAACACTGAGACACAACCCCACTTCAGCGTGACACATACAACTGTGTTTCACCTTGTCTGCAAAGTGGTGGATGATGAAAGCTCTGTTTGATAGCCTGGGTTTATCAAAGTGAGCATTCTGCTTCAGGAGAGTGTTGTACAGTTTCTGGGCCCATGAGTCATCAGAGCCTTTGGGCATCTATGGAAAGAGGAAGAGCTGACACATCACTTAGTCACGGCTTTACTCATTACCTCCAAATATAGTGGAGATTCCTCCAGTGGAAAGTAGCTGAGCAGAATTTGGTTGAAAAAAAATAAATAAAACTGGCATTTTACCTTGCACTCTTCATCCAGAAGGTCCAGGACACCCAGCTTGGCCTCAATGAGATTAATGCACGGCTGGTTGTCGTAGAAGTCAATCAACGTCCAGGGGATCTCCTCTTTCATGTACTCCTCTTGCTCCAGTTTGAAGACATGCTGGAGAGAGTGATAGATGACAATGATTCACATGCACATTTTGACTACAATGAACATGTTGAGGAGGAAAAGACACATACCTGATTGAACTGTTGTTGAAGCTTTTCATTGGCATAATTGATGCAAAACTGTTCAAAGCTGTTGATATCAAATGTTTCAAACCTGAGGAAGAATACATGTTTAAATGAAAACATGTCTGGTCATCTAGCGAGTGCAAACAGTGAAACCACAAACCTGGAGATAAAAACCTACCCGTAAATATCGAGCACACCAATGAAGGAGTGTTGTTTTGCTGCCGATTTTAAGGAACCGTTAATTCTGTCCACAATCCAGCTGAAGAGTCTTGCATAGATGTGTTTGGCTAGAGCATCTCTGCCATTGACCGCACTCATTTTGGAGACAGACTTGACGTAGGTTTCTGTGGTCGTCTTGAGTTTCCTGTGACACAACCAGTGGGCCATTTCTTCACAGGGGACCCCCATCAACTCACAAAACACCATCAGATGCACATTACCTGGCTGGAAATACAGTTAGAATAATATTGATTTCACACAATTAAGACCTACACATCCTCATTTTAATATTCTGACATAAAATTAAACAAATATATGAGACAAAATACTCTCTTGTTGTGTTCATGGGTAATCAGTGTTTACCAAAATGCTGCTTCTGTCTGCAGACTGATCTTTAACTTCCACATTGCTAAGATGGAGAATAGCTGCCAGAATTTGGTAAATTGCCATTTGATCACTTTCAGTGATTCCTGCAACGAAAACAGAACAATAAAATAATAAATGATCAATCACATCACGTAATCCATAAACAAAAAATGTATACGTACAACTCTAATCCGATTTCAAAAAAGTTGAGATGCTGTGTGAAACATAAATGCAACAGAATGTGATCGTTTGCTGATCCGTCCTGACATACACTCAATTGAAAACAGTACAAAGACAATATATTCAATATTTTACCTCATCAGCTTCAGTGATTTTTGTAAGTATATGATTATTCTGAATTTGATGCAGCAACATGTTTTAAACAAGTTGGGACAGGAGCAGCTAAAGACCAGGAAAGTAGTGGAATGCTCCAAAAAACCTGTTTGGAACATTCCACAGGTAAACAGGTTGATTGGTAACAGGTGATAGTATCATGATTGGGTATGAAAGGGGCATCCTGGAAAGGCTCAGTAATTCACAAGCAAGGATGGAGCGAGGTTCACCACTTTGTGAACACATGATTGTATAAAAGATATCACTACATGGACTCAGAACAGTTTGTAAAACTGTTGTCAGTGAACGCAGTTTGTTTGTAAATGACTGCATTCTGTTTTTATTTATGTTTTACTCGGCAAGCCAACTTTGTTGGAATTGGGGTTGTACAGTACCGTCCATTCAACATGTAAAGGCAAACCTTACTGAAAGTTATTCAACACTAACCTAACAGTGAGAAAGCCCTCCTGGTATCACACAACTCTTTGGCATCATCCACTCCATCTATGACGGGGCTCTGACCCTGGTTAGTACAGTGGAAGTCATCTGCGCAACCTTAAAACAATCATATAAAATGTTGCACTAAATAGACAGAACTGCAACAGATTTTTTTAACTGTTTCTAAATCACACTTAAGTGACAAGTGATATTTAGTGACTCTCATACCTAACTTGAAGGCTTTGAACTCTGGTAAATGTGACGAGGCACACAGCTGGTAGAATATATGGTAGTTCCTTTCTCCATGGGCCTAAAAGTGGCGCAAACTGACGTAAAATACACAAGTGCCACAAAGACATTCTGTAAAATTGATAACTCTAACTGTCCATGCATGCAGGCTGACAACGAAGTCATCAAATCTGAAACAAATGCTTACCAAATCCCAATACTATCTTTTTTTAGTCAGGCAGGGTCAGGAAGTGCATGTTGTTTATGTTGTTTGTTACTATGTTGCCAAGATACATGTTACGTGTTAGATACACATGAGAGTGTTTTAAATCAATCAACACAGATGATAGAAAGATAGAAAGTGCCACATTCGGACACTGAGGGCTGTCATCTAAAGACATGCGAGTTAAATCTATATGAATGAAATTTACCTGAAACACAACTCTAGACTTTTCCAGTAAGTAGGTTCTCATGTTAGCCCCAGTTATACAATGCCTCTTGTCAAACCCAATCTCAATGTACTTCCCAAAGCGACTGCTGTTGTCATTCCTTGTTGTCTTGGCATTCCCAAAGGCCTAGACGAATCACACAAAAGGGTTTCAGCAACCTTTGTCATTTCATAATTTTGTCTTGTTTTCTTGAAGTGTTAAATGTTACCTCCATGATGGGGCTGGAGGCAAGGACTCTCTCCTCAACATTGGTCTCACCAGAGGAGCAGCTGACCGTGGCAAAATAACGCATGGCGTATTTAGCAGAGACGGTCTTGCCAGCTCCTGACTCGCCACTCACTATAATAGACTGGTTTCTTTCATTTCTGTGTAAAAAGATGTGATGACAAACAGACGGAATATAAGCTAAGACAAATTAAGAGTATCAGCTTTCAAGAAAATTCACATTTCATCTGCTTTAAGCTGTTTTCTATCTGGTGATTACAAGACCTGGCCATCTGTTTGTATGCTTCCTCTGCTACTGCAAATATATGGGGGTCCATGTCTCCCATGTTCTGCCCACTGTAGGCACTGATGATGTCAGCTTCATAGATAGGCAGGCTCTCGTAAGGATTGATGGCAACCAGGACGATTCCTAAACACCACAAGGAGAAAAATCCTCAGTTACACTCTCTTCAGGAAGTATAAACGTATGTTAGTTGACATGGATTCAGATTAAAGCATTGTGAACACTGACTGTGGATGTTTTGTGTGTATTATTTATACAAAATTCATGTAATACATTTCAGTGCACTGGTTGCAATCCTGGGGGTTGTGACCCCCACTAGGGGTCACCAAAGCTTCACAGGGGGTTGTAGGCCTTTTTATCTTAAGAGGTGTAAGGAAACCTTTTTTTTAAAAAAATAAACAAATTACAGTAGCCCTGTATCTCAGCATTTCTTAAATTTAGTTTGGATTATTATTTTTTCTGGTATAAACTTATGTAATAAGTGCCCTTATCGTTATTTGATAGTGCACGGTGAAGTCTTAACAGTCTCAACAGCCTTGTGCTGCATTAGAGAAGTACGCAGTTCAAACAACCGAAGAGCTAACAGAACAATGGCCAAGAGTCAGGGAGAACAAAACACTGCATTTGTCAGAAAAAGAAGCCTATTAAGTATGTCTGATTGTTAAAAACTACAGATAATTGCATAAAAAGTTCCCAAAAATACCTGGAAAACTGATGCAAAATTCACAGTAATTAATCTGCTCAAAATTCATCCAAATCACTCATTTTACACAAACTTCCTACAGCTCCTGCATTCACTATTTGGGTTAACTGTACAGTTTCTGTTGTTCTGTACTGTTATTGCTGTGCATTGAAATAACCACTGTTTTAGTGCATGTTCCTTTAAGCCACAACCATTAGCATAATGTACTGTAGATTATATCAGAGCATACAGTGAGCCAGGCTCCAAAGTCTACAGTGACAGTGATAGTGTGAGTCAAAGGAGATGAAGCTCATTACCACAGTATGTGTAAATCAACTTGGAGTCCATAAAGCGCACTTTAAGGTTGTGGAGCACTGCAGGCTCGTGGAGGTAGCTGAGAGCTGTGAGGTCATTTTCCCCCACCAGGATGTCAGGGTTTCTTAGTGGTGGCAGGTTGTTGGTTCGGGGGTCTATTTTGTATTCCACCTCCTAGAAAGACACAAGAAATACTTACTTAATGAGTCTAAAGATGGCAAGAAAAAACAAGCATTAGTTACACTTTATGTTGAAACTAACTAGCAGACAGTGAGCTCAGCTTGATCGTGTTCACTCATGATACTCTGGACATATTTCCCTGCCAGAAGTGCATGCCCAAACTCGATACACAGCTGCAGGTAGAAACAGCGCAGAGTGAAAAACCTTCAACCACACACTTTTCATCCATCAGTCCACTTATGGTGAGACCAAAACATTACACTGGCTTCCTGTATTCAAAGCATTGCAGAGTTGCATAAAGAGGCACAAGGTGTTCTGTGGTCTTGCCTGGGAACCTCTGTGCATTTACCAAACATCACAGCTGCCTCCAATAATCCCACAGCACACAGAGATTTATGAGGCTCCACTGCCAGTACTCTTGCACAGAAATGTGTGCATGGCTCTCTGACAGAACACCACACACCCATTTCCACCTCAGCGCCTCTATCTTCCTGTGTGTGATTATGTGTGTGAGGCATTTGCCTGTCTCACCGTGCCATCATCCAGCTGCAGAGTCAGCGTCAAGTCGCCAGGAGTGTAATCTTTGATAAGCTCTGCTGACTTCCACACTTCTGCTGCATCTGGGAGCCATACACGGGCATACTGATGGGCAGAGGGGAAACCAGGTCAGAACCATTCAACCACTGCATTAACAGTCTTTAAGAAAACTACAGCAAAATAGCAATGACATGGACCTCGAGAAAATGGCAGAGTAGCTAACCCAACATAAAGCCAGCAGACAGCAGTATAATGTGGATGGATACGGGGCATTTTATGTGGCAGACAGAGAAAAGGGCAATAAATTAAGATTTTAAAAACACTGAAGTTGTTCAGAAAACATGTCTAAGTGACTGACACGAGTAAACCACTGTTCTTTACATGACATTTACTGTAAGTGAACCAACGTTAGCTTAAGAAATCAGTTGAATGAGTTGGAAAACCGACACGGGCTCATTCACTCCGGCAAACTTACCTTAGAGTAAAGTTCAGAGGCTGCCATGTCTTACTGTTCGCTCCCTCACAAACTTTCTCTGTCGGCAGGAAGAAGGTTAAACATTTCATTGACTCCAGGGCAGAAAACACGAACTTTTCTGAGCTCCTCTCCGGAGCTCCGTGTCGCGCGCTCAGCTGGAAGGACAGTTGCTGCTACGACAGTTGACAGTCAGCAGCGCGTGCGCTGACACGTTGAGCTTTCGTGCGTCTTGTGTGCCTCCTAGCGGCCAACGCGCGCGTGTCAACTAAGCCATCTAAAGGAGGAGGCCTCGAAGGAGTCAACGTCAGTGGTGGGAGAGTTCACATCATTTAGCCACTTAAATAGAACTACTAATACTGTAAAAAATACTCCATTACAAGCAAGAAAAATGCCCGCCACACCCAGGTGACACCTTCACAGTGCTTGTTTTGTCCAATCAAAAGTCCAAACCTCTAAATTCTTGTAAATAAATGGAAATAATTGAAAGAGAAAACAGCAAATCCTCACATTACGAAGTTCATGGAAATGTTTGGCATTTACACATGACAGATGACTTAGGACTTAAACTTGTGTCAGTACTTACTAATTGATTGATAGTGCTGGATAGTTTCGTCACTTTTGTAACAAAACATTATGTTTCATGAAATCTTTGTATTTTTTGTGTGCAAAAATTTAATTTCAACATATAATTGAATATTAACATGTGATAATAGCTTGCCTTTCTTTTTTATTTGTCCCCTTTTGATTGAAATACTGGGTAAAATGACTGTCCTCCTTCCCACCCACTCCTTAAGACCCTGCTCAAGTATTGTATTAAGCAGACTTGATTTCTGAGGTACTGACCCTTAAGAAATTCTTAATTTTACAGAAGTTATTGGTGAAGGCATCCGACATACAGCGTTGTAAATGAGTGCATGCTTCACATGTATATGCCACTGCTTCATTTCTAAGGGTTTTAATTCACTTACTTCACAATTAGTGAAGTATCCACTGTTTACCGTTAATGTATTTCAGTATTTAACTATAGCCATAACAATAGGACCATATTAATATACTGACTAAGTATTTACTAATTTTGAGGCATTTTAAACTGAATTTTTATATCCTTCCAACAGATGAAGACATACTTATGTCTTGTTAGGCTTTCACTTGAGTACAAGATGACCTGGGTGCAAACAGTTCTGTCATTGTCACATATGAGAGTAAAAATAAATGTAAGGACACAATCAATTGAATACATATACTTACAAGATATTATGCAAAACTATTTTATTTACAAAACAAATGGCACAGTGTGACTGCACAATAAATGCACATGCACACTCCAGACATGTCAAGGGAGTTTCTTTGCATTAAATCCTAAGTGATTCCAGTCAGACAGTGAACAGACATTTCAGGCAAAATTCACAACTAAGATTCTCACTGAGGGAGCAAATATTGCTCAAGAGGGTTCATTACTTTTAAGGCCATTTTAAAGGTTGGGATGAGATGGAGACCAGCAGCAAGTCTTTGCAAACCAATGTCACTAAAATGAATTAAAATACAACTGCCTACAAAGAGTGTGTGGTCTAATCTTCAGTGCTTTGAAAGCACAGAATCAAACAGTTTCACAGAGAGAGGAAGGGACACACAATCAAGGACCAGAAAACCAAAAAACAAAGCAGGATTACTGCACTTTTCACTAGATAAAAAGACATGCCTCCATATGAGCAAAATAGTTTCAAATTCAACAGCATATCTGTAGATTACACTTCTACCTTACACATACACCAGTGCAAACTGATTATGTTTTCTCTGTGGTCACAACTCATCAATATTTTTGCCTCTGCAATTATCAGTGACACAGTGGAACAGGATTCCTTTGTGGTGATGAAAACAGATCACGTGCACAGACTTCTGCTACTGCGCATGGAGGCATATCCTCAAAAGTGAAAATGTTCTGTGAAAATAAGATAGCACTAACATCCATTAATATTTACGTGTGATATTGTGTTCAGAAATGAATCGCTACTCAGTCTTTTTTACAATCTCGAGGCACATTTTCAGCTACTCCTTTGTTGGATTTAACTCACTGACAATTCAGTGCCTGACATTTGACATTTTTTCTCAAGAACTTGACTTGGTACATAACTTGTTCTTAGAGAATACATACGCAGGTGAAAAAGGAACAAAAACGTAAACGGCAGGTAGATATGAAGTGGGGGTTGGAATGGTAACAAAACAGTAAACATGAAACCATCAACCGGCCAGTTTGCTGGCCACAATTGAGGTCTTTCTTTGAGGCAGGTCCTGAGGTGTTGGGATGTGCCCACCAGTGATCTCTGTCTTCTCCGTTGGGGCTGATGGCAATTGTTTATTCTTCATTTTTGCCTTGGCCATGTTGTAGTCACCAGAGTCAAAATACTTTTGCTGGAAAAAGAAACACGCACACAAACAACAAGCCATCAAGTGAGAACACTATTAAGACTGGTATTGTTTAGATGAGTAGCTAGCCTAATTCAGGTAACGCACCCCTTTCTGAAGTCTTTTCCTCAGAAGGTCTGAGCCTCCAGGCTTGGCTCCAAGGTTAGGATACCTGGCCTTCAGTTTGGCCTCCTCTGCTTTCTCTGGACTGATTACTTTGTCCTCCATTTCCTGTTCAGCGAACACAGAGTGCAGGGATGGCAAATGACCACTAAGCTAACATGATGGGAGAAAAACTGTGAAGTTTCGTTTAAACGTGCATATGACATTAGTGATTAATGAAACTGCATTATATAATCAGAGAGTTACAGCTAATATAGGTATTAATTATGTTGCACAGTATGCAGACGCCGCCATGAGGGGAAACTCCAACTGGTGTTTGCACTAGCATTCATCTTGCCATTTAACTTAGCATGTTCAGCTACAGGATTCACCAATGTTAGCTAAGTTATTAATCAAGTTAAAAGTGATTACAGCAGTATAGTCGTTGATCCCAAAAAGGCAGGCTTTTTGCTTTGGTTCACCAACAAGCGGTGGTACCTAATTAGCTAATTACATCGTTGGTTACATTAGCAAAGAATAAAGTGCTAGCTACTGGCTAACTAGCTTCCAGCTAGCCTCCGGCTAATATACCAGATTCGACGTGCTACTAGCACCGGCTAAGTAGTTAAATTTGTAGTTCGTTGTTACAATTCACCTGCTGTTCCTCAGAAGTCCTCGTTCCTTCAACCTCTTCGGACATAACTATACTCTATCCCTGCTCTGCTAGCAAAACTGGATGTAATGACTCGTTCTACCAGCTCTTCTAGCAGATGAAAGGTGCTACTGGCAGCGACAGGGCGGGCGAGGGCAGCAGCCTGTCATGCAGCCTGTCCAGCAACAGTCCGATGAATCGATACCAGAGATGCAGATGGGTGAGACACTGGGGCAAATGTACTTTAGTACTGCATCTTAGATTTGTATAATACATGAAGTGGTTGACTTATTGATGCACGCCTTCATGATTTAAAAGACCATACACACAAAATCATCATCAGTGTAATGCCTTCAATATATTGAAAATATTCATGTAAAAATCGACTTTACTACCCAATATGAACACGTAGAAAAAAATCTTCAGACTTTCCATAGACGCGTTATTGCCTCCATAAAACGATGCACTTTAATCTTAATTACCATCTGAGTAATTCATAGAAAATCTTTGGAAAATAAAATATGATTTATGCTTTTGTTATTTTTCAGCATTTCTTGTCAATGGTCAGTTGTATTACATCTCTGATTAAGTGCCAAAGTCCAAGCAGACTAACTTTTCACATTAGTCAGAGCATCTGACCCCATATTTCCAGATAAAAATAGTTAACAGTGAAAAAATAGCCCAGACATGCCATTTTTTCTAGTACTACCAGCACCAGTTTAGAATGGGATGCAAAATGGTTTGATGTTAACTTTTACATTAATTTTGTGGCTGTTAATGAGAACTTACTTGTGTTTGAATGATAGAATGTAAAAGAATGACAGATATGGAAATTACGAACACAGGCCAAATGCTTTTTAGCTAATAGCATAGTGTACATTACGCTTTAGGTGCGTACATAATACTATATTTATCTTTTCTGTGCAGTGCAGTGTATGAAAGTGTTTATACCTTAAATCCCACATTATACAAACAACCATCGCAAAGAGTTTATCAGCAAAATCCACATGCAACACAAAATCAAAATGTTTAATGTTCTGGTCATACTTCTAACAAATATTCAAGTTTTAGTTTATCGAGGGTTACAGTGGGGATCATATATCACAGAAAATAAGAAACATAGGACCAGTTCCCAAAAGAAGCTTTTTTAATTTTTTGTTGGTTACCTTTTAACATTTTCTGCATTACTGTGATACATCATATTATGCAGGATAGAGGAAGTTCTTTATAGCCCCGACTATCACCCAGAAAAAAAATAACTGGGAGATATGAGGTTAATTGCTGGTTCTTTCAAGATCTCTGTTGGGTCAATGCTTTCGGTGCTTGTACAGCAATTTAAAACTGAACGCATTACTGTGTCCATGATCAGCCATTTGGAAAGTTTCATTCCAAAACAGAAGTACAAAATAACTCAAGGTGAACTTGCTCACAAGTTTCAAGACACAAACAAAATCCTCCAGGGTATAAGATTAATTATCCTCATCCCCCATCTCCACATCTTCTTGTAACTTCTGCACCATTTTGGCTTCCATCTGTTTGGCTTTTCCTGTAAAAAAAAAAAAAAAAAAAAAAAAAAAAAGGTTAAAAAAGCCAATTTGTGAACAATGCTGAAATTACAGACTAATCCTAAGGACTTCCATCATTCAGTATTTTATTTGTTTCCCCTGTTGGATTGTCTTTTTAATAATCCATGACTAGAAAATATGCACCATCACGAAACTGTCCCCAAAATCAATGTCATCAATTCAAATGTTGTAAATTGTACACAATAATAAGATTCTTCTGTATAACTTGGACATTTGGTGACTAAAAATTCTTACCTGCATGTGGTGCTTTGATGAGGTGAATATTTTTCTTCACTTCGCTGATGGCCTCTTCTTTCTCTAACTCTTTGCCCTTCTTTAATCTATAAAGTGGCGATAAAAACAGTGAAGGCAAGGCAAGCACTTTCAGTACCAATGTATTTAACATAAGACATTAACATATTTAAAGAGGACTTGCTCACCTGTTCATGATAAATCTTGCCTGTCGTTTCTGTTTTATCTCTTCCACCCTCTTCATTGCTTCCACTGTAGACATCAAAAGCGACACATTGACTCTTTGGTTCAAAAGTCATAAGACAAAATGTTCTCACAGCAATCATGTGAGGAATATATACATTACCTGTCTTCTCCCACAGATCCCTGCTATATTTAACAGGCATGTTTCTGCGTTTCTCGAACTCCAAGGAGTTATCCTTAAAGAGGGGATGTTTGTTGGATAAGTAACAGTAAACTTATTAATAATGACTCTGAAATAAGGAATCTGTAGATAACCAACTCACCACTGTCAACTCCTTCCCTGATGCCTTTCTGAATGCTTTGGTCCATCTTGTTTTTCTTGGGTTACGCTTCTTCTTGAAGTTCTTGATGCATTTTGATCTGCAGAATCTGAATGTCTACACAAAAAGAGATAGAAAAATTAAATAATTCAAGATCTAACTCAAGAAGAAACCACATGACTTTGAATTGATATGAACAGATGGATGTACATTAAAGATTTGACATTATTAGATACACTGGTACTGGTGTTCGTGCTGTTCAGGAAGCACAAAGAAACACCAAAGCTAGTAAAGGTAGTCTGGAAAACAGTGTCTCCATTTCATAGTCTGTCCACTAAAGAACAGAGAGAGAAAAGTTTATTTTTCAACTGTTTAATGTCTTACTCTGTACATATCTTGGTCAAAATTAATCAGTAATGAAGTTCAAGGAATTGTTATCACAATGTTTGTTTTGTGCTTATGTAAACAGACAATTTACTTATTATTATTATTATTATTATTGTTGTTGTTGTTGTTGTTATTAGTATTATTATTATTATTATTAATAGCTCGGCATCAGCCCCATAAATCTATATCACAAAAAGGGATTATATAAAGCTATAATATTGATCCTGAAGCTCCCTCTTCAGTAACACCATACTGTTTTTCAATTTAGTTTTTTCTCAAATACTAATTTCCTTTACTGCCAAAAAAAGGGCAATAATATAAAATTCACTTTAGGCTATAATACCGATTATCAAAAATGCCAAAGTAAAAAGGTGCAAAAAGAAAATAGAAACAAATTAATCGATTATCCTTTGAATACAAGCCTTGTCAAGCTTATGTTCAATCTGTGTTATGATACGAGGATACTGAAGCCGTACAACATATTTGGACTTCAAAAACGAAAGGAAAGTTTAAAAATCACAATCTTTAAAAACATTACAAACTATACAAAGCAAACGTAGTATGATTTTCAGAGCTAATACTGTGGGAGTGCTATGATTTGTCCAGTGTGCAGCAACAAGCTCCTTTAGAGGGCGCAATTATTCCACAACCCAAAACCGAGGCCCTGCTAGTTTAATGTCCGTGCTCTCCAACAAATTGACTCTTGCTAAAAGATGACAAGTATAGTGTATTTCATAGATGGTTACGTTAACGTTATTTATTTGCTGCTAAATAACAGAGCACTGATGTAGACAACAATCACGTTGAGTTATTTAGCATCTGTCAGATGGTAGTACCCTGACTTCATTCCACGTGAGAACACAGATCGTTATGTTAGCAAGCTAACGTTAGCCAGCTAGCTAACACGACAACTAACAGTAAAACATGAGCTTCAGTTAAAGTTACACTATTATTCAGGCAAAAAGGTAGTACCCTACCTTACAGTCGTTCCGTACAAACATGGCCCCATGCCCGGGGTACACTGGACCCGAGCAGAAATAACACTTTTCGATGCGCATTTTCACAGCAAATGTGCTGCGTGCACAACCGACAAAAACAAGACCGCCCCGTCTCTACTTCTTCTTCTTTCTGACTCTGGCAGCGGAAGCGTCTGTTTGTTATTTGCTGCCCCCTGCTGGTCTTTCTGTTACACAGGCCAAAGTCTGTCCTTCAAAACGATTCAAATCCACATAGGATTCATCTTCAGCGTTTGTAAAGCGTCTGTCGCCATGATGAAAAAGTCACTCATGTACTGAGGACTGATGGAAGATGATTTCTGAGATGGACTTGGACCTTCTCCTGAATGACTGTACAGATTATAACCCCACACTGTCCAATACGGTATGTCCATAATAATATATGGTGGCAAAATGTGGTTAATCTTGGAATAGGTAATACATGTAATAAATAAGGAAGTCTAATACAAATAAAGTGAAATATTTACTTTTTTCTTTTTTCTGATGGTATAAAGAGTTTTAAGGAACACACTTTGGAGCATCTGATAAACACTTTCCTTGTTTGCCACCAATTCACAAAGCCCATATTATATTTTTTAACAACCTCTACATGTAGCATGTAACTGTACATACGATACACTGGTAAAATTAAAAATATATTTCTTATCATAATTATTTTTCAATTTCATTTGCTAACCCAGCATGTGGACGCACGCACGCACACACACACATATACATAAATCCGAGAAGACAAAGATCAACACAAATATATTTTTCCAAGAACAATTTTATTATCTAGTTGTTGTGATCATCTTGAGTATCAAAAAAGTCTGTTGCAACATCTCAACACTTAAAATAATTTGTTTTGTTGCTCACTTTGGTTTAAAAGATGTATTTTGGTATTCAAAAGCAGAAATATCAGAAAACCATAACTTAAATAATAACAGTTCAGTCTACAATTTTAATCTACATTTGGCACCTGAGTTACTTCAGCCAAATGACCTGTGGCTTTCAGTTAACCTTTATATTAAAGCATTACACAGACAAACTTTTAACTTGAAACCAGCCTTATTCATCTTGTAAAATGTCACATTAAAATTGGGAAGAATTTTTTGTTAACAACATGCTAAAAAGACGATCTAAATTAAAATTTCCAATGTAACCTAAGTATCATTCAGGTGAAATCTCACAGGGATAAAGAAAAAACCAGCAGAACAGTTTATGACACCTCAAGCTTTTAAAAAACAAAATGTAAAAACGCCTTTCTAGTAATCAAAACCGTTGGGAATCATATCACATTTATATGCAAATAATGTAGATGAAAACCAAAGAAAATCACTAAATAACAGATACTTCAAGTTTCTTTGGTTAAGATTATTTGTATTACAAAGATATAAAAATTGATTATGTTGCTCTTCACACATAGGGTTTCCGTTTGATAGTCAGAATCCTTCATTGTCACACCTGGACAGGAAATTTTTTGGAGAGAGAAAGAGATTTCCTCTCCAAACAGCAATATTGGTGAGCGGTAACAGACGATTCTCTCAACAAAGAATAAATATCATCATCTATCACTGGCAGGACACTCGGGATCTTTGGTCTTGTGTCAATAATCTCCACCGCACAGTACCAAGGATCAACTGAATGAAAAGCCTTACCCATCTGAGGAAGGAGACAACTCTTTGGATAATAGCATCGGCATCACCGCTGCGTTTAGCAATGGTCTAGAAGGCAAATGGAACACAAGCCACGGAGACTTGCGCTAAAGCTTTCACCAGAATAAAGGATCAAGAAAATTTACACTGAGAAAAGCATTCAAACCGAAGAGAAATTTACATCATTGGCAAGAACAATATTTTGGCAGACGTACCCTCAGTGTACATCCATTATATTTTTGGTTGCCTTAGAATATCTATTGTATTATCAAAAACTCTTTGGGCACAATTTTTCACGTCTTTGGATCTCATCTTCAATAGTATGCAAAGCCCTTTCAATATTAAGGCCATGTTAAAGCTTTGAGTTCAGTGCACTGAAAATGCCAAACGATATTCTATGATAAAGCTCAAATAGTTTGACAACATCTAATGCACTTGTTATTTTCACAACATCCATCATTCAAGCAATGTGAAACAAAAGCTCTTTCAACCGTGAAAATAAAAAGTTCGGAGAATTTTTTAAAAAGGAGGACCTCTGGATACGAGCACCCCAACAAGAAGTAACAAGACGCGGCAATGAAATGTTTTCACCTTGTCCCCTGAGTCTGATAATACTGCACCGTACGCGGTGAAAAGGAGGTAGTAATGTATGTACAATAACAGAACATGGAGGTAGATCATCAGTCAAAAGGGCTCAACTACACCCTCCGCTCCAGTGGAAAGTAATTAAATATAATGAAAATGTATCACAGTACATTTTTAACATTCTTTTTAACATTCATCATGGGTGAGCTTTGGTTTAGGACAGACAATGCCAAACACAGACAAACAGGTAGAAGGTTAAAAAAAATGGAAGTAAAATGTTATAACAAACATTCATACAAAATCCTGAGGTAGATCCGAAGCAAAAGCACATTTCCTCCATCGCAGCAGCTTCCTGATCCCTTTTGCCTCAAGAAATAACCCAGGGGCTTGACTCAGGAAGCAAAGGTAGAAGTGGCTTCGCATCGGCTGTTGGAGACAGATCTAGGACAGGTGATGTCAGGAGCTGACTGCTTGGGACGTGTGGAGGGCAGGATGAGAGCCCTCTGAGGTGCAGCAGAGCCGGGCAGCATCGGGGGCGGAGCGATGGAGGGAATGGCTCAGCATCTCCTCATTTTCCACTTCAAAAGACTGCTTCAGCTCGGCGACAGTGGTAACATCGTCAGTCCCAAAAGATTCAGGTCTGGAGCTTCGGCTGGTCGAGTTGCTCATCTCTTCGTTGCTTTCTTCGTTGGAGTAGTGTCCAGAGTCTCCCGTCTCCTGGCTGCCCTCACTGGTGTGAGAGCTCTCCGAGTGATAAGGTCCATAGATGATCTCCCGGGACGAAGGTGGAAGGGGCGCTGAACCTAAATGCTCCTCATATGTTAGAACAGTCTTGCCAGTCTCATACAAGCTGGCTCTCCTTGCAACCTAAGGAGGACAGAATTGAAATTAAGATTAAAAAAGAAATCTGTCTGGAAAAAAAGCTGATTGACCAGAATAATGTTGCATCACTCACATCACTTTCAGCTGGATTCATGACATCCTGTTTGAAGGGCAGCCACCTCCTGCCTTGATTCTTGCTGATGACTGGCCCGGCACTATTTATGACAATGTTAGATCCACCCTGGAACAAATGAGAAAATATATGAGAAATCCAGATGTTCTTGTGTTCTTCTGAATATAAAACATGTAAGTGTAAACCAGAGCTCTATGTCATTCACTGTGGTTCGTTGTTGTCTCACCTTGGCATCTACGAAGTGAGCACTGATCATGGGTATAAGAGCCTCGGCATTTTCTAAGAGGTGTTCATGAGGCAGGGACAAACCAGCTCGTGGATCTTCAGCAGCTCCCCCGCCAATGGCTTTGTGACTGGAGGATTTTCTATTAGCCACACAAAGACAATAATTGAAACACACAGCAGAAAACTCATTGTTTATGTTTTATACTCTGCCAACTGTGCTTCATTATTCCAAATAATTAGAATCAGTACCTTGGTCGGCCTTTACTGATGAGGATTAGCGCACACATAACAATACAGGCCAAGGCGATGCTCACACCAACAATGATCCCTGTCATGGACCTCTGGTCTATGTGGTAGAGACCATCAGAGAACACTGGAAGATAAACAAGACAGTGAGTCAGATGGAAAATAATTACACATTGGCTACAGTTATTTAGAGAAAGTTAAAATGCAGAGGAAAGATAACTGAACGGACAGAGAAGTTAATACTCTCAGCCAAGAAACTTTGTTTAATATATCTTCACATTATCTATTCTTGTCTGCAGTTGACAGACACTGTGTGAAGGCCTTGATGTGCGTTAAAAAGTACACTAAGCTTATTATCAGAAAAAAAAACAGAACTCCTCCAAATTCCTACCTTAAATAAGAAAATGCTACCACTAAAACTAAAAAAAATAAAAAAAAAACAAGGTTTTGATTGTTAACTTGTAAATGGAATTTGATTTAATGTAAAATAAAAGAACATTAATCAAAACCTACAAATCTTAACTGTGCATACACTGAACCACTGTTTTGTTTATTGATAAACAGGGTTAACAAGTGTTGCTGACTTGTGCCTCCTAGTGTTTTGTTTCCTCACCTTCTCTCACTCTTCATGGACCACCTTTACTTATGATTAGAAATATATACTCATATATATACTGTGGATATGTACAGCAATAAACAACAAAGTGTATCACCTCACTGTGAAAATGCAGTTTTGTCAAAACAAAACTTTATTTCAATATAGTTATAGATGCACTTGATATAACAAATGAATCAAAGTGATGATGAGACGCCTCCATCATGTGCACTCAGGTGTTTCATGGAGCTTACCTGTCGTATCCGGGAAGCTGTCAGAGTGCCTGGGGTTCTTGCTGCGGTGGGTGTTTCCATGCTTCAGTGCCAGCTCCACAATGTTCGAGAAGGGCCCGTCACCGACCTGGTTGGAGGCAGACACTTTCACAACATAGACGTTCCCCGGCTCAAGCTTCTCCAGCAGGGCCATCGTATGGCTTCCTGTAAACAGAAACACACCACAAGGATTAGAAATACAGGAAACTGATACAGGTGCACTTAGTCTTGCACAAATAAGTGCATACAGCATGTATCACAGCTGAGTTCATGTGACACACACCCTACTGTAACTAGTGGTGAAAACAGGTCTCTGTGGTTGGTGATACACTTACTGTATATCTTAGTAAGATGCATTAAAATGTTTCCTGAAAACGTGCTCTACTTACCCTCCCTCTGCAGTATCTGCCAGTGTCCAGCCAACCAGGCTTTCTGGGTAGCGTACAGGATGGTATAATGTCTAACCACCACATTGGGCTCTGTGGGCTCCCGCCAGGACACCAGGGCAGTATCTTCCTCGATCAGAGTCACTCGCACTCCTGTGGGTGGTTTGCTAGGTGCTGTACACAGAGCAATCACATTCATCATAAACAACACTTGCTGAGAAATTCACTGAGGAATATGCAAATGATTTGAGTCTGCGTGGAAGAGGAAATAGTGAGATGAGATGAGTGAGACACAGAAAGCGAAATAGTCATGACAAAATAAATACATTAATTACCTGCTGGCAGAGTCCGATGGTAAACAACAGAGCTCCAGGGACTCGACATCTGGTCCACATGGAGACGCACAACAAACTCATAGCGAGTGTTTGGATCCAAGTTCTGAATCATCACACTCTGTTTGGTACTGTGGACAAACAAAATTCTTACGTTATGACCATTTGGAAGACAATAATCCTGAACTACCCACTGTATAAATTGTGCAACTGTAGGGTAAGCTTAATTTCCTTCACCATCAACAGCAAATGATAAAAAGTACAAGGACCATGTCCACATGACCTGACAGACATGCAGTGTAACACAGTGTTAATACTCAGGCAGCCAAACCAAGGCTTTATTTGTCATGCCAGAGGCAAAATACTCAATTTCTTTGGTTCTCAACTTACATTTGTAGGTAGCGTACAGCAGAGGCGTTGTGGGTGCCCACAGGTGTACAGCGGACTGTATAGCTAACAGCCTTTCCAGAAGGGAAAGCAGGACGGCTCCAACGCAGAGACACTGAAGATGAATTGGTGGCCAAGACAGCTACGTGATCTGGAGGTGGAGGGGATGCTGCCAGTTGGTCTCTAGCCGCTGGACGATGGAAGCAAAATTAAATATATTTATTACATATCTCAATCTTGCATTCCATTCTGAAAGTATGATTTTGAAATACACAATAGAGAAAAGTACTTACACACACATCCTGGAGTACTGACTGTTTGGTCTGCCTGATAACCATCTCCAGCTTGACTGACAGCCAGAATCTTGACATGATACTTTCTCCTTGGATCTGAAATACAAATAATCAATTTTCAGCCATTTCCTGTAGTTAAAACTAAAACTGACATTACAATAACTGCACATAACATCTTACAAATGAATGGGCCAAATATTTGGTAAATAATACCAAAGCCTGAAAGATTGCCATTAAAAATACCAAATAAATACAGCAGCATCTATTTAAAAAAAAAGTCAGACACACTGACAATTAGCTCAGGGGGAGGTTAGGTCATAACTGGCCATTGGCCTCCTCAGTCACCCCAACCTCTCATTTATCATGTGTTGTCATGTGTAAGGAGCATGAGACAGATCAACCAGCCCCAAGGCCCAGCAAATATGGTGACATAATCAATAAGTTCTAATAAAATTATCACAAAATTATAGTCTTTCCATTTTGAAAACCTATAAAGATTTTATAACTATGAAACCGTATGAAATAGGTTGTGCTCACAAAACAAATCACTAAATTTGAGGGGATCGACAGAGATGAGATGAGGTAGAATGTGGTCTTGTTTGTACTATAAACTTAAAAAATAGAGTAATTATGGAGCATAGAGGGCTGTATCAAGTGCTGAGTAAAAGACATCAGAAAGATCACTGAGGTTTGGGAAGCTTTCATCTAATTATATGGAATCAAAGTTTGTGTTTTAACTTGAAATGTGACCATTGACTTAGCTCCTTAATCAGGATATTTTTTTAGAATGTTAAGGTTTGTTTTATGCCTCCAGTGTGAAAGGTCGGGCAGTGGATATTGACCAGTGAAGGCGATGTGTCCACGCCCGCTGTGGGGGCTGGGCCAGAGGCAGCGTTCAGCTGCTGGGATCCTAGGCCCATGGGACTGGGGGGTTTGACTGGGGTCACCAGGTCAGGCCAAGATAGAACACAAGGAATCTGGGCGCAGGACAGTGGGAGCTGGGCCCCTTTTGTTCCCTCTTTCACGTTCTTCCCACTGCCCTTGTGTTATAGCCTTAAACTTGAACTGACACAGAAATAAACATGGCTCTAAAACAGAACTTATATTGATATCACTAATATTATGGAACCAGTGACAGCAACTTGTGTGTTTATCAGTATCAAAACACACTGAAGGGTTTAACTTGCTACTTTTCCCACAAGTTATTACTACTAAAACAGCTAAATTAAAAAGAGTGACTAACAATCTACCCTTTTCAACTTTTTGTGTATGGACTGAGAAGGAGCCACGCTGTGCCTGAAGACTTACATCAGACAAAATGATATTGTTAACAGTTTTGATTACTATGGCCCCAGTTCATATTGCATATAGATCGCTGTGGGTTATTTACATGGACAGCACAGATGACCGGTGGGGGCAGGGTCCTAATCCAGGACTGCTGTCTCACGGCTAGAGGTCAGTGGCTCGGTCCAGCTCTGACCAATCCCAGAGGGCTTTGTTTGTGTGCTCCAGTGTCCAGCTAAAGGGGGGTAGTAGCCAGGGTCTTACAGGGCAGGTCTGGCTCTGAACACAACACAATGGCGAAGGGTAATTATGCAAGACACGGGATGGGAAACGGTGGTGGGAGGGACATCTGGACCCTGACCTCTAACCCGGGGAGCCTGATCTCATACAATACCACAGCCAGGCTGGAGAGGACTGCTGGTTAGGCAAGAGGGGTCAGCCCATATTGATCAGGACAGAAGGTGAAAATGCAAATGCACCATCCAACTGGCCACTGAATTAAATTGGGAAGACCCATTTGGGTAAGAACCCATCGGTCACTCTTGGTTGTCTCTACGCCAGAATCACAGGTCTAAAAAATAATAATGTTATATGTTCATCTGCTCCACTCTCTAATCATCTTGTACACTAGACAGCTATGACAGCAAAAATGCATCTCTCACCAAGGCCACTGATGGTGTAGGTATAGGTCTGAGCCTGCAGCTGGATGGTGGGCTGCTCTGGTTGTCCTTCCTCATGGTAACACAGCCGGTAACCCTGGACAGCCACAGATTCTGGGGAGGTTTGCCAGCGTGCCACAATGGAGGTGCAGTTAAGAGGCTCAAGTTGAAGAATAGGGGCTGAAGGCACTATGGGGTAGAGACAACATGCATAGGATCAATACACAGGCATAATTAAAATTTGGCTGAGCACAAAGACTGAACATACAAACAAAAAACAGCAGGAGAGGGGGTATATAAAAAGGGTGGTTGGATGGGAGTTTATCCTACCAACACAATGCTTTCTCAGAAGTGTCCATGCAAATTAAGAAATTTGGGTGTGACAGAGTTATAATCTAAGCTGTATATTGGAGGAAAATGCACCAATACACATAATATTTTCGAAGACTGTTCATTCACTAGGGTTAATGTTCTACAAGTATAATTCTGTCAGCCATGCTGCGCTATATAACCTACATTTTTAACTAAACTCTTGAAAAAAAAAAAATCCAGCTTTGGTGGACAAACAGCCTCCCCCAACACACCAGGCCATGAAAAGAGGCTATTCTTTCCCTCACATAGATGCCAGAGGCCCTCTCTTTATGACCCGTGACTGAAGCCACTCTAACATCACTGACAGCGAAGGGCAAAGGTTCCTGGGTAACCAACACAAAGACTGTGGGACAATGCTACAAGAGCAAACTCTAGTCATAAGCTGGCCACACTGCATGAGCTCTAGTGATCCTCCCGGCATTCTAAGACCAACAAAACAGCAATGTAACAAAAGTAAAAGCATAGCCAGTTGCAATTTGGGCAACATGTGATTCTACTCTGTAGCATGAATTTTGACCATAAGAATAAATTCAATCACACATGAAAACTTTGGCCACAAATGCAAACAAAACTGGTCAATACAGCCACATGATAATATTGCATTGATATGTATAACATACTACTTTATATAACCAACTCTGAAGATTTAGAAAAGTTTTCAGCCTTCTACGGGTTTACCTTTGCTGCTGGAAGTCTTAGGTGTTCGGTGTGAGGTCCATGCAGAAGGTTCACACCAGCCCACACGGGTGGCTGCAGCCATGCGGAGCAGGTAGATGGTGTCAGGCTGCAGGCCCTCCAGCAGATATTCAGTGCTGTTCTGAGGTATCTCCACAGAAGTGACACTGTTGTCTGCCGCTGTTCGATAGGACAGTCTGTATGCAGACAACCGACCGCGGCTCACCTTGGCAGGCAGCGGCTGCCAGCTCACCTGGATATCTGTGGAGCTGTGGCTGATCAGACTTAGTTCTGGGGTACGCAAAGGCACTGGGGAAAGACAGGGATAAAAGAAATATACTTGACACTGGTTTGGTGATGGATTTCCTCTGAATACAAACATCCTGTCATATTTCTATTTATTATTCACACAAATTTGCAGCTAGTAAGTAGACCACACAGAGAATTGTGCTAAAAACAGCATGCCCATCCCCCTTATGTCCACTCAAAATGTGCTCTGTACACACATCACTTGCATGCATTTTAGTTTAACTACCAGAGTGATTTATTGCAAGGAATGCTGGGAGTCTCAGTGCTTTACGCTTACCATCCTCCAGGGTATGTTGACTGACTTGGTCTGACATACGACTGGCTCCCATTGGCATATAAGCCACAATGTAAAAGCTGTAGTTTCGAGCTGGCTCAAGGTCATCGACGATATAACTGGTTGTGTCATTGCCAATAACAACTTGGTATTCTTCGTTGTTTAGACCTGACAAACAACAGAGTAGAAAGCAGGTTAGAAAATAGGTTAAAATGATTCAAAGAAGAAGATACTTCTATGAAAGTCAGTGTTTAGGAGGGCTTGATGCTGAACATGTGTAATGCAAGACATAGCCACATAACTGTTTCCAGGCCTCTTATAGCGAACCTACTTAAACATCTTAAAATGTGTTCACAAAAGCAGACTTGACTTAATAAAGTTAAGTTAAATATCTCCTTCAGCTGTTGGTTTGCAAGACTGTGAGGCTTTAAAAAAGCTACACTGGCCCTTTAACCGCAAGCAGAATGAGCTGGGGAGCGGACAATGGGCTGGCTAAGCGCTGTTATTTCAGTGAAGTTGCCTTTCTGGGTCCTCCTTGACCTCTGCTCTGTGCAGCAACAACAGATGGCCTTCAACAAGGAAAGTTGATAACATGTGAGAGAGAGAGATAGCTTATTGCGGTTGACTGTCATCTTGCATGTTATCACACTTTCCCCTGTCTTCGTCAGTAACAGATCTTATTCAGCTCAAATGAAGGACCTGAAACATATTTAAATGGTTCTTCCTCTTGGTCTCACCTTCAGCCTTCATATAATGGATGGAGTAGGCGATGACTTTGTCTGCATTGTAGAGAGGTCTCTCCCAGGCCAGTAAGATAGCAGAGCTTGAGATGGTCTCAGCATGAATATTTCTTGGTGCACTGGGCCTGTCCTCGGACATGACAACAATAAGGCGAGCCAAGGACAGCACAGAGCCCTGTTCATTCTCTGCCATGCACTGGTAGATGGCATCATCCTCAGGGATGATCTGGGTAATCACCAATTTACTGTGGAACAATTAACAAAATATTAACAACCAGTAGTAGCCATAGAAAAGCAACCCCAAGAGATAAAATCTTATTCAATTAAGAATTTTTTTTTTTCACAGTGCTACAGCTATGTGTCCTTGTGTCCATTACTCCTGTTGTGTAATACCTGTTGTACATCTTAATCCTCCCATTTAAGTGAACCTTTTCCCCATTCTTTAGCCAGCTGATGCGTGGTGGGGGCACTCCCTCGGCTTGGCACATGAACCGTGCAGTGCCCGCTCTTGGACGGGTCTGGCTCTCAGGCCTCTCGACAATGGATGGTGGCACTGAAACAGAGGTGTAAGAGAAAAGTGATGCTTGCTTGCCATTTAACAACCATCAAAACCTTTTCTCTAAATATCTTTATCATCTGAAAAAGCCTTCGTTGTGTTAAAGCACATGGAATATAAGAAGCAGGAGATGTGGTCTGAGAACCAATGCAGTTAAAAACTACTCAAGAGTTTGCTGTACCTTGAACTGTGAGGTTGGCTGCAGCAATAGTGTAGTTGCGGGTTCCAGGGGTGGTGGCCCTGCAGAGGTAGACTCCACTGTGCTTGGAAATGACATCACTAATAACCAAGTTCCCATTGCCCAGCACTTTGGCGTTGTACACGTCAATGGGTTTACTGTCAGCACGGCTCCAGGAGATGATTGGCCAGGGATTGCCTGTGGCCACACACTCCAGCACCACAGTTTGGTGAAGAGAAACTGTGACATTCTGAGGTCCAGCAATGATTCTGGGCCTCTGCCGTGGTTTGGGAACTGCACCTTTATAAGAAAAGGAAATTCTTAAAAATACATTCAATGTTCCCAGCACAATATGATGGTTTAATGCTAATTCATAAAACCCATTTAATGAAGTCTCTGTACCCTGGTTGACTGTCAGTGTGGCCTCTCTACTCTTCAAACGGCTACCGATGTTAGTTGCTACACATCGATACTGTCCAGCATCTTCCAGTTGTACTTTGTGGATCTGAAGGACTCCATTGGGCAAAACCGTCATTCTGGGAACATACAAAGGTAACATTAGGATCAAACTAAAGGGTTTGTTTGGACAGCAACAGAATTTGGGAGCTGCTATGAGGTTACAAATACAATTTAAATAGAGGTGGAGTATCAAAAGTGACTCAAGGTGTGTCTGCAGGTACCTGTCTGTCTGTAGAGGTAATGTGCTTTGGTTGAGCTCCCAGGTGATGGTGGCAGGAGGGCTGGAAGTGACTGCACAAGAGAATCGTGCCACTGAGTCTTCAGTCACCACCATAGGCACAGGATGCAACACAAACTCTGAGATACCTATGGAAAAAAATTATCAGTCAAGGCAGAAGGTATCAGCAGCAGAACATCTCAACTAAAACCTACTTCGTCAACTTACTGTGAAATCAGTGGGCATCTGTTTTAGTGTTGGGTTCGTTTACACTGATTTATGTTACAGTTATTTGTGTTTGCCACTTAGTAGACAGAGCATTTTCTTTCAATTTGGTAAAATATTATACATTATGCATGCAAAGCAATGACTTTGATGGATGTTAACTGATTCTATGAAAGGAATTGATCTTTGCAAGACACAATGATCTGGCTTTGTGCAGATGAGCAATCAAGTCCCGTACTGCCCAGCTGGTCCAATCAATGGATCAATTGAAGAATGACACTGAATGATGCATTGTTATAGACAGAAAACAATCAATTCACTTTGCATAAGAAGGACTGCGAGCAACCACTATGAATAGAAAAATATCTAACACAAATAAATATGAAACCAAACCAATTCTTGCAGAAGGCAGGGATGACACACTACATATTTGCAAAATATGCCATTTTGCCAGTTTAAGGTTGCACATATTTTACATTTGTGCATGTGTAAATGTTCTACCTAGACCCTGTCATGTAGTCACTGATTAAGTACAAATGTTCTTCAAAATGACTAAAACAACTGCGCACAATTTGCCAAACACACATTCTCCACGTGTGTTCAAAAGATCTTTCAATAATCACCACAAATAAGCAACCCTAATCTGCATTTATCTCCAGAAAACAATGTAAAGTAAGACCAATGACCTTCATTCATTAAGGTGATAACTCTGCCTCCCCCCCTCACTCACAGGAAGGAAGTCAATATCATGTTAAAGAAAGTCAATATCGTGTTCTCCCACTGAAACTCCGCATTAAAGAGTAATCCTTTAATTCAAGACCAAATCTGATCAATGCTACATAAATAAACTGGCAGCCCTGCTCAGGTGAAGTGCATTAGAGGTTTGCTCTAAACCAGGACCAGAAAAAATGGTCCTTTATGGTTTGTTTGTGAATTATTCCTCTGCAATGGCAATAGGTTTTGGCTTTGGGTACATGACAACCAAATTCCATGTCAAAATTCATTTAATTATTTTCCAATGGTCAGTATTATGATGAAGTCCGGACCTATGTCCAGACAACATGGCTGACTGGAACATCATGGACAGCACCTGGTCACACGTTAAAAACAATATGCTGGTTCCGCTGAGAGACATCAAAACATCTTCACTCTTAAGATCAGTGATGTAGACGGTGGGTGTGGCCTGCACAGACTGATCCGCTAATATGGTCACCTCTGTTGTATAGAACAAATCAATGTCTAGGTCAAACAGCACAAAGGTTTCTCTGCGGAGGTCAAAGTTCGCCTCTACCCCCTGTCCATTCAATTTTAGCCCAAACTGGGAGTCAGATCGAAGTCAGTTCACCATTAGCCAATAAACACAACAGAACCTTGTGATTCTTATGTTGTTAATATCCTACATCAAAAGCTACAGTTGTAATAATCTATAACGGCAAAGAATACTTGTTTTACAAATACTATAAGAAGTATATGGGACATCTGACACCCTCTAAATCCAAGAGGTGCTGAAACTGGTGAGACAGTCCTAAAACTACTAGGGACATAATTCATAAATATGAACATGTTTTGAAAGGATCAACAAAATGTGACGGAATATCATGGCTGTTCATTCACATGACAAACCTTTCTTTAACAAAAGAGCTTTGCCTGACAGGGCAACACAGGGACTGAGCCAGTGAAAGGGATTGTGGGCTGGGAGAGAGAGAACAGCAGGGCAGCCCAGCCGCAGCAGGCCTGTGACATCACAAAGCCTTTCCCCGCTGACCCCTGACCCGCAGGACCTCTGGACAGAAGGGGAGCACAGAGGAGGCCCATCCTCCACTCTCCGCCTACAGCTGACCAAAAACCTTTAACCCTTTCACAGACAAAGGCTGGACACCAGACCAAACTTGACTTCTGAGGTTTTTGGGGTTTTTTGGTCATCTTATAGAAAACTGATTTCTCTGTTGCCTTTCAATAGATTCACAACATTGGTAACACAGCTGTCAGAGCAGCGTTGGTGTGTCTCTATTTCTATATTCAGAAATCTCTTCTTGTGTGATTACTGTATCTAGTTCTTCCTAATGGTGTACTGTTGAGTGTTAGGACATAGTGCATAAAACCTTCCATCCTTAGTGTCAGAGTCAAAATCAGTATATTTCAAGGGTCATGCAAGTTTCCATGACACCACTCTTGGGATATCTCTTCTAAGACCTGTGAAGTGTCCATGGTAGACCAGGCCCATTGAATAGAAGCAGCTGCCCTGTCCACTGATATGTGGACAAACAAATGCCCTGAAAACCCAGGCTTTTCTTCTGGGGCAGTCAGGGTTACTCCAAACAAAGGCTAAAAGGCAAATGGCCTTTCAGAGATTCCTCTGTGTAGCAGACCATTCAGCAATTACACAGAGCCACAGTCTGCAGTGACAATGCACTCCCACTAACACAAGAGAGAGAAGGCTAATTTCTAACTTTTGCCTGTTTCCTGAGCAGTTTCACAAGTGTTCAAGTGTTACTTCTGCTCAAAACAGGGAAAAGCACTCAGACCCAGGGATGCCTATTTATGGAGTATTTACAAGCTTTTAGATTGACTCTCCATCTTACTTTAACTGTCTCTTAAAATGATCCCATAACTGGACTGACAGCTTTAAACTCAAGCATGGCCAAGTCTGAACAACTTCCAATCACAAGGAAAGCCAGACTTTGGAGCTTTTTTCCTCAGTAAAGAAAAAAAGAGCGGGGTGGGTTACATCTGCTTCCCATCTCCAGGTTAATAACCCATGAACTTCCCATTCCGATGCCTGCACGCTGACACCACAAAGTGGGTATCACCAACAACTTTTAACCCATCCTCATCAACAGTGGAAAACAGGAAGCCCTTTCACTGTGAACTCCATACTTACTTGCGATGGTCAGACGTGATCTTTGGCTTAGGATAGCTCCATATTTGTTCTGGGAGAGGCACTGGTAAAACCCTTCATCTGATTCCTCCTTAGTATGTTTTATCTTTGGTATGTACAAGGAGCCGTTTGGCAGGAACTGTATGTGCTCACTCTCTGCCAAACGAACTCCATTCTTGAGCCACTTGATGGTGACTGGAGGCTGCCCATGAGCCTGACAGTCCAAGACAGCAGGGTCCTTTGGTAATGCAGTAACATCACTGGGCTCTGTGATGAAGGACAACTCGCTGAAACATAAAACACCTTGTGGAAAAGAAAGGGAACATGAGTAGAGGGTTAGTTATCTTCCTCAGAAATAGACGACTACTTACACAACAATAGCTTTATAGTCAGACAGAGCACATATCACACTACAGGACTATTAGAATAATTACTTAATTGATATAACAGGAAACAATAATTAAAATACCATAAAGGACGATATTGTTGGCAAACATAAATTATGTAGTGTAACAGACACTAAAGTAAAAACAGCTGTGTGAAGATGGTTATGGTAATGATGGTATGGTGAGATGTGTAATGTGCTGTCCTGATTAAAAAAAAAATAAAAAAAAAATCTATATATATTATCTTTAAGAAAATCAATGATGAATGGTGTTTTAATATTTGCTGTCACAAATATGAGACATGAAGTCAGCGAGCATCCGAGCCGGCCGATCAGTTAACATGAACTGGCTCTAATGACAGAGAAACACCGGGCTAATAGAAAGTATACCGTTAAAGTTTAACAACCTGACTTCTTATCTTCTCTTAGTCAACGTGGTTCACAAAACAACGCTGTTTTTTTTTTTTTAACAAAATAGTTAACTGTACATGTATTTCACCGGCCAGCTGACGGTATATGGGCAGATAACGCTTCGTTTATCAACAGTCCGCGCACGATAACATCAGCAACAAAAACAAAAATACGACACTTACCTGATAAAGGAAGAAACAAAATAAAAAGCAGCCAGCGCTGGTGGTCTTTCATCTTAAACTTCGCCATTTATCCGGACTGTTGTGTCATTTTCCCCTGACACCGCGACCCGCCGCTCTCCTGCGTGCCGTCCGTAAATCCACAAACTCACTTCTGCCGACTGCGGAGGACCGACGGAAGGACAGGGGTGCCGGGGGCTCCCCGACCCCCGCCTGCGGCGCATGCGCAGACAGCACCGGACACAAGCAAACGTGCGCGTGTACGTGCGTCTCAGCGGTCTGGGGGCCCCCAGAGGCCCCCAGGAGGAACTGTCACAAAGTGTGCAGAAGGAAAATTTCCTGTCCTGACAGGATGAGGTAATGACCAGAGGAGGGTCACAAGAAAAACACTGTAAACAAACAGGGTCTGTGTGGCCTGATAATGTGAGTCTATCCTCTCATTTGACACAAATAAATGGGGACTTTGGCAAGTGCACAGAGGCAGGAGCTCTTTAAATTGCACTCAAATTCAGCCTTTTATTTCTTCTTCTGATCTCTTTGAGGCTCTCTGTAATCTCCCCTCTTTCTATTTTCAAACAACACTTAGTGTGTGTCTGTGTAGGGGTTAACTGCATTGTGTGACTGAATTATCTTGATGTAGTGTAGTATACATGTATTTTGTTGTCAGGTCTCTAATGAGATATCCATAAATAAAGCTTAGCTAACTGTTCAGGTAGTTGTGGCACAGATTTACTGGTTCAGGTTCTGAACTACACCCGTAAATTGCTTCAAATCATCTCTGATCCATATTTTTCACCCGTTTTCGCTTCATTTAATATTGTCATTCTGTCTCTCCATGTTGTTATTTCACTTGTTCTGCCATTTATTGTCTGTCTGTCTGTCTGTCTGTCTGTCTGTCTGTCTGTCTGTCTGTCTGTCTGTCTGTCTGTCTGTCTGTAATGGAGAGGGGGGGTCCCTGTTCTGTTAATCTTCTGTTTTTCCCTGTCAAAAGGTGGTGGAATTTTTCCTTAAATAATTAGAGGGTCTAAAAGCAAAGGAGGAGATATGTTGGATTGTTTGAAAAGTTCTCTGAGACAAATCTGTGATCTGGGTCTTTATCAGTTGATCAGACTTGAGTGGTTCAACAAGATGAGAGTTTTTATTTTTTTTCAGTCAAAGTGTTTACACACTATTATAAAGCTGAAATGCACATACATGTCAAGGTTTGATCATGTCTATAGAGCACATCCCTACATACAGTAATTTTCAAACTACATATTGTCAGTAACCAAATACCATTTTCCCATGTAGCAACTTCACCTAATGAGATCTTCTTTTCTGTGCATCAGATATTTAAGACAACAAAATAAAATGAACATGATGAATTATCAGTAACCAAAGGCCACTGGTAATAAGGTCACACCGAACGGCATCTGCTTCCACCACAGAACCTGGTAATTATGAAGAGATATTGATGGCTGCAAGTCAGCTGCCTAATGAATTCAGATATTGATCCGGCGACCGTGCCTTGTGACAATGACCCTCAGGTCTCCCGGCCCTCATTCAAAGGCAACACAATGGCCTCCAGCTGTGAGATTGGCCATGCTGTATCAGCAAAACACCCATTCGCTGGTGAAGGTAAATACAGTCATCACATTCAGACCAGGAAATGTGATGTGCCTTCCCAACAATATTATCTAACTGTTATTCTCAACACCTATGAATTGTTGTGTAACGATTTTAAAGGATTACTGCCCCAAACATGCACCTCTGCACTTCAATATCCAATCAAATGAGGAGTGCGGAGTGTAATTATGTATTGATTAGAGCTAACTATTGATTTAATCATCTAAAGCCTTATAGTTATAATTCAAGGCTCAAAACCAATAGTCAAGTTAATAGCATCCTGTAATGTGTTTACTCAATAGCTTAGTATTTTTAAATATTATTTAAAATTATATATTAATATTTTTAAAATTATATTATCAATGATTCTATATGCAGGAGAAACACAAGCACCTAATATTATGTATTTTAATGAACTTGTCTTTATAAGGAAACACACATGTTGTAGGTTATGACTGATGGTTAATACTTAGTTCCCTGACATTAAGTGTGTTCAGACAACAGTTATCAAAATGCAGCAGTTGCCACAAATTAAAAAAAAAAAGTGAACATTTTATTTCTCTGAACACCAAAATGTTTACATCACTGTTGCAAAACCTAAACTGATGATTTTGGCTGTGAAAAAGCTGGCAAGATGTCAAACGTGACAGTAAGCTAAAGATGGTTTATCTGTATTGCCTCACTTTGTTGGCAGTCTAACGTTCTTTGGTTATTGATATGTTGTATATGAAGAGGAAACACGATCCTGTTTTGCTGGTGAAATCTGTCGACTCACATTGCCAAATGTTGTGGTGTGGAGGTCGAGGCTACTGCTGGGCTCCACATGGCTAAAGGTTAGGCTGTTTCTGCCATGATCAATAAGGTCATTAACATGTTCTGAATAACAGAGGCCCTGGGAAAGCAGAGCAGGGGACCAACGAACCAGGCTCTGATTGGCTGGAACTCGTCTCTGGGAGAGGCCACCCCCCACTGACCTTAGAGGTCATTTCAAGAGCTGATGACCTCTAACCTCTTGCCAAGACGGTGATGGAAAGGCTTTGAGTTTGTATAGACTTGACTGCTAAAATATAAAGAGTGTGTGGTGTTTGACCAAAAATGAAAAACCTTAGCATTAGCAGGTTTGGCTAAAATCAATAACTTCATATCATGAGCTGGGGACAGACCAGTCAAAATGTTTGTATTGGAGACAAGACCCTTTATTTCTTCGCTAAAATCTTGTCATTACCCAGTGGCATTTTGCTAGCACTGACAATGACACCTAATATAGAACATTGTTTGGCTAATAAATTCAACTATTAATGCCTAGTGTGACTATTTTTAAACATCAAGGTTTGCTAAGTCCTGTAAGATTACTTCTCATGATCTGAAGCATGTTTTTATTTACTGCAATAAAACACAAAATCATTTGCACATGAACACACGAAGCCATTCTTTAAAAAAGTTTATTGGCTTTTAAAACCACTTTAAAAATCTCACCAGTGAGTACTTTCCATTGAAAAAAGAAACAACGCGTTTGCAATATTAACAAGCTACTGTACAGTAAGCAGTACACCAGACAACACCACAGAGGAGGGTTTTTTTTTTTCTACTGGTAGAAATGGACAAGATAGTCAAACAGAGTTGGTTCTGGGTCAGTCAAAGGTAAAGAATCAGAGTCACTGCTTGATGGAGCTCCTGTACTCATAAAGAGGTGCATTTCCTTCATTCAAATTCAAATATCAGTGCCTTATTGTTAAAGACAAAATTAAGAGAAAATGTTAAATTTCTTCACAAATGCATTTTGCAAAATAAGAATATGTAAAATCGACAGAAAACAGTCATCAACATAACATATAGAACAACATTAACTTAGTAAACAGCACACAACAAAAGTAATGGAACTCATGAAACTAGCACCGCCAGTCTGGTTAACAGAACCTGCCCAAATCACAGAAGACAGTGGTTACCAAGAATACAAAGTACAACAGAAGTCATCACACATGCGTGCGTACAATCATTTATCAACATAATGAGCATGTAGGTTTTAAAAGGTTACTTAACTTTTTTTTTCCCTCAATGCTTTATATTCTCATGTATGAGAATGAGTAAGAAATGTGTATCTCACTGAGATTAATGCACATTTTGCTACAAGACAATTAGTCATTTTCTGACAGTTAACCTCCCTACTCATCTTGTCATAAAAAAATTTTCTTTTTTTTTGTGGGCATCCATCATTACATTTGTCCATAAAGATGTGGCAAAGCCATGTGTCATAAAAATTTAGTGCAATAATGTGAACCTCCAAAGTTTGTTGAAACTTGAGTTTTTCCAGTGTCTGCTGAAAGGCGTTGAGCACAATGTCTGTCACAGAGATGTCTGCAACCAGCTAACAGTATCACAACTTTTTTTTTCATTATACCATGCTATTGATCCTGCTCAAAGCACACACCACTTCTTCAACCGCAGAGACCTATTATCTTTGAATAGAAAAGAGTAAAATAAAATCAGCAAGCGAGACCAGACAGCATTACTTTTACGACACATTGAGCCAGAAATGTAACACACAACATACAGTATCTTGCCGACTATAGATCTGTTAAGCATTTTTTTCTTTTAAAATGGCACATACTTAGCTAGAATAATGGCCATAATATAGTGTCTTGATACATCAAATCTCTATGTATCTATCCTATTTACAGATGGAGCTTAAACATGACTTATACAACATTGACAATAGCCAAAAACTCAAGCAAGCATCCTACTGTATCACATAGCCTACCTGGCTAGCAGTGATGGTTTCAACATGCTTTCAGGTCCATGGTTACCTATAAAACATAGGACAGTGACCATATCACAAATTTACACACTGTACATAAGATTTATGCAACTTAATCCTTTTCCCCAAATGCAATAAAACTCTTTTATATCTCGGAGGCTGCCCGTTTCCCGTTGTTGTTAATGTTTACTAGGAGTGTCTCTATGTGTAATAATCTCTTATGTTATTCAAACAGATCATCTTTGGTATGGAAATAAGGCTGGATTCTCCACAAACATAATTTCATTTCCTCTTGATCTCAAGATGACATCAAAACAGAACATGTCAGCCTCTAGCCTTCTGTATAACTGAGCCTTCTCCATACCATTGATATTCTAATCCAAGCTGGGAGTATAGCATGCCAAAAAATAATCTCATGACTGAAAGTGTGCCTGCCATGGTTTTCATGAAATGACAGCATATCAAATTCCTCCAGATCCATTATTGATAAGGGCACACACAGTGTAGTTGTTAGCCTATACAATACGCATCTATATTGTAACACTGCAAAACAAAAACAATAAGAAATAGTACTGAAAATATCAGAGTAACAGCTGCCTTGATATGATGAAGCTCTGGATGGTTCTGAAGATTCCGAACATTTTACTATATACAGTCACTCTACAGATGGCATAAGGCCTTGGACTTTGGGAATAAGGCAGCCAGTTGTTGATTCCTTTCGATGTATAGTCCACAAAGTGGCCTGAATTCCCATCTTCTCCCCACTGATTCATCTACTCCCTTTAGATATTAAACAGTACAAGAAGTATAGGCTTTAAGAAAATTTCACTCCTGGACAATGCTAAGATGTGAATCAGTTTTCCACTGATTTGGTATATGATAAAGTATAAAGATTATGTCATAAATTCAGCACCTGGCAGCATAAGATGCTACCCTTTTTAATATTCAGATATGGCAGGTAAATGTACTACAACTATTATGTGCATATACTACAATCCCAATATTGTCTCCATTTGGTTGAACTTGAACTGCACACACTGAAAATAGTACACAACAGCATACGTTTTTGGTCTTTTGTGCCAAATTTCCATCTCACTTTCATCGAGTGTTTGTTAAATACAAATATTGCATTATTGATTGGTTATAACATGGAAGATTCTGCTTCTCTTAAAGTTCATACCATACAACCTTGCTCTTTGCTGCCACCAAGTACTCACACTTTTTACTTGAAATGCTTACATGTCTAATTTCAGATGAGGGAGAACAGTGTTTAAGTACTGAGACTCTGGGTGACAAATGAAAAAGGAGAGAAGTAACTAAACATCAGTAGGAGAGATTTTCTGGTACGCCTGGCACTTTGAACAGAACGAATGGAAAAGTCCAGACAAATCCCAACAAACTATAGTTTAAAAACAGATATACTACATACGCACCAAACAAACAACAGAGAACAGAACTCATACAGAGTAAAAGATAACATTAGCCCAGCATCTCTACTGTAGTAGGCTGGTCTTTGCTTTCTAGCCAGTCAAAACCAGAGTTCACAGTATCACTGCATATCTGCTGAAAAAGCGGGTCGTTCTTCAGTTCTTCCAGTGTTGAGTCTTCATATTGTTCCTGCTGTTGGTTGGGGTCAAACAACAGGTTGGTGTCCAATGTGTTAAGGTCAGTGATGCTACTGGACAGATCTGAGGTCAGTCTGATGTCATTTGAGAAGTCGGACGCCACAGCGTTGAGCTCCGAAGCTACCTGACCCACCAACTGGGAACTGGGGTTGAGGCCATCGTCCCCCAACAAGTCCTTGACAGTGTTGTTGAAATCCAGCTGTTGCTGCTCGTCCTCCACCTCCTGCTGCTGTGTGCTCTGGAGGAGGAGCTGTGGTTGCGTCTGCACAGAATTCTCCTGGAGCTGGAGCTGCTGCTGCTGCTGCTGCTGCTGGTCTTGTTCACCAGGACCCGCTTGTGCTTGGCTGTCCCCGGTGGAGAAAGTCACCTGTTCTCCACTGCCAGTGGTGAGGTAGCCATGCTGCTGGAGCTCAAAGGCAGCAGGGCTGGAGCTAACAGGCAGCTGAGTCTGGTGAGCTGCTCCTCCAGCGAACGTAGGGGTGGTCTCCAGGATCTGGGTGAGGTTCATACGGGCCGTGTAGTTAGAGGGGAGGTTGTTTATACCCAGGCCACGAACAGAATCATCGCCATCAGCTTCCATCTTGCTAAGAAGAACATTGGTGATTTTGGCCGTGTTACTCTGACCCTGAACAGGCAGCATCTCACTCTGCATCATGATATTCAGAGGTACAGACTGGCTACGTTGGACCATGCTGTGGACAGAGCTGACTGTCTGGTTGTTGGACAGGATGCTGAGTACCTCGGACGTGATGGGGGAGTTAAAGGGCGAAATCACAGCTCTGGTGGTGGTGGTGGTGGTGGTAGTATTCGTGGTGGAGGTTGGAGGGCCAGTGTTGCCACTGAAGTTTCTCTGGCGCACTGCAGGGCTGACACTGCGGCAACGGAAAGTACTGGATGCTGATGACGTTGATGCCTTGTTGTCTAACGGTGCAGGCACAGCAAAACTCTCTTGTTTAGTGGGAGTAGTCACACCTGTTACAAGCTGCTGTTGCTGCTGCTGTTGTTGTTGCTGTTGTTGTTGTTGCTGCTGTTGTTGTTGTTGTTGTTGTGGCTGCTGCTGTTGCACTGGGGAAATGGGGGTCAAACGGCCAAAGTGAGCAGCATCCTGTCTCGACTGAGCCTGAAATGACTGGCCGGGAATTGCAAAGGCATGCGGCTTACGAAACTGGTCATCTACCAGGTCTTGGTAGCTGGGCAGAATGCCAATGCTGTGGTTGGACAAAGGACTTGCAGAGTTGCTGTTGTAGCGGTTGTTGATCCACTCCAGTTTGGCCTTGTCAGGGTGTGTTGCCATTGGCCTCTGCATCGGCTTAACAGGGCTGCTGGAGACAATGCTGGCGTCATGATAACCTGTGATGCTTGAGTTTATGGGAGTGAATGCAAAAGGGTTCCTGCACTCCACTGGGCTGGGGGGGACACTGCTGCTGCAGTTGGACAGTGGTGTGCTGATGGGGGTGTGGCGACCCATTGCTCCATCCACCGGAGTAATGGGAGCCATACGGGAGCAGGGGCTCTCTCTTGTCAAGCTGTGCCCAAGCGTCATTTCAGAGGTGGGGGTGGGTGTTGGGGTTGGGGTTGGTGTTGGAGTGGGAGTTTGGACAGGAGTGGTACTGCTGTGGGCAGAGTGGTAGAAGGCATTGCCGGCCTGGTGAGCATTTAAGATAGAGCCTTGACTGCTGGCTGACTGGCCTTGTAAAGAGACGTCAACACAGCTACCAAACAGACCCTTCAGCTTCATCTGCTCCTCCATTTGAACAAGCTCCTCCACGATGCTGTCCTGGGTCATGTCGTCATCATTGAACGGAAAGTAGTCCATGTTGGGCTGAGAACCTGCAAAGTCAACCATCTCCTGTGTGAGGGTGAGCTGGCCTGAGGCCTCAGGAGGTTGAGCTATAATGGAAAGTTGGTCAGTAGGGGCTTGTTTGTGTTCTGCTGGTATCTGCTGAACAAATGCCTGCTTCCGAAGCTCATCCAGCTGTCCCTCCTCCCATATTGTGCTCTTTAAGTCACTCATCACAGAGGCTTCGTGTGCTCCTGAGTTGGCTGGTATGGCACGAGGGTCCCCAGTGATCTGCTGCAGCAACGCCTGATCAGATGTGTTGGTTCCAGCTGCTCCAGTGCTGGTATCAGTGCTGAGTGAATGGTCTTCGTGTTTCACCACCAAGGCTTGGGGTTTGACAACAGTCTGGGAGCCCTCAGTGTGTGTGATGGGTGAGTCAGAGAGTGCAAGGATCTGTGTGGGCCCTATGGTGGTGTGTTTCACAGTCACTTTGCAGGGGGCACTCTCTGGCCTGGCAGGGGTTCCCGGTCTGGGGATCCTCTTCACTGCAGCACTGACTCCAAGTTTGGGATTGTCAACTACAGCCAGTGGCTGCTGGGAGATAAACACCCTCTTCACAGGAATCACATGGGACTCCCCGCTTGAGCCTGTGCGCTTCCTGGGGCTCTTGGCATCTGAGCAGGGATCCTTCGACGTTGGGGTAACAGCGGAGGAGCCATTGGATGATGCGTTGCCATTGGAGTTCTGATTATCAACAGTCAAGTACAAAGTACTGTCATGGCAGTTACTGTTATTGCTGTCCTGAGTGCCAGCTACAGCTACTGAGGTGGGAGGGGATGTGGGGTCAGTTTTTATCCTTACACCTTTGTCTGACCCTGGAGAACACTTAACCAGGAAGCTTGGCTCACTGGCAGCCCTGAACTTCGCCATTCTCTCCTCTTTGGCCCCAACAGCTGCTTTCTCCGTGCCAGGGGTGGGATTACTGTCATTTCCAGCTTCAGACACAACTTTGGTGTCAGTGGAGAGGGTCGGAGTGGAGATTGGGGCACTGGGTCTGACCGCAGGAGACTGAGGAGCAATCGAGCTCACACCGTGAGGCTGCGCGGAATCGTCCGAAGCAGCCGTGGTGGTCACACCTGCCGAGGCAGGACGCACGGTAGCACTGCTGCTGCTGGGAGCCAGAGCGATGGCCGTCATCTTCACCACGTTGACCGAGCTGACGTGGGGAGTGGGCATCACAGTTTTTATGGGGCTGTTGGTGATGAGCAGGGTGGGGGGTGAGCGCAGCGTGATGGCACTGGTGGCAGAGGGCTTGGGCAGAATTTGGGCGTACCGTGTACCGTGTCGTGCCAGCCTGTCCCCCACAGGACTAGCTGGAATATTCTGTGGAGTTTTGGGAGACTGTTTGAGAGACTGAGTGACCACTTGGAAGTTCACAGGCAACACTTTCCCCTCTGCTGTCCCAACGGGGCTGGGCGAGGTCATCAACTGCCTGCTTCTCTGTACCTGCGAGAAGAACAGCGAGAACACAAAATTACATTTAGGAACATTTATTAATAACAAATCAGAGCATAATTTGTGAGACAAATAGAGCCACATACCGTGACTGGGCTGGGGACGGCTGCTACTACGATGCCTATGGTGGGCTGAGGGGAGAGCAGGGCAGGACTGCCGCAGGGGATGGTGGGGCCGGGGGTACTGGCCTCAGTTCTCTTGATCTGGGTCTCACTGGGCAGGGGTGAGTGGAGCTTCTGCTCCTGCTGCTTCTTCTGGATCTTGCGCTGCAGTTGCTGCTTTGCATCAACAGAGGGAGAGGGCAGGGTCTTCACCTGGGGCTGGAAAGAGTTTGCCTCAGCTGTGGGCACAAACGCAGAGGCTGGCGTCGGTGTCTTCATTCCTGTCGAGAGAGGAAAAATTCCAAGAGTAATGATTAGCAAGCATACACTTTAAACCAGGCAAGGCCAAAAGCAGCACTTTCTGTAGATCTGGACTTGAAGTGCCATGAATATTTTGCAAGTATTATCAAGTACTGCAACCTTGTGAAAAGGTTTGAAATTGAAAACCCCAATCCATACATTAGATAAATCTTCCAATTACTTCCAATTAATTTCATTCTGATTTGTCCGCAAACCTTTGAACTTGCTGTGTGAGATGCATTTATTTTTTCAGTCATCATTCTTCACTGATGGACAGTGAAGACCATGAACATGTAAATAATGATGACGTGAACTGCTGATGCTGCTCCTCTTGAGGAAGGGGAGGGGAAGTGTTCCTCTGGTTTTAGGCTTGTTTTAATTTGTGCTTAATGACTGCGGCAGGCTGAGATCGAGAGGTACACTGGGCTACATTATAATGATGCTCTCAGTAAGAAAATAAATGTACCTAGAATACGCATATCCTGTGAAAGTCCCCTGATATAAACAACTTTGCTACTATAGCCTTTCATGCTGCAAAGCTGAAACGCCATTCTGAGTGTGGTTAGCATGAAACACTGATTACAGACAGCCACATCAAAGGTGGGGTGACTCATTCTGGAGGCAGAATGTTGATACTGCCGTCTCTCCTTTTTCACAATACGATTACACGTTAGCATGCTAGATTTACTGTCTATCTCTCTACGTCCCGTCCCCACACACCGTCCTTTGCACCAGCACGCATGCCACCTGTTGCTGATTGGCTGGAATAGTACAGACAGACAGTTAGTGGACCGATCATCAACAATCTTTCTCCACAATGACTCACCCCACCTTTATCTTAGTTATATTTTCAGCACCATGGACAGCTGACAGCTGCGTGCCCGTACTCGCTATTTTGGGAGACAAGTGTGCAAACTTAAGAATACTTGCATGATCACACGAAGAAAACACCTAAACCTTCATGGAGTACATGTGTAAACTGTAATGTCTGTTGGTGATCATCATGAGGACAATAAAACATAAACAGAAAGAGTTGTAGTTTTACTTAACATATCACTCCTCAAGTAACACATCAAGATGATTCTGTCAACTATGATGTGTACACACACGCACGCACGCGCACGCACGCGCACGCACGCACGCACGCACGCACGCACGCACACACGCACACACACACACACACACAGCACACCAGCAGATCAGAGGACATCTGCACCTGTGGGTGTTCTGCTGCTTGCTGGGGTTTCAGTGCCAAGTTCTGATAGTGATTAGACCACATGCTTTTTTTTCTTGTTTAGCTACACTCAGACTGCAACATGCGGAGGCTTGAGGACATTTTGGTGTGGAACTTGATGGCTGCAGTCATCATCTCGGGTCAAGCAAGGCCAAATATGAAGCTCAATTCACAGTCAAGCAGTGGTTTAAGGTCAGACTGTGTGGGCAATCTCATGAAGCTGTCGCTGGACCAGGCTCTGGCAGTTGGGAACCAGCTCGAGGTGGAAGCCGTCAATGGCACCCAGCTCACTGTGTTAACACTCAGCTTGACTGCTCAGTGTGGATACAGCCTGGAGTCTGACCCGTGGGGACGACATAACATTTAACATTGGCTGAGACTCAAACTGAGTCCATCAGGCGTGGTTAGTCATGATGTGACGCAGACATGCAGCTACACTTAGCATTTCCCTCCTCCAATAACACATTATGATGATTCTGCCAACTATGATGTACAGTACAGTTAAAGAACCACACCAGCAGATCACAGCTGTACCTGTGGGTGTTCCGGTCATAACAGTGAGTGCAGCCATGGATTTAGTACCAATGTAGTGGCTATTGAGCAGGAAGCGGGCCAGGTCCTCCACGTTGTCAAACTGACGACTCAGAACCTTTTGGGCCCACTCGCACACCAGTCCACAGGCTGCAGACCTCATTTCGTCCTCCGCGCTCGGGGACTGGCCCGTCGGCTCCATCAGCTCGCACTACAGCCCAACAGAAGACAGCAGCAGGGGGATGAGCACCAGACCATTTTAAAAGTCTGACTTGATATTAACTGTTTTTTTTTTTTTTTTTTGGCAGTGTAACGTACCCCATCACCAGACTTCTGCAGATCCAGGTTGGGTAAAGATGGCATGTGAACAAAAGCTTTCTTCCTTAACCCGCTATAACAGTATGTGAGAAGGAGTTAAGGCATCTAAAACGTCATGTAGAAACATATAAAACATGCTGGATTTAGGTTTTCTCTGGCCACATTCTTATTTTGCGTCTAATCTATTCTCATCATTCTCCTCAAGGCCCAACGAGTTACCTTCTCTGAAAATCCGCCAGATATTGTACATTTAAAAAAACACCTCAAATCCAAACTACAGCTTTTCAGCTCTATGCCAAGGATCTCTCTTTAATCTGCCTGCAGAAGTCCTCGGGCAGCGGCGGGTTACAGTTCCAGTTCTAAGATGAACTTACCACAGGACAACATGTTAGCAGGCTTTAGAAACTTAAGGCTACATCTTTGAATTATTTCAGAAGATTGGATTTCTCCATGGCAAGCTGTTTACATCTTTCTGTGCATTATTCATGTTATTTATAATTTAAACAGCACGCGCCTTTAGTGCATGCCTTTAGATGAGAACTAATTGTCCACTGCGCTAAAAGCAGAACCATGAACTCACACTGGAACCAACATGGGCGATAAGTCACAAGCTCATTTTCTGGCTTTTTGGCAAAATAATGCTGCGATCAGGACAACTTTATACAGCTGAAATTGTCCATCGAACAATTTGCATGCAACATGATTGGCCAATGTGATTTAACTGCATGTACACTGGGCAAAATAAGGCAAGTGTTTTTAAACTCTATTCAAAGCTCAAATTTGAATGTGATCATTCGCAAACTAACTTTGTGCTTACGAAGTGCCCCTGAGTCCATGTAGTAACATCCTTTATACAATCATGTGTTCACAAAGTGGTGAACCTCGCTCCATCCTCGCTTGTGAACAACTATGCAATCATGATACTAACACCTGTCACCACTGAACCTGATCACCTGTGGAATGATCCAAACAGGTGTTTCTGGAGCATTCCACATCTTTCCCAGTCTTTAGCAGCTCCTGTCTCAACTTGTTTGATGTTGCTGCATCAGATTCAGAATAAGCAGATATTTACAAAAATCAATGAGGTCAAACATTAAATATTGTCTTTGTACTGTTTTCAACTGAGCATATGTCCAAAAGGAAGGAGTCAGGGTTGTAGGTGATGGATAGCAAGGTTATCTTAACAAAGTCTTTCATGACTAGCCAAAAAAAAAGAAAGAAAGAAAGAAAAAAACATGGTCTGCGTTCATCAGGATGAAAGGATATTTGGATTTGCCCCTCATGCCCAGTCGACGTGCTTTCATGTTAGGAAAGACATTCTTCATGATCTTTCCAAAGTCTGCTGCACTCAGTGGATTGTAGCCAAGATTGTCACAGTAGCTCCTGCAGGAGAAGAGAATCCGCCATAAGATCATCAGGTAATACACACTGGGTATCAGGGTATCTCCTCTGACCCCACACACACTCACTTGTATTCATCATACACCTCTTGCTTTGGGAGGGAAGTCTCTGGATGCTCTTCTAGGTGATTCCGTATCCAGTTGAACGCATACATCTGTTGAGTACGGCTCGACGACATGGAACTCTGATCACTGAAATTGGCACATAAGAGAAATAAATCTGGTGAGGCAGTGTCCTCGACTTGTATGCATCATTTCTTGTTAATACAGAAACTTTTAATACCATAATCCAGGAGTGGAGGACCCCCTCTCATTCTCAGTCCAAATGGGCAGAATTGGGGGGTTGGGGTGATGAATAGATATGGGGAAACAAATGAAACACAGACAGCTAGGTATAGCAAAAGTCTACATATATCAGTGTTTTGCTTCATAATGATAATCAATCATACAGCTGAAAAATGAATGCCACTTTCGTATGAAGAGAAAAACTCACCGGTGACCAACGACCCCCCCCAAAAATGTCACAAAGCTAAGTTTTTAGCATGTTAAGGAGCTGTCAGCCTAAACTGTATCTGTGCAGTAGCCTGTGGATAGTGACTTGAATTTCTGACAAGCAATGAGACAACAGTGCCAAAAAATGTCATGAGAGCCATAACAAAGCAGCCGTGTGTGTGTGAGACAAGAAAAAGGCCAAAGAGCAAAGTGGAAACTGGAGTGCAGTGCGCGTCTGTGACATACCTTTTATCATTGCCACTGCTGGGACCAGAAGGCAACTTCAGGTAGAGGTAGAGCTTTTCAATGTCTGTAAACTTCTCAACATCTTGCTGTAAAAATAAAAACATCACAAAGGGAAAGAATATTATTCAAATAAAATGAAATAAACGGCAGTCTGGGACCTGAAAGCTTTCACGTCTTTGCTTCATGAGAGTAATGGAAGCAAGACAGACGGCGTCGTTGATCAAGAGCCTCTAAACCTTATTTCAGGTCAAACTGTTCAGAAATAAAATACACGTACGCAGAAAATTTAGGGTATCTGGTTCTGAATTTAGCGGCCCAACCGTCTGAGCACTGACTCCAGACCAGCTAATTCTCAAATGGTTTCTAAGAATGCGTTCATGTTACCTCTTCCTCTTCTATTTGCCTCTTTGTTGCTAGGGAAACCGATACTTGACTGAATGAGGTGAGAGCTGTCAGCCAATCAGCAGTGAGTAAAAATGCTATTTACTAAACTGCTACAAGCACAGAGTGAATTACCTGAGTCCTTCTCTGTTTGTGCCGCAGTCGGATCTTTTAATTTTACATTTTATTTCTGCCTGACCCGGCATTTCCACTGTGCGGCCATCTTCCCGTGATTTTTGGCTGGCTTCATATCTAAATCTTTTTTTTGTCTGTTTTACTTGTGTTTATTGTTGACATACAATCTTAAGTTGCACAGAGCATTTTATTTTGAAAATTTAACGGATTCTCTACACCGGTCCGGTGTCTGACTTCCTGTCTGGCTCATCTGTTCTCTGCAGATTAGAGAAAAATGCTTTTGCTTTGTATTCAGAAGGATAATATGTTTTAGGTTTGGGCAATAATATTATGGGACAACTGAAATTAAGCCATGCAGCTACACCATGTTAGCCCTCTCTCTGGTTGCATTTGTCAACCATTGCTCACAGTAATATTGAATTTTTCAGGACTTTTTCCACAAATGTGACAAAGTACGTTGATTAGTCAGGTATCTAGTTCACAGGATCAGTCAAAATTGAGAGTTTTTCAATGAAACTTTCCCAAAAAATCCATTAGATTGATATTTGAGTAGATTTCTTGGCAGAAAATTAGAAATAAGGTGATAGAAATTGTGTTGCAAATCACGCTGTTTACGTCGAAATGCTTCCTCATCTGGATGACAGCTGAGAGAAAACGAGGAGCTTGTAGCTAAAAGGAGCTTCTTCTGTCGCACGGATGAGGTTTGAGTATGAGAAGTCTGACGTGGACCAGAAAACTCCAGTTCAGTAAGAAATACGCCTTTCTACGTGGTCGTTTTATATTGAATTTACAGAAAATGTGGCATCGTTTGTACGGTTATCTGGATGTGAAATGACTTAAGGTGCATTCTGGTCACATCGCACAGCTCTAATCCAGATGTGAAACTCATATTATTACCAGGTAAAGGGGGTCTTTTTTATTTGACCCTGGCTGATGTGCAACAATGTCAGTGTGTGGACATTTTAGCAGGACTTGGATGAAAATGACTAAACCAGCCTGCATAAAACCTGACAGACTTGTTGAAGCTAAAATACAGACCGTTACGTGTCTGCAGAAAACAAAACACGGATGTTTTTGGCCTGTCTGCACATGCCAAAAACATCCTTTCATCCTTCCTGAGAAGAACTCAGCCTCATCAGGTCATGACCATGAAACAACAGCATTTCTACATTATTTCCTACCAAAAGCTAAGCAGCACACCTGTTCTTATGATCCAGCTATATGAGACCTTCTGATCATCAGGGGATGGTGACAGAGTGTTTGATAACAAAAACAAAGACTTGGCTTGTATGAGTATGGATACTCACCAATATGCTGTCCACTTTTGATTGTACAGATTTGCTGCAATGAGACAGAGAACAAAAGTGAGTAAATATGACTCAGATTAAAAGATCGTCCAACTTTTTCTTATTATTTCAACCAGGTTTGCGCGCATCATAAATGATAATAATAACATGTTAAATTGTGATACGCAGTCATATGTGCTAAAAAAAAAAGAAAAAAAAAAGTGCTGCATCCCAGTGCTGT